>NC_054550.1:345000-667500 GCF_017654505.1 Polyodon spathula | reverse complement strand
GTAATGGTGCACCAGTCAACCATATCAAGAGCTCTGCATAACACTGGCCTGTATGGGAGGGTGGCAAGAAAGAAGCCGTTACTCAAAAAGTACCATCTGAAAGCATGTCTGGAGTTTGCCAGAAAGCATGAGAGTGACCCAGCTGCGATGTGGGAAAAGGTTTTGTGGTCAGATGAGACCAAGATAGAGCATTTTGGCCAAAACTCAAAGCGCTATGTGTGGCACAAACCTAACACTGCCCATGCCTCAAGACACACCATCCCTACAGTGAAGTATGGTGGTGGCAGCATCATGCTGTGGGGATGCTTCTCATCAGCAGGGACTGGGCATCTTGTTACAATTGAAGGAAGAATGGATGGAGCAAAATACAGGAAAATACTGCAAGAGAATCTGCTTCAGTCCGCTAAAAAACTGAAGCTTGGGAGGAAATTCACCTTTCAGCAGGACAATGATCCCAAGCACAAGGCCAAAGCAACATTGGAGTGACTCAAGAATAAAAAGGTGAATGTCCTACAGTGGCCCAGTCAAAGTCCTGATTTCAATCCCATTGAGAATCTGTGGCACTATTTGAATATTGCGATCCACAAGCGTCGTCCAACCAACCTGAACCACCTGCAGCAAATCTGCCAAGAAGAACGGGCCAAAATCACTCCGACACTGTGTGCAAAACTGGTACATACTTACCCCAAAAGACTTAAAGCTGTTATTGCAGCGAAAGGTAGCTCTACCAAATATTAATGTGTGGGGGTTGAATATATATTTCAGTTTATTTTTCTTAAAAATATTTCCCAACATAAAACCAATGTCACCTTGCAATACTTGATTTTGAGTTTAAGTATTTTAAAATAAAATATCGAACAGAACAAAATTTCAGTGTACCATTTGTAATTCAGTAATATGAGAGAATTGGACAGGGGTATGAATACTTTTGCAAGGCACTGTATATATAAACACTTAATTAATTTAATTAATTAAATAAACAAACATTTCCAGTTAATGTTGCCAAGATATAAAGGAATATGATGCAGAAATGGTATACTATAAATACAGATTGTCAATTCAGATTTGAACAAAACTATATTCTGAGCGCTGTTGGCATCATTGAGCAGAGCTGTATATGATTTTGTTTCCATGTCTGCCTTTGATTGCTTTCCACAATGAAACAAAGCATGGGCTTTTTTTTTTCTTCATATTTTGATTCAATAATGTCCATTGTAATTGTATGCCAAATGTTGCTACTCCAATTACTACCAAAAGAGAGAAATAGATTGTCTTCAAACTTTTAAATACCAAACGTATTCAGATATGTTGATCGGATTCTTTCAAAATCTAAAATCAAGGTTTGCTGACCAGAGATCTTTTTTATTTAGATGCATAACAAGTCTTATGGTGCAAATGAAGTTTGTGCATATTATGGA
This sequence comes from Polyodon spathula, assembly GCF_017654505.1. Lineage (NCBI taxonomy): Eukaryota > Metazoa > Chordata > Actinopteri > Acipenseriformes > Polyodontidae > Polyodon > Polyodon spathula. The sequence goes on along the minus strand of NC_054550.1, from coordinate 666,082 downwards.
CACTGTACCATGGGATACTTGGTTCACTGAAACACAAAAGGTGTAGTTAGTCCTGGTACAAGATAATAATAAAGATGAAGAAAACCTGCCTGCACGAGGTTTGAAAACCATAGGGATTTGGATGGCTGAGGTGATCTCTCATTTACTTTGACATTGTGAAAACCCCTAAAGGTGCCTCATCCACACTAAGGACTTTCTCAGCAGTATGGCATTGCCCATAGGAACAGAAGTGTAAAAGCAAAGCTCAAGACAGGATATACGAAGCACAAGAAAAACACCCATTTTAGCCGAAGGAGAATATTAAATCTACAGAGTGTCAGAAAAGTCATTTGTTTACTCCGCTCTTTCTTGTTTTAAATGTGTAAAACCTTTGCAAGATAAGAAACAATTTACAAATGTTTGTTTCCAGGTTTCTTACACCACAATAATAGCTACACAGTTATTCAGGGCTAGCTTGCAGAAAAAAAGGTTATTTACCCCAAAGGTAGATATATTTAACGTAGTTGTTGGTTGTCTGATGCCTTTTGCGTGACCTTGGTGAAGCTGTGGTAGCCAAGAGGACTATCTACTGCTCTTTTGTTAACCCTTAGAGTGCTATCAACTTTTCTTAAAGGGCTCTGATTAGTTGCAGTGGGGAAGAGGCGCAGGAATACTTGAGTTACTTGTATTAAACACGTCTGGTGTGTTCTAATCCCTGCAGAGCATTCTATGTGCTATCAATGGTCAAGATAATTGTCATTTTTTAAACGCACAAACAGTGGTGTTTTCAGTCTAAATACATCCTAAATGTTGGTGTAGTTTAAAAAAACAAACAAACAAACAAACAAAAAAAGATTTGTTACTTTCCTGAAGATGTATGTTAAACCCTGTTAAATAAATCATTGTTTATTTGCACTTGAGTAGGAATAACTGTGAGAGGGAAAAATAAAGCCAATTAAGAGATACTGTGGATAACTGGCGCTTTGCGAGCTATCAGTAACAGAAAGGGTATTAAGGGATTTTAAGAGCTGTAAAGGAGTTCTCAAAATAATCTGATCTACAGGCTGCAAGAGAGTTGTGGGAAAAGGGAGTACTGTTATGTAACCTACCAGGTTGTCTTTACATTGAATACATTGGGGATGAGTTTTACCTCTTTAATATGTGAAGTTTTGACCTGATTGAGCTTAGCAGTGCACCTGTCTAATGTAAAATGTTAGTTATAACACTACTTTGACACTGCCACCAACTTTGACCTATTGAAACCTTCAATTTATCTCACATTTTCAGTATGTGTGAATTCCTGTCTGAACTTAAAAGCACTGCGTTGCGTTTACACTGCTGGAAAAATACAATTTCTGAAGTTCAGGGACTGGATACAGTTTTGCACGTAGTTTAATAAGTACATCAGAATGTTCCCCATTTCACAATTACAGCAGTGTGCCTGTTTTGAGGTTTGTAAAGGCAGGAAGAATTTCCCTATAGTGTTAAGACTGGCATCAGGTGCAGGAATAGTTGACTGATCTCACTTTTAGCACTAGGGATTCACAAAAAAAATTATCTTGCAACAAGCCAACTGTGATTACACCATTATTAGATACAGAGAATCCTTCAGGTGATTCCTAGTACGAATCTCCACTGATTTCCTGAGTCCTTCATGTGTTGTGGATTTTCTCAATTTACTTCTATTTTAAAGCCAATACCAAAACAGATGAATTTCCTTTGTTCCCAGAACAGAAAAAATGTGTGGATTACAATTTATAATTGTGTTAATATGTCAGGTAAATGTAGTTTTGATAGTTTTAACACACAGTTTTGGTTTAGCAGAAAACCTTTATATATATAAAAAAGGCTGAAGAAATAGCTGATTATATACTCAAATAAGACACCAAAGATCATTAGTAATTATGTAAAAAATCTCTTTCACTTATCACAGTTCCAAATTCCTAATTATTAAGATGCCCCAAACCCAGCTTAAGCTACAGGTGAAGTGGTTAAAGCCTAGCCTCAGGGAAGCAGGGCTAGTAAGGATTCAGTATTGACTGATAGCACTTCTTAATGCTGATTACAAACTACTTGTCAAGGTTTTTAGTGCCAGACTTTGGTAGCGGTGATAGACTTGGCACTTCATTGCAGACCATGTTTTTAAAATCAATAGAACAGCTTGTAATTTGCAGTGGAAGGTCTAATATCTCACATCTTTTGCTGAGACAGACCTTCACTGTGGAAAAAGTCTTCAAACTAATAGGTGTTAATAAATCCTCTCCAGTACCAAGTGAGCTTACCTTCTGCATCTTTAAGAAAAGTATACATTGCACTTCGATATGTTTTACACTGCTCATAATATATTCTGTAGCACTGGATGCAGTAGAATTCTTAACACCTTTTTCGTTAAATAATTACTGTCGGTCACTGTCTTGCGGAACCAGTGAATCAGGCAGGTTGACCTCCGAGTTAATTAATAATATGTGCAGGCTCTGTGGTGTAATTTAGTATTAAGAGGCCTGTTAGGATATATCACATCTTTCTAATAAGGACATACTGTTTAAATAAATTGTTTAATGCAGCTTATAAGTCACCCTGCCACTGCTGCTGTTAATAACACCTGTCAGGTGGAGGCTTCAGCTGATGGGGATTGGAGGATTTTAAATATAGCCTGGTTGTGTTAAATGCAGGGGATTGTTATCCAAGCACTTAGTCATGTAAGAGTACCGCACCAGAAAAAGCACAGACTGTTTGGATTGTTACTCATGCTGACACAATAACCCTCAGCTGACCTTCAAGTTATATAATGGACCAGACAAAAATCTACTCGCCAATCTATCCCACAAACATCTAGGCATTCTTTTAACACCAATAGTAGCTGTCAGCTTTAGTGCATGTTATCTTGGGGTTCAGAGAAGCAATGCTCTCTTTTTTCTTAAATTATTGATCATTTAACCCACCGTCAAAACTTGAATTCCAGCTGAATAAGATTAAGAAAGCATTTGGTGAAAGAGACAGATTTGACCAAGCTTGTATAGTACAGAGCCCAGTGCTTTATGACAGTGTCGTACGGTCAATAGTCAGATTTTTCCAGCCAAGTGTCCTGTTGTGCTAACACTGCTCGTTCTACCAAATTATACAGAGGGTTTACAGTCTGCATCATATTCCCCTGGGGAACGACTTGAAAAAACTTTTAACTTGGTTAACCTAGAGCTGCAGGTTTCAGTTCTGAACCCACTCTCGCCAAGGTAGTTGAACTTTATTCAAAAGAGGCCACAGAGAATACAAGAACATACATTTTTGTATTGGATTATAAAGCCCTGTTTGGGCGCCATTTTTAGAAAAAGCTCATTTTTAAGTAGAGGATTTTATTATTTCTTTGAACAACAGTAAAATACATTTAACAAGACTTTAGAAACAACATGGCTGATGATGCATGATTTTACTTTGAATTTGGCTTAAATGTATTTACTAAAGTAATGATTAGTGGTAAATATTGGTAGCGTAAATTGAATCTGTAGTTGAATATCAGGCACCCAAGAGAAAAAGCTAAATATGTTGAGAGTTCCTTATAACTGGAAAGACTTGCTGCTTGGCTGTGGTTAAGAGAATGTTAGCCTTCTTGATGGAGAGTATGCTGGAGACGAAGAGCAGTCTCACATATTTCCTTTTTTTCTCTGGGATTTAAAGATGTAACAAAAAGGCTTTGAGATCAGTTTGCTAATTATTCTTTTTACTGTCAAGTTAAAAAAATAAAAATAAAATACCAGATTCATTATTATGTAACACACAAAAAAAAAAAAAAACAAAAAAAAACATGTATTCACTCAAAATCCGTTGTTAAAAAATATGGGACCAGCTTGTCAGGCCAGTCTATTCAATGTGAAAGAACGACTTGCATGTATTTTTCTGTAGCACCTCATGCTGTCTTTAGGCCTCCCTCGACCCCTGGGCAAACGCTTGCTGTTTATTTAAACCAAGATGTCTTCAGAGGATTGCAAGAACTAGAACAACCTTCTATTGTGCCTAACATAATTAGATTTTTCCATATAGAAACTTGCTTGCGTAACCAAATGCACATTATGTGTAAAAAAAAAAAAAAATCAGCATAACTATAGTTTTGCTATAAACAAAGTGCTGCATTACTAGTCTAGAAATACTGTGTGATGAAAGAGTTCCTAAAACCTGGCTATTAAATATTTAGTTGCTTAGTTATAAAAATAGGAAGTTCTTAGAAAATACTTCAGGTTACACCATGTTCTAATAAGACTGTTGCTGTCCTTCATGTATTTTATATTTTCTTGGAATATAAAAAATGTACAGCTGACCTAAATGAGATCATAATTGTGGAGTGGAGTAAAAGCTAGCCTTGTGCATTATTTAATATACTCCACTATAAAGTACTATACATTGTAGCGTTCCTGCCACATGTAATCTGATGTTCATTTTATAGCTCACTTTATTAGTTACCTGTTCTTTCCGTAAATAATTAACCCTATTTTATACACACACATATATGCTCTAATAACAAAGTGCAGTGTAATTAACAATTTTGCATACTGTATTGTTTATTTTCTACAGGCTCTCAAACATAACACATGTAATCCCTGCCTGTTCATATTTTTGTAAAGGTTACTTTGGTGCAGAGTGTGCACCAAGGTGACATAAATGACAAGTGACCTTTTAGTTTTACTTCCCCTAGAAATTAAAGGCGTAACTTTTTACCATATTAAGCCTGCAACTTTACAAGTACAATTTCTATTGGGTGAGTGTGCATATACAATACAGTACTACCGTGTGTGTTTGACCTTTTTCAGTTGCGCTCACTCTGCACACCTTCAGCATCTTTCCTTGATGACCTTGTTTTCTACAAGCAAAAGAACCACAAGTCCCAAACGAGACCTTTCATTTTTAAAAGCATGTCAGCCTCCTGTAAGAGGGAGCACTGTATCCTGAAGGTGTGTGTGGCTCATGATCTCGCACAGCAGGGAAGGCACTCCCCTTTTGCGATGTTGAAGGGAGGAAGCGAGCCCATCAACCCTGCAGTCTGGAGCTGAGCCCCGGGAGCAGACACTGACAGGCACTGTCTCTGAGGTAGCTTGTAGCCACTACTGTCCTAGGCTTTCCCAGCAGGAGTCATTTCAGATGTGCGCTGTGCCTTCTAGGTATTCAGGGCATTTACAGGAGGTAAAAGGCATGAAAAGCAAAGTACTATATACAGTTGATGCTGTAAAGATGCTGGGAATCGTGAAAAGTGAATTGTATTTTTCATTTCAGTTCTGCCCCACACAGAAAAATGTACCAGGATTTGACAGGACTTTGCAGGTGTAAAGTGAGCTATTACGTGGTCTTAGTGTTCCTAGTAATCACCTTTGGACAGTAAGCAAAAGGAAGAGGAGGAGCATAACAGAAGTGTCATTTGTTATCATTATGCTTTTAGTATGTAGCAAAATATTAACCCTGTGATGTCCATTGGTGTGCCACTTGTGTTACAATACCACCCTCTATAGAATATTGTGTTAACAATCCTGCTTCAAAAGCCAACATTATCATATGCAATACATGTTGTTGCTGGTCAGATCAGATCATTTTGTATTTGGTACAATGATCTGGGTGTAGTGACATACATATATCAGCTTTAATCCATACAAAAATACTCTGTATTTAGTTATTCTAAAAGGAAAGAAGGTGTTTTGGTACATTAGGCCCCATGCTGATCAGGGATCAGCTGAGACACCATGGAATTCCTTTGATGCTGTACTTAGAGTGAGTTTATTTTCATAATCTGTTTGTGGAAATGGTGGTATTTAGGTCACTAGTTCTGTGTTCACATGAGTGATATGAACAATATTAAATGAGAGATGGAGACCATTGCAATTTCATTTTTGAAACGGCATTAATTGCCACAGGTTAAAACAACATCAACTAACACAAATATAGTCTTGTAAGCAAGAACCAAACTGCAATGCAAACTGTGCAAATGTACAGCTGCATGCAGGTGCTATAATCTACTATGCTACAAAATAGCAATCTTGGGCACACTTTGCTACATATTCATCTGAGATTATAAATTGTATTTTACATTCAAGACCTTGTCTTTGCATGTGTGCTCGTTCTACAGTTTTGTCACTGACGTTTGTTAGGATTTCCACTTCTAAATATCAGAGCTTCAATGAAAAAGAAGTCCTGCAGCTTTAAATGGTGATGACCTTTTGCCTCCGTTCTGCACATGCTCAGTACAGTTACTGTGCCGTTGCCAAATAGAGAGTGCGTGACGGCCAGATAGCAGTGTTAGTTGCCTCCATTCTGCACATGCTCAGTACCGTTACTGTTCCTTTGCCAAATAGAGGGTGCATGATGGCTAGATACCAGTGTGAATTTTTTAGTTTTTTTCGCTGAGGATTACTTGCATGGTATTGATTTTTATAACAAAGTGTATGCTACAGTACGCTTGCAGAACCAGGCTAATGCTTAATCAATGGATTGGTTTTTTAATTACACTTCATTGATTTTAAAACATCAAAGGCTTCTGAGCAGCAGCTACTCTAAAACAAGCTTATTGGAGCTTTGCTGACAGCAAACTCAAGCTGCAAACCATGTGTGCATAATGATTTCTATTGAGTGAATGGACTGCTTAAGTAGAGATGTGGCTGCTGCAGAATTCATTTAAGAATCATGAAACCCACAGAAACCAATATGAACTACAAAGAAGACAACACTAAAAGCATGAGCAGGATACTGTTTTTGAACAAGGGAGCATGTGTTTTATTATTTTGTAAAGCAGACTTACTGTATGCCTTTTAGAAAAACTAAAAACAAATAAGGTATACTTTTTAATAATTTGATTCAAGACAGTTTGATAGTCAAGTTCTGTGAAATCACATTGGAAGATATTATGCCATTTTTCTGTTCTAATCCTTAATTATGATACTAATTATGATACTATATAACCTATATATATATATATATATATATATATATATATATATATATATATATATATATATATATATATATATATATATACACACACACATTAAAACACACAACAAATCATAAACTGGCCAGACAAGATAAAACCATGGACAACATTTTTCATATGTGGTCTGTTAAGGAATTATTTTTTTTTTTTTTTTTTTATAAATCAAGTGGACAGAACAGTAATCAACCCTGACAACTTATTGAAAAGTGTTATGCAAACAAAGAATTTCAATTGTACGTAAACTCCTGTACATCCTGCAGATGAGCTCAACATGCTACTGGGAGTGTTTTCTCTGCCCCTGGGGGAGTGCAGGCTCAAGTGGTCTGCAAGCCCTCCACTTGTAACAGCACTGTTCATTTGTTTACTAGAAAACAGAAATGCTTGGAACTCGCACAAAGAGCACAAGCACCTATATTAAAGCATGAGATAAGTATCTGTGTGTGGACAGGAACATTCCTTTGTTTGTGTAGCTTAAGGGAAGCTCAGAAGAGTCAAGTGTATTCATGGAGTTCTGTAGCAAATTACAAGGTTGTTTCGATCTCAAGTGTCTCGGTGTATTTTTTCTCAAGTGCCAAGGGCCACAAACCTGATTCTGTTAATAAAGGAAAGCTCTTAACGCTTCAGCGCGTTGTATATTCCCTTCATTGGATTTATCTGAAGGGTACTTCTTAAACTTTCCTTTTGTAGGCTGTGTTGGCATGAGTTTACCAAAAGGGTTCAAAGTTAGCTGGGTAAGCTGACTTGATCTGAATGACTGTTATGTACTAAGCCAATATAAATCTCAGGGTTTGAAAACCTTAAAACCTGGGATTTTTTTTATTTATATTTTTTTTTAATCCTTTTTAATGCGGCTTATTTCAAAATGCTGTTAATGCCATCTGTATTGTTGGATATAAGTTTGATGATAAAATAAAAAGTAAAGTAAATACAAGACCTTGAATTAGCATTTTGAATGATTCTTATTTTCTCAATTGTCTAACGCAGCTGCAATACTAATATAGTACCAGTTTGTCAGTTGGCCTCTTTTATTTACTGTGGAGCTCCACGAAACCATGACACACATATGTTTTATTAAAATGAATAGACTAGAATTACCAAGATCTACAGCACATCTGCAGAGAGCTGTATAATTGTATCCTGTCATATTTAAATAGTTCTTTAAAACAAAGTGTGACTAATTCTCTCTCTCTCTCTCTCTCTCTCTCTCTCTCTCTCTCTCTCTCTCTCTCTCTCTCTTCGCCCCATCCTCTCCTCATTTTCTGAATATTTTCTGTCTGCAGAGACTGCATTTACCTCCAGACTTGTCAGACACAGTGAGCCGTTTGAGCAAACAGGACCTGGCAGAGTCTGCCAAACTCCTGGGATTGGGATGTGGCACCACGGCCACAGGCAAGAAGCACCTGGACTTCTAGTGGTTTCTATTTAACCATTTAACGAGCAATTTCATTTGTAAACAAGCTCTAATGTGTTACAATCTGATGTCTCGGCAGTAAAACAGACAAACACAAAACAGTGGGCTCTTCGATTGGCAACAGATTATTTCACTGAAGTGATCAACGTGATTGCCTTTATTACTTCCCAAACTATATCCAAATGTTAAATCCATTGTATTTAGCAGCATTTTTGAATGCTTTATTTTTAAAAAGCACAAATTGTTACCCATTTCATGATTATTATTTAAATATTAGATGTGTTGTTTACTGCTAAGTTTGTTGTTAGAAATGAATCTCGTCTTGGTGGCTGCAGAACAGAAACATCCCATTTGCTGATGGAAAAATGTTGTCCTAACTGATGTCACAAAGTTGCATGGCTTGTGGAAACAGCATTGCACAGAACAATACACAGGACAATCAAAAACTGTTAACATCAATACTGTCGTTTGTCTTATGTTTTTAATTTCTAAAAAAAGAAGAAAGAAAAAGCTGGAAAATGCAGATTCACTGGAAAACAAAAGCAAAGGCAAGATTGAAACGCCTAGCAGGAACTATACATGTGCAGTATATACTAAAAATGGGCCTTAAAAGTGTCAAACCATTTTTTGTTCATTTTGAACTGATATTAAAAGACAGTATATACATTTGTTGGAATGTTCTTGTATTTTTACATGCAATCTGTATACAGAAACAGGAAAGGAAGACCACAGATTCAATGTGAAGTTCTAGGGTAGTGCCCACAAAGAAGTCAAGGTATGCTCCCTGCGGAAAGAGAAACAATTAAAGGATGAATGAACATGGCTGGATAATTTAGTGAGACTGACCTATAATTCACCTTTGCACTTTTCACCATGATACCATAGGCAATGTTACTAAAACCTTTTTAGTTGCGATATTTTATCCACTTCTATTTTTCAGGAACAAAACCTGCGTACATATTCACGTTTATTATAGAGAGCTGGGCCTGTCAGAGAATGGTCTCAGTGATGAGATAGCTTGTATGTGGTTACATACAGGTATGATGCAACAGTACTATACTCTTTGGGAATTAATAGGTGTCATAAAAATGTGTTTCAAAATGCACCTGTAGTAATGTATGTGTGCTAAATTGAAGAGAAATGTGATATACCTTTAGTATTGGAAGGGTTCAGAACACAGTTACACGCACACATACGCATTTAAAAACTATGCTGACGGAATTATCAGGAATTAAGGACAGGTTTGGTAACTAATGAGCCTGAGGCAAAGCTGGTCCGAATGTTGAGGATCTTGTTCTTTTTAAATGTCATTGAAAACAACAATTTTGATGGGTTACTAAGATTGTAGCCAGCCAGGTGTCACGGTTGTGTCCCTTGGCATATAATACTAATTAGTTTCTATTTTTTATGTCTAAACCTGTTGCTAAAAATGAACTTTGCTGTCATTTTTAATCATTTTTCTCCCACTTTTTCAGAAGTGATGGCTTTTGTTGTTCTCTATGCAACAAGTGCATGAGATTCGCTTGTCACATGTCACTTTATAGCTCCTTGTCAAGTACCAATGGTCCTTCAAGTGCTTTCTTTCGGTCATATGTCATTGAAATTACTAAGGGTGATTTGACAGATGTTAAACCTCTCAAATTTCTTGTCAATATAATTTGGTTTATGTGCTTTGTCAGTGTCACTGCCTGTCTATACCTATACTGATGAATGTTGTGAGCGGTGTTGTAGAGATCGTAAATTCACTTTGCTTTGTGTGTACGGGATTATACCAGAAGATAGGTGATCCCTCTAATCACACACGCATACATGCATCCTGAAGTTAGACTATATTATATCTAGACTATTACATGGAAACTTTAATATTGTAACCATTTGAAATGTTTTTGAAAATCCATTTGAACCAGTTTAAATGACGAGGCAAATTAATTTCAATTATTTTAGCTTGTGGAGGAAAAAAAGTCACATTTGAGAAGTTAAGACCTCACGGAAGACGCTACCTAGTCATTATATGAATAGCAAAAGAATGAAGTTCCTTTTTTTTCAACTTTTTAAAAGACTTACAGGCCTTTTCTTAGGCTGCTTGTCTGTTTTGAGTATGTTTGCAATGAGAACATTGGGGTTTTACTGTGGACTTCAAATAGTGTACATGTGTAGGGTGTTACAGGCTGTATGTGTGAGGGACGAAAAACATGGAAAGAGGTAAAGTGGAATAAGAGAAAACTCATGCTGTTTTGCAAAGGGCCACATTAAAACATACCATCTTCAAGTATGTTACAGCTTTCTACAAAAGCATTTAGTTGGCTTTCCTATGTTTTTAATAGGACCAACATGTAATTTCTAGCATCTGTGCAGTCTGTATAAATAATGGCCTTGTGAGACTATAACATTTCCTCTTAAATACCTTAGAAAGAAGTCTGATCTGCCAAGCTAAGATTCCAGAAAAAAGGTACATTTAAAAAAAGCAAAAAAAAAGGTTTTATGGAAGATAAAGCTCTCACTGAGACACTAACAAACTGCACAAAATTATTTTATAGTTTTCACAAAATACATTTAAAAAGCTCCATTTTAAATAACGTTAAATCAAAATACTTAGAGACAGTATAGACTTGTATCTTATATGCAATGTGTTGACGCAGAACCCAGATCGTGTGTCATGGTTTATCTCCACACCACAAATATGACCATCAGTAAACGCACATTATTCCATTCTGAAATTATGCCTCTTAAAGTTATAAATAACTGAATGTTTGTAGTAGCCTGATGTTAAACATATTCTAAGCCAATGTAAAAAACAATAAAACTGTGTGTGTGTGTAAGTGTGATTATATATATATATATATATATATATATATATATATATATATATATATATATATATATATATATATATATATATATATATATATATATATATATATATATAAAATGTTTACAAAATTTGCAACACAAGACTAAGATTAAAAAGAAAATTGTGTAATAAATGAAATACAAAGGCTTTGGTATGTTTGTACAATCAACAATGGTTAATTTTGATATGTAGTTGTAAACAACTTCCAAACACTTATGTTTAAATCTCTTTTTTTTTTTTTTTTTAATCAATTATAGAAATGAAATATTTCTAGTTGCACAAAAATGTAAAACACTATAGTACAACTATATCTAAGAACAATTAACTTGGATCTGACCTAAAGAAGAAATGTATTTTATAATGCATGAAAATGTGTATAAAACATCTATAGAATATTCTGGGAAATATAAATGAAATTAACTTTTATTATAGAAATCATTCTGGGAGATTTCTAGGGAAGACAAATACTTACATTTCGACATAAACAAATTGGATTATATCGAAGACACAATCTACCTTTTACCTACCAAAAGTTTTTTTCACATCCTTGTCACCATTTACCTCTTTTCACATAAACTTTCATCTGCCAACAAGCTGGGAAAAACAAGAGATAAATGTTCTTGCACATAAATAGCGTCTTTTCTTCCAGCCTTGCAGTGAAATGATACAAGCTTGTTTCATCAGAGTCCACAATCGATAAAAACATTGATAGAAGTACTTGATATAAGTTGATAAAACTGTTCATGGCAGATTCTGTTGATCATGGCTTCCTCTTCAGCACAATTGCATGACCACCTCTGTTCAACAGTCCCTCCAATATTGTTCTTGTTTCATAATAACATACAAATGGCCATTTACAAATACACCAAAAATGACTAAAGTTTGGAAACTGAAAATGAAGACAGTTTTGTTCCATCTCTAGGATATAACACCTGACACTCTACAGAAGTCCATGTTGAAGTCTTCTTGTGCCAAGAATTATAGCACGGGGCACAATTCCAGTACAAAATGTTTGCTTTCAGAGTCTTTCTTCTCTTTATAAAATACTGCTGGACAACCAACTTTCTCCACAAAGTCACAATGTGAAGTAACTCTTCTCTTTACTGTAGTCTTGGCCAGTATTGAGACATGTCAGGTTCGCTGCCTGGAACTTGGACAGGGACAGACACTCCAGGGGAGATGAGACCTGCAATAAGAAACAGAGAGACATCAGATCGTAGTCTCCTGTAGAGCTGAAGACCTGCATTGCACGATGCATTAAAGAACACAGTTTATTTGTAAACCGCAGTTTCTTTTGCAAGTGGGAAAAATGTTATACAGCTCGCCTTTGGTATTTCATGATTTGATCACAAATTTGGTAATTTGTGCTAAATTCATGTTGACAGTAAATTTATAAAAGTGGTTCACAGTGAAAGCACCTTCACCTAATTAATTATTTTTATGTTTTAGTCAGACAGAGAAATAATGGCTATGCACTGTATATACCATGTCTGTATTGAATTCCAATTGTGACAAGCTGCAGTTTATGATCCAATCTATTATTGGTAAACAAAACTTCAGTTCCACATCATTGAATAGACTGTCTTAATGAATTTAAAAATTATAATAAGACCTTCCTCGAATAATATATATATATATATATATATATATATATATATATATATATATATATATATATATATATGATATATATATCACACTGGATCTTCGTAAATGAATGAAAGGAAATTTTTTTTGTGGTAAAACAATCCATGTAGTGAAAGTGTTCAATGATTTTAGAAGTGGAGTGAGCACGGGGGTTACTAAAAGAATGATTTCTGTTTCTTTAAATATCAATAAGAAACTGAAAATGATCACTGCCTACCTGTGGAGGCGGTGCCAGAAGAGCCCATTGGCTGGCTGTTCATATGTGACTGCATATGAGGGGGCGTGTATGTGTCGTAGCTCCGCCCATTCACTGACGGACTGGTGGGCAGCATGCAGGAATAGGATGATGGCTGGCTGGGCACTGGGGGCTATAGGGAGAAAAATATATTAGCTTCTGGACTATATAGTTTTTGCCTTCCAATCTTAAATGCCAATGTACATTGTCAGTTTCCTAGAGTCTTGGTTCCACTGTGTCTGGATGCATTAAAATATTTTTGTGCATAACCATGTACACTTTTCCAAGCTAAACTAACCACTAGTCTAGACACACAATGCATGAAACAAATACTATTTGAGACTACAATAAAAAAACAGTCTTATACACCAAATCATTTATTAGTTTCCTAGTGTGATCTTCTGCTGTATTTGCAAAATGAATTCTCCATCAATCCCCATATAAATGCCTACTGAACTGTGGTGGTTTACTTACTTGCATAGACAGGTTGTTGGCCATGGTAAAGCTTGGCATAGGTGGCAGAGCACCGTATGTGTTTGAGAGGGATGTGTCTGTTCTACCCAACATGGAACCTGAGGTGAAGGACACTGAGGAGAAAAGGCAGTCGTGAATTGGACACTTGAATACACGGTTCTGATTTTCTCATTATGCATGTGAATATGCATTCTTACCGGGCGTGGTAGGTTGCGGGATGGGCTGGTACACGCTGGTACTGAAACTGCTGCTTATGGGAATGTGGCTGGATGAGTTGCTGGCTTGTCTTCTCTGGTTTCTCAGTTTTTCCTCTCTCCTCCATTTTGCTCTTCTGTTAGAAAACCAAACCTGAAAGACCAAAAAACAAAAACAATTTGAGTTTTCTATAAAGCAGCAATTAAACTAAATATAGCTTTAAAGAATAAACGGTGTTATTGAAGGTTGTCTTACGGTGAAAGCAGTATAGGAGCTTGTCACTGATCAAACAGCTTACAGCAAACTTAGTAGCTCTGACGTTCAATGCGGGATAATTCGTACTGTGCATGAACCAGCTCCCGAAGCTTCACGAACCTTTGATAAAATATGTACTTACCTGTATTCTGGCTTCGGGTAGATCTATTTTGGCTGCTAACCTCTCCCTGGCGAAAACGTCGGGGTAGTGGGTTCTTTCAAACTCTGAAAACATACATGTGTTAACTGACGTCAGTGTGTAAACAAATACATATACACAGGGGTACGGGAAGTGAAAAACAATATGTCATGGATTACAAGCATTATCAACGCATATTCAAATAAAGGAACCCAAAACTATAATAAGCGCAATGACGTTCGTTCTGTGTAAAATAGACAGTGAGTCTATTTGCACTTGCCTGAGAGTCAACAATTATGTAGTCTTAATATTTTTCCTCCATAAAATCAACGAATAAATGCATTAAAGGGGTGCCACTTACAGTTAAAAAAAACAACAACTCCGAATTATCATCGCGTATTTGAAAAAGCCCTTTATGCAAATTAAACGATTTTACGAGTTAAAAGGGGAGCACGTCATTTCAGAGTATTATGTTAATGTTGGATTCTCCAAGCAGATAAAAATGATGTCTGGCCCATGGCCTCGTACCTTTTTCCAGTGCCTCTATCTGCTCTTGGGTAAATGACGTTCTGTTTCGTTGTAACTTTCTCTTGAGTTGAAGCCTCATTTGGGTCTCGTCTGAATCCTCTCCATTGGAGCTGATGGAGTTTGTGTTGTCACCGCCAGCATCCTGCGGCTGACAACCATCTGGAAAAATAAAGAAGAAAATGTAAACAAATCCAGGCCCATTCTGGGCTTCCTATTGATTTAATACACAATAACAAACGCTGTTTAATAATGTTTGCTGACAGATTAACGACAATTTACACAAAACTGTGTTAAGTAGGCTTTAGCAACACATATCGTGCAAAGAAAACACAGTGACGCGTGTGAAAGCGCCACTGTCCTGTACAAGCCACAGGACTTCAGTACTCTAGGTTAAGCGATGTTTCTCAACATTAAGTTAAAAAAAAAAAAAAGTCCAAACGAATTAATTACTGGTGATCCACTTCAGGATTGGCGTGGCTTGCTTGTAAACCGTTTAAATTATAAGAAAAAAATTAAAACTGTTTAAAAATGATTAGAAGTTTGTAACCAATATTAACATACGCCTTAATCTCTTTTTTTTTTTTAATAATATTTTTTATTTAAATTCTGCGCACTCAATTTATATGCAAAGGTTGAAATTTAAAATATGCCCGTTACGTGTTTTTGTTCAACTAGTGTGTGAGTGAGTCTGTGTGCCTTGACGCCTGTAATTAAATCATCGCAAGAACAGGCTATCGTTGTTGAAAATCGAATTTTACTTGTGAGCAGTAATTCTAAATGTCATATGTATGAAAGACTGTATGCGAGTAGCGTGTGTCTTATCGTTTTAGTTGCTGCGATAAATTAATACTGCGATCTTTGGTTTGCACGCCGTGAAATACTGTGCGAATATGCTTTTCATTTTAAAAGATTGAACGGAACTCTTTTATCACATTCTAACAATAGACGCGGTCCTCAAAGGGTTAAGAGAAATGTGACAAAATGTGGTTAAAAAAAAAACCTTTTCAGGTCCTCTGAAATGTTTTAGAACCCAAACCTTCTCCCCCTTTTAAACAGTGCGATTCTTCTATACTAGTCACCATATGGGCGTTCGTAGATCTTTTGAGGTGACCACCAGCAGTTGAATAGAAGGGGCTTTTTCACCACCACACAATGCCAGCGGAGTAAGGGAAACTATGAAACTCTTGGGGCAGGAGGGTTGGCAAACTTTCGTGGGCAGAATTTTGAAGACACAATTTGAGAAGGTAACAAAGGGATTCTCTCGAGGCGTGCTGTGCTCCGCATTGTAGCACAAGGGTCCCAGTCAACAGACTTTTCAGTGAAGTATGTTAACCTTTATGCACCACTATCATTAATCACTGTCCCCTGGGCTGGGCAGCTCAACGCCATGTAGGATTTATACTTTCTATAGGGGAAGGGAAAAAAAGATCACCCCAAACATTTTGAATAGCGACAGCTCTACACTGGCCCTGTTTGCACAACAAGAGAAAAACAGATTGGCTAAGTTTTCAACTGACAAGTCAGTGCGCAACTAATGTAGTTTTTTTTTTTTTTTTAACGAATTGTCCAACAATCAAATATGCATTCAAACATATTGTTCCTCTCTTGCAAGTTACTGGGCAGCGCAGCTGTACGGTATACATAATATAACCGGCAACGTTATCGAGAAAGGCTTTTTTTTTAAAGGTATGAAATGGAGAAATAAATCAGGAGTGACAGACAAGTTACTTCTTTTAATGTCTCACTCGTTTTTTTTTAAAGACCCTAAAAGAAAGTCCTCAATAGGCAGTATCTATACCAGAACTCCTTCTAGAGCTAATCCCTAAAGAGAAGAGTGAATGCGCGCCCTATTATCCCTTAGCCAGCCCACTGACGCTGGGTTTAGGGTTTGTTTTCTGCAAAGAAGACGCTGGGAAATAAAATCGTCCCTTAGTTTTGCGGTGTCTCAATCAATGAGGCGGAAAACAAGCAAAAAAGATAACAAACCAATCGCGGCACATTTCAGCTAAGGGGATCGGATAAAAACATTGTAGGACCTGCTGAAAAAGAAAGTGTCTAAATCCTAAAGCCTCGTATAAGAAAAAGATAAGAACAGACAGCCACAGTGATAAATAAAACCCATTAAATCGCTGGAGAGTGTTTCTTCTAATTCTCCCGGATAGAGACGTCTCTTTTTAGCGTTCTGTCAGTCCTGATGTGTCCATTATTTTATTCACTGTTACAAGGCATTTATCAGATTGAGACCATATTTGTTCCCCTCTGAGACCTAACCCTTCCTTATGCTTTCATTAATGGATTCGTAAAACCTCTTAAAACACCCCGCGCAAGCAAAAAGCATTAAGCAGATGAATGTTCCAAAAGGGAGTGGGAGGGCTTATTAATTTTAAATATGACTTGTATAAATGTCAAATTTAGATTAAATGCATTCATATATTGTTAAGTTATGCAGATGCGCAAACAAGGAAAATACAGATATATTTGGATTTAATTATACACTAGTATGCCCGCCATTATTAGGGTAATTTGAAAATCCAAATCGAATAGTTTAACAGGTAAGCACAAACATAAACTGTTAAATTTATAAAACGCAGGCAACAATTTAGAATATAATAATAATAATAATAATAATAATAATAATAATAATAATAATAATAATAATAATAATAAATGCAATTAAATATCTGGAATTTGAAACCAAGGTGTGCACGATGTTATGCTCCAGTATTAGATTTTTTTTCATACCGAGTATGGAAGTTATTCCAAAGATAGTCCGCTCAAGGAATTTTGCAAGAACCTGTTTTACCGGAGATTGTACAGCTGCTCGTTAAAGTCAGCAGGAGATTGTATTTTATTAATTTAAATGGGAATGAATGAAGCAGGGGCAGCCTATTGCCTCTTAGTGGGATTCCGCCCGCGGGCTCGTCGCCGCTAACGAGGCTGGAGAGCAACTGTTAGGGTACTCGGCTTCATCACACTCTTCATTACTGTGTAATTGGGCAATGAAAACCCGTTCCAACGATATGTTTTGGATTCTAACAAACAAGGAAAGAACGAAAGAAAGAAAGAAAGAAAGAAAGAAAGAAAGAAAGAAAGAAAGAAAGAAAGAAAGAAAGAAAGAATAGGTAATTAAAAATAAGTTTTAGAAATAACTAAAAACAATCATGACTATTTGTTTATTCATATGAATATAAATAGTAACATTCTCTTTGTGTTTGCCTTTTTTTTGAACAACTTAGTTCACGTCAGTTTGTTCCGTGGTTTTATTTGTTAAGAGTACGTTTTGTGTTTCGGAAGAAAAATGAAACCAGTCTGTGCGCGTCTTTAAAGAACAATAAAGTCAAATGGGTGTTCAAATGATCCACTATTGACGTTTCCCTAAAGCACCTTGGGGTTCTGTCATAGACTGTGTATGCATTGAAAGGGATTCAGTAATACTCATGCAGATATTATTCAGACAAGTTCTGCTCTATCTTTCTTGTGTCGTTCTTATACTGTATAGTTCTCTTAAAGCTGACACGTCTAATTGACAAGCGGTGCCATATCGTGTCCAGGGGTCTCCCGTGGAACATTTCTACAGCTGTCTCCTCCAACTAGACGCTTATTCATGTCGCCTTAATGAGAAACAAAACGCTCTCTAATGAGCAATTACATAGCGACAGAATTGTTCCCATAACAAATTCTTGCGTGTGACAGAAACATCCTTTGAACTAGATATTCCGCACACTGTTGCTGATTTTTCTGAGGGGGAAGAGAAAATGCACGTTGCTGGATGGGACACCTCGGTTGAAAGGTCAGACCACAGTCACGCACTGTCTACGTAACCCAAACAGAGAGATCATTGAAGGAACTGTTTACAGTAGTAAGTACTAACTGAACATACAAATATTCTACATTATGTTGTCGCTGCAACCCTTTAATAAAAAAAAAAAAAAAAAAAAAACAGTGCTTTAATATCGCATGCATTCCTTTACACTAAAGCTAAACTAACGTTGTTGAGGCAAGTCCATCAGCATGAATGTATTTGTTACAGAAGAAAAGGTGTTCTGGCTCTACGAAAAGGGAGGTGGATGCGCAAAACAACGCAGAAATGCAAAAGACACAGCGCAAGTGTGCAAGCCAGGGAGTGTGAGTGTACTAATACTTAACATATGCCATATCACTCACAGACTTATAGAATTGTAATACGGTAGCCCCTGCTTTCAAACAAGAAAGATCACATCGGTACGACACATTTTCACATAAATTCTTAAAACGTCCAAACCCAAACCACTAAATTTTTGCTGGTGCAGATGAATCTACTGCAGTGTACACAAGATATAGCCGACGTCGAACGGGGGGGGGGGGGGGGTGATCTTTTTGCACGTGTGTACTTAAAGGGGATAATAATAATAATAATAATAATAATAATAATAATAATAATAATAATAATAATAATAATAATAATAGTTTATTTGATGTTTTGTGCTCCCCTGTGTCATCTTATTTATATTTTAAGAGCTCAATGAGAGGAAATACACACGTACCATGAATGCGTTGAAATGATATCTCACAGACACCCCTTTGACATTATCAAAAGTATTAAGAGGGAGGCTTTTAAAACTATGTAACAGAAAACGACTGATGTTTAAACCAATATAAAGCCTAATAAATTGACAGAAAACAATAAGCAGCCCAATTTATCCGCGGTCTCCATTACCTTGGTTAGGCTGTCCTGGCACTGATGTTCCCGGGTACCAGCCCGGCCGGGTTCCCCAAGTCCCTGTCTGGCCGTTCAGCATCCTGAGCTTGTCGTACATGCCATCTGCACCCATCTGTTGCTTTTCGCTAGCCAGGTTGCGAAGGACTCGGTTTATTGATGACACCTGAAAGACACGCGCGAACTTTTCTCATTAGTCAAGTCGTAGCTTCCGGATTGTCATTGAAACCTTTTAATTAGGCCATACGTTCATTCTTGGTTTATTTTATACATAACGCAATAGCAGTTACACATTTTCTCACCTCAAACAGAAATACATTTACATGTGTTTTTCCTTACTATTCATATGCATACATGGGCTTTACGATATGCGTTTTAGAGATAAATATATTTGAAAAACAAACGTACATAACTTAAAAACATAAACTACACCTCAGAGCTTTCTTAGTGGCAGCAGATTATGATTTGAATTTCAAAGTTATTGATTGCATTACTGTATATTGTTTAGGTAATCCGTTATGCAAGGCTATTTAGACTGGAAAGCCTATTGAATCACTTCACATTATATGCTATGCTTTGTTTCACCCTCTCTCGTACAGATTAACTCATCAGTAGACTTACACTGGGTATATTGTCGTTGGTGCAGACTCCGTCTGATAGCAACCTGTCTCGGATTTCCCAGGCAAAGATCGAAGGGCACTCCCGTTTATATTGAGCAATTTTGCTGACGACTTCTGGAGTCGCTACTCTGGGCTTGCTTCCTCCGATCGCTCTAGGTCTGATGGAGCCTGTTTCATAATATCTGCCCAGGATCTTACTCACACACCCATTCGACACCTGAATAGAAAACAATAGACACAAATCACATATATTATTTTACCACTAAAATGTAATTTATAAGTATACTTCAAACAATGATAAGCTTACGTTTTGATTGTCCAGCACTTGGACTTTAGCATCAGCATGGGTCTATAACACAAAAGATATACCTTAAATGGGATGAGAACTTATTCTGCACTTTTCCAAAAACTGCTCTTATCTCAGCCTTCACATAATCTCCGAATTAAAAAAAAAAGGTCCGTAAAAATGGATATTTCACTCTAAACATCACTACATTCCTTACATATATATATAAGGAATTTCATGATAAAAAAATTGGGCAATGCAATTGCAAATATATAACAGGATGGCTTCAAATTCTTTACACTTTCTACCCGCAGACAGTCTTTGCTTTACAAACACACACACACACACACACACACACACACACACACACACACACACACACACACACACACACACACACACACACACACACACACAACGTCTTTCAAGAATACTGATAAACGTATTCATCCACCACTGCATGAATGGTACATTTAGTTTATTTTAAGATTTTTGTTAACGATAACAGTCTATGTATAGGATCACTTTAAATGACCAATGTGTAATTATTGTTAGTAGGTGCTGATAGCGAGAAAGTCTGATGGGATGTTTGTAGATTATTGTTTTACAATTAACATTTGCAAATCCACTATCCATTTATAAAGTAGCCATAAATAATTTGAATATGTACTGAATAAACCATTGCTTAACATTGTTAGCATTTTTTATAGACATGAATGCACGACATTTACGAATATGATATCTTTCAGACATAAGAAAGCAATCCTGTCACCTGCAGAATCCTAGAGATATCGCACGGTCGTGCACCGCTGTGGGCAAGCTCGACTATCTTCTGTCTGGTTGAGTCTGGCAGTGGTCTGCCGTTGACAAACACACCGCCAAGCTGGTTTACTCCACTGTGACCTGGACAAAACAAAAACGACACTGTTTACTCTACAGCAAGCGAAACACCACTTGGACAGAAAATATATTTCACACAATAGGACACACACACACACACACACACACACACACACACACACACTATATATATATATATATATATATATATATATATATATATATATATATATATATATATATAATATATATATATATATATTGTCAAATTCGTTACAATATGGCACACAATTATGGCTTAAGACTCCTACAATCAAGGTGTATCACATTGAAGAACACATCCTGTAATGCGATATCACTAATTGTAGACATACACAGTAATAAACAAATCCATAAATAAATAAATAAAATCGATTCTCTATCACGATCTTTGCGAATGAGCAAATCCAAAACGATTCTCCACAAATAATCCAACCTATTGGCAAACACAACCCAAATGAATATAGTCTGATGATCTACAATAGCATCCTGGTTTCAGCTAAAAAAAAAGAATTCACAACACCAAGACAGAGACAGCAGTGCCGACTCTCAAACCTGAATGTCTTCGTTCTAATCTTATTACAATGAGACTTGACTTATTCTGCACATGCACCGTCCTAATAACTACACACACACACAACACACACACACACACACACACACACACACACACACACACACACACACACACACACATATATATATATAAATTAATTTTAATTTATTTCAATACAATAGTAAACCACCAAGATTTAAAAAAATGAATACAAATCAATGTTATAAGTTAACAGCAATAACCAACAGCAATAGTTAGTACAATAAAACACCTAACCTGAAGCTCAAGCGAGGAGAAATCTCTGCTCTGCTCTAGTTCTCTGCTTGCTCTCCTCTCTTTGCAGCCTCCCGCTAAACTGACTCCAGGAGCACAGGCTCCTTGGCCATAAATAAGCTCCAAATATAGAAGAGGGGGAAATATGATGAGTCTCCCTGACATTTGTCTTTAAAATAAATCTAGCTGCACGTCAAGTTTGAGCTTAATTTCTGGAAATAGGCGGAAGTCGCCCTGGATCATGCATGGAAGGCTAATTGAAAAGATCAGTGGGAACACTTGTGGCAGGCATGCCACTTTATGACAGCGCTCTGCTTTTGAAAATTGCATCGTCACGACAAATAGTAGCATGAGAAAACGACCCTTTCTGACTGCATTTGGATATCACTCAGACTAAATTGGACTCTACTCATTCATCCTTCAAGGGAAGCTTCGTTTTAAGATAGCCAAGGGCTGCGCGCGGTCACGGCGATAGGGGCGCGCTTCATACTTCATATATTAAAAGTGACATTCAGATGTTTAACATTAAAACCTACACAACCATTGTTTACACCCTTTACGCTGTAACCGGACTCCTGCTAAAATAATCTTCCCTTTCTGTACCATATTAAGCTAAAACACATTCATTAAAAGCTGAATGATCAAAATAAATAAATAAATAAATAAATAAATAAAAAATGAAAAAGGTGACAATTACTAAGGTATAAGTTCAACTGGGATGTTTTAATGAGAGAGCCAACTCGTTCCTTTTCTAATTCCGTCCATAACTGGGTAACGAAATAATCAAAAGTGATTGGCGACTTCGTGTATTTCCAGGATGAGGAGTAATGAATAGTCTCTTATTTGTAGCCCTACAGTTAGGTGCATTGGAGTTTCATTGGCTCTGGCCATTGAACCACCCCTCCTTACTCCTTTAAAACAAGTCCTCTTGATCAATGAAACAGTCAGAAAAGTATATCAAATCAAACTTTCAATCTAAAGGTTACTTCATGATTTAATTCCCTACGGTGAATGGTGTCGATCTCGCCCGGTGGCAACGATTAGGCGGCTTGTATTCTATTGCTAGTCAACTAAACCATATGGTGTCAATTTGCATGCTCTGTACCATCTACACCCAGGAGTTATTAGCACAAAGCCCGAAGAGTCTGCCGAGACCTTTAAACAAGCTATAGGCTTCACCAGAATGATATCTCCTCAGCAATTCGCACTATGATCACACGCCGTAACACATGCCACTCCGTTAGCATCAACCCCATCAAATTAATAGCAACTTTATTTAAACGAGATCATTCTGTAACACACAAAGCACACAAGCACGCGCCCATACACAACACATGCTGACCCAGAAATCAACGGCCCACTGTTTTGCTTTTGTTTTTGTTTGTTTTTTTGTTTTTTTTTTACTATAAGCAAATTGAAATGATTTTGAAATTATTGTTTTTGAACTTCATTACACATTGGAATGTGTCCTATACATTCTTAAGATTATTGAAAATTAAGCTATTTTTATTTGCATTGACGTTATATGTATTCACACGAATAATGTATTTCATTGGCTATGCTTTATCAGGGCTATTTGCAATTGTATTTGACTATTTGACCTAGTTTCGTGTATTTTTTGTATCTGTACACATCACGCATTTTCTTGGTTCTGTGCATTTTGCATTTATGTGTTTTTAGCATCAGTTTGGTGTCATTTAACAATAATAATACACATGGGTTCATTTGGGTATTTTATGGGGGAAAAAAAAACCAATGTATTTCTTGTAAATAACCATTTGTTGCAAATTAAATCTATAAACTGTGTATTTTATCTACTTTAATTGTTATTAATGTTGTCTTTTTTTTTTTTTTTTTTTTTTTTAAAGAACAGGTTTCAAAAGTTTTCAGAGGGTCCGACATAATTGTATGCAAATAACTAGCCGTCGTGCATTTTTTATAAAAAAAATAAAAAATGGAACTTCATTTAGAATGTTTTTTTTTCATGTTTGCATGCAAACTTTCAACAATTCCGAGCAGTAATTCAGAAAACAAGTATTTAATGTTAGGTGGAGCAGAACAATGCGAAGCTGTTATTTGTGTAATTCTGTCAGTGGATATGTAGTCTAACACGTTCTGAAATCGACATTAATGTTACTTACAGGGTTCTAGAATATTTTAAAATATGTCAAGAAGCCTCGCGGTTCCACTTTGTATTACAACGTCTCTTACATTGTAATAAGAACCGTGAAGTCAAAGCCACACGCATAAAGCCACATTGTTTCCAGGTAGGAATTAATCATAAATGCACAGATGGTAATGTGCTGTCATTGTATACGCCGAGACAGTTATTATATAACCATCATGCACTCACCAAGCTTTTGCTCCCCAAAATGCGATTTAACTATGATGACAACAGAAGCGACACAAACACACCACAAGCAAACATTCGTCTACTTTAAGGACGCGTTTTTAAAAGAGAACGGATTACAAGTGATTGGAAAGCTCCGCTGACTTCAGTTTGCGTTCGTTTAAAAATAATCCATAGTATGTGACTGCATTACCGACACATAAATATATTTTAAAGAACAGCCCAGTCAGCCTTAACGCCTGTACCAAATCCCGCGCATTGCACTAGTTGCTAAATATCTCCTTGTTTAGTTATGACCAGGCGTACCACAACAGAAATATACAAAAGTGTCACTTACTGTTCTGCATAGTGGATGCTACGCCAGATTCCCACGTGGTTCGTTTATAGTATTCTATTAATAATAAAATAGGGTTAATCAAAGGAAGCAACACACACCAGTTTAACATCTCCATTAATAATTTGAGAACTATATGGCTTTCTTTAAAAGAAAAGCTTTATTAATCTTAAACATGCATTCATTTTCATCGTATGTAATACAGTAATTCTAACAGTTCATAGCGTATTGTGCAGCATGCAAACACGTTGTTTTCTTTGAAACGTGCATTTAACGGTATATTTGTGTAGCTTATGTGTAAGCTTCGATACAGAACGCGAAAGACTTGCCTGGTTAGTGCAGATTGTCTTCTAAAAACTATTTAACGAGTCACTCATCTGCTTCTCTCTAGTTAATGTCTTCCCTCTAGGATGAAGCAAAACAATATATAGTAAGACACCCTGTATGTAGTATCTTTTTCATATTTTTACAACATCGCATTAGGCCTTTTGTCTTTGATCTCTATAGCAACAACTATAATTTTAGTCGCATTATATTTGTTTCGCCTTCTATACGGAACATTGCACCTGCTTGTGAAAAAATAAATTGCTTACGCATAGTAACTGAGACTGGGGTTTAAGCGTGGGGGCTTTCATTGCACAAAAAAATAGCTAGATTTTATTTTATTTTATTTTATTTTTTACATTGTGACCATTTTTACGCATGATATACAATTTTGATAATAAAACGCTGAGCCGGTATTGTAGCATTTTAATGTTCATTAGTGGTTAGGGGTTAACGCGTAGATACTGTAAGAACGATGCGCGGCTCTATATTTATTTTAATTCTCGTGCAAAACAAATACATAGTTTTTATAGCTGTTAACTCATTTTGATTAACTTCTCTCTTTCTCTTTAGATCCTATTTATTTCCAGTGTATTGCGACACACTTTGTCTCCCTCGCCTCAGTGCTTTCAAAACTAAAAACAGGAGGGGGTGAGGACGGTTCAACAAAGCCTACTGAATTTGAACAATGACTTCCATTCTGCTTCTATACCCAAACCCAGAGAGAAAAACCCTGGCTCCCCAACCAGCAACACAGCTTCCAACTAAACTACCAACAACTCCCAAACATACAAAAAGAACTGGACAAACTTTTGTTCGCCCCTTTCTCGGAGTCTGGCGTGACCCGATGCCTGGGCCCAGTGCTTTTTTGTTCGCCTCTCTTTGGGGAAATATAAAAGTAATTTCTTGTTATAAATATCTGGAGGTGATTGTGTTACTGGTGTGAGTTGTTAGGGGTTGTAAAAAGATACAACAGCCCAGTAGGGCGCTCAATTGGGAAAAGACAATTGCAATAAAGAACCCATTCAAGCGGCTTGATAAAAAAAAAAAAAGAAGGGTGACAATAATGAAATAGCTTTAATTTTCTCCTTTTACCCGGATATTCATCCAGCTCCTCTAATAACTGCCCGTCGAGGGTTCGGCCTGCATATAACAATACATTACAAAATAAAGAAAACACCTGTGACAAGCCACTGAAGCAAAGAAACGAGGCTCTATAAAACATACTTCAAAGAGCCATTTTGTCGCTGATACGGAGTAAATATTTACTACCATGGAAGTACCTTACTAACAACATAGAACGTTTAACTAAACTTCTATACAAGCATGTCAAAGACCAGCAAAACCCATACTTTCCTACAATTAGTCGCGAACTATAATTGACAGCAAGTACTGTATTACTATATAATATTTTTCGGAAGGGTCTCACTTCATTTTTCCTAATGAGAAACTGTCTAACACTTGTTAACCTTCCCTTCAGCTCAAAGCTAAACCCCTGCCATTACAAAACAAATAAAGTTTTTACTGTCAGATATAAGAGACAGGTCCCCCTTAACAACCATACTAATGATCTATAATAATAACCGACGATTAGCAAAAACAACCTGTAATCCACAAACCCCCCCGGAAGCAACATTCCTGCCATATATATTCTCACACACTGTAGCGTGTTTAGCAAAACACAGCGAGATAGTTTGAGTTTTGCGAATTAATGCATGAACGCGTTTTTTTTTTTTTTTTAATTTCTAAGTGAAAACATTATCCGCCGTTGATGGGGTTAGGCGTAATCTGCATTGCTTTTATTTCACTAATCTGCAACTGCAATCAGTAAATTTAACATGCTTATTTGGGCCTGTAAATGTACTTCTTTCACATGTAGAAACACATTAGTAGCCTCACACACCCTGTTATCAAATCACGCCGTATGCATAATAAACTAATATATTGACTAATCGACTTTAACGCTTTTTTTGTATAAAAAAAGATAGTGTTACGTGTATTTATTTGTATACCGAACATTTTTTATTATATATATATATATATATATATATATATATATATATATATATATATATATATATATATATATATATATATATATATATATATATAATGGAAAATAATCATTGCTCAGGTTTAATATATACTGCACAGCAATAATATACAAAAACGTGTTATGTGTGTTTTTATTTATATGTCATCATTTTGATTCACGATTTAACACAAAATATATTCATTGGATAATATGCTTTTTATGTAGATTTTATTACGCATTTATTTAATTGAGAATACATTATTCAGTAAGTAATAATAAGGAACAAAATAAAGAAAACGTAGTCGTATTACATCACGATGATAACGTTTTTGGTTGTTTTTTTGGTTGTTTTTTTTTAATTTGTAATTACCAACAAGCACGGGTGAAGGATTTATTTTCACAATTATACTATATTTTGTATTTGCACTTCTAATAGAGGATGTGTGATTTTGTATTTTCGGAAGCTGACAGATAGGGGATAAAGCTGTAACAGGTTCGTAAAGGAGTTTTCGTGGAAGCCCTTGGTTGAATCGCCAGCAAATCTGATTTAATCTGACACTCTTCCTCACCGGGTCATCGCTTCTCTGTATACTGATCACTGACTTGGCCTAATGTGACTTTTTACTCTTTCTTGTCGTAAATAAGCATTACACTTTCCGAAAACACCGAGAAATAACTTACAGAAGCACATAAATAATCAACGAGGCCAACCTGACAAAGAATCTCCAAAAGCTTGCTGTAACATCGAACAGTGTGGAGAAACTCCATGCTACAGCGACATTCTCTCGTGGTGCTGGTGCTGCTCTTCTTCTTATTATTGTTATTATTATTGTTATAAAAATGGAAAGTAGCCAATATTTAAGCAATTCAAATGTAAAATAAATGTAGATGTATTACTAATTTATTATAAACTTTATTACTAAAGTTTATTTATAGTGCTCATATAATAATTACAGATGTTATGCGGCTAGATTTGTATACTTTTTTTTTGTTGTTGTTTTAACTGCTTACAAAGATATTCAGTCTATAGCTCCCAATGCTATACAGTAAACATCCAAGCAAGACTGCATATATGTATTCAGCTCTACACACAACTATATAAAACTATACATAATTTTACAGTCAATCACTGAAAGTATTCATAAACGGTTCAGTGTATAAACAAACTCAGGAGTGACAATAATTATCCGAACCTACCTTCATGAGGCATCTTCGACGCTATCAAAACTCCTGTCAATGAATCGCAAGGATGGCGACTTTCCTGTAAGAGTTGGCAGTAAAATAGTTTTTCCAGTGATCTTGTGCACAAGCTGAAACCCCTGCGAAGCAGACAGAGATTGATGATAAAGTGGGGTGTCAGGGACTGTGGAGACACAAATATGTGTGTGTGTGTGTGTGTGTGTGTGTGTGTGTGTGTTTGTATGTGTGTGTGTATGACGGAGAGAGAGAGAGAGAGAGAGAGAGAGAGAGAGAGAGAGAGAGAGAGAGAGAGAGAGAGAGAGAGAGAGAGAGAGAGAGAGAGCGAGCGAGCACACCTATGCTGATTGGTGATAGTACAAGTGTATCAATGTATGTGTTCCTGGTCTATGCCTCGCCGCCACTACTCTTCACTGGCCCATTAGCAAAGCCTGACCTCTATCATCATCTTCGAGCAAAACACTTCCTCTGCGCCTTTACCAGAGCGGGAAATGAGTCCGAGCCAGAGCTCTCTATTCAAACCCACTAATCACTCCACACATGCAAATGCACTTCTCACACACACACACACACACACACACACACACACGATATTGCCTCATGCAAAGCAACGGGCATGCTTCAGAGCTGCTGATTGGATGCCTCGCCGTTTCTAACCGCTCAACTGGCAAGAGTGGTTTGGGTTGACCTGAATGTAGGTCACTTTTCCTTGATGATCAAACAAAGGTACTTGTGTTTTTTCTTGAACAAGCCCACCTCGCTCGCCTAATTTGACGACGCATTAAACTACTTCGTCAAATAGTACGTTTATTGTAACGGACATTTTTTTGTTTTGTTGTTATGATGATAACTAATATATATATATATATATATATATATATATATATATATATATATATATATATATAAATATATATCAATGATTACTAAATATCAATCAATGATTTACTGTTGGACGGTAAATGTAATTTGTGTTTGTTTGTGTTTTACTCATTACTTTGTGCTTTCCCTTTGTTCAGCGGATGCTCTATTTGCACATTAAAAGATTAGGAGCTAAGAAGAAAAATAACATTCAGATGCTAACGATGTATAAATATTTTTGAACAAGTGCTTTGTCAACTGCCTCTAGCTAGGAGCACTACACATCTTTCTATGGGAAGAAAGAGACATCAGCCTCACTGTGTACTTGTGTATCAAGTGCTCTTGTAAAAGGCCTCCAAAGTGTACTTACTAAAACAATCACAAACTTTCCCCACGTGCCTTTTGTTGACTCGGAGTTTAATATCTCGTCTAAAAGGAACCCTCAGATTTGCAACCAAAACGAACCGTGCGTATACTGCAGGCTTCTCTCCTTGTAATAACGACCCTTGTCTGCTTAACGCAAGCTCTGTTAATTTTAATTGATCATTTCCAAGAAGCTGCGACACTTCTATGGCTGCCAGAAAATAACAGGGCAAGTAAGTAAATGGCTTTGCAGCCATGACCACACACCAGAACTACATTTGTTGAATGCCTGGCTATTAATGAACACCTCAGTAAACTCCAAAGCAACCCCTCAGAGCTTGCATTCGAGGTAACACTGGGAGCACCAGTCTGCTCAGGGCGTTCCAATCATTAATTCAAACGAGAGAGAGAGAGAGAGAGAGAGAGAGAGAGAGAGAGAGAGAGAGAGAGAGGGGGGGGGGAAGGAAAGCAGAGGGGAAAAAGAAAGTCAAGCAAAGATGGGGAAAATAAGTGTTGGAACGCGCAAAGCATAAAATAAAGTCGTGGATGCATACACTTGACTTCTCTTGACATGTGAAAAGTGCTAAAAGTCAGAGCTCATCAATAAAGTATCTTGAAAGTGAATAAGAGTCCTGACAACCATTGCATTCCTAAGTAAAATACAATGAGGAGACAAACGACACTGCCAAAGAGTTTGCATCTGAGTGAAAGGACGCCTCAATAGGAGCTGGATAATGAGTTTCCCGGACCGTCATGCACTGTCATATCCCGTCCTGCAGAGAAGCTGCCACTTCTAATATTTTCAAATAACTTGTTCAGATATAATTTTTTTCCCCCTCTCTCGCTTGTAACCCAATGCCAATTTCCATGACGCCTGTGCTTTGTAGGATAAATACTGGGTTTTGAAGAGGCCAAAATAAAGGAGTTTTTTTTTTTTCAGAATAAATTCTTCAAGTCACGTTATGGCTCTGTGCATGGAAACTTAACGCATTGCTTTACTGCAAACGTTATGGACAGAAAGCGAGAAAAAAAAAACATTTTGATGGATTATTTTTTTTTTTTTTTTTAATTTGCAACTGACGTTTTTGTTATGACATTGTCATGATATTTCGTTCAATCAGAAACTTGGCAAAAACAGAAATTGCAATCGTGATAAAAACAATCAGACACCTGTCGGAGAAAAGTCGTAATTGAAAGATGTCAGGTAAAACAAAATATACACACTGTTATGAGTTTAATCTGCGCCAATACAATGCGGGTGTTTGCTTTCTCTATGTGTTTTATATTTTCTATTATATATATAGCTATGCCAAAAGTTGTGTATTACCTATAATTTTAGGATTGAGACATGATAATAATAATAATAATAATAATAATAATAATAATAATAATAATAATAATAATAATAATAATAATAATAATAAAACACAATTTAGATATTTTATTTACATCATGTAATCAAAAGCCATAATAGCAGCACATTGTTTTATGTTAGATTTTAAAATGTCACATTTTCAATTGTTTGTCAGTTTTACGAAGCAGTATATAAATCAATATATCAACGCAGCATTATTCAGCGGGTTTCATCCGACTGGAAGAAGCAAAATTCTGTTAATTCTATAGGGTGATAAAAAAAAAAAAAAAAAAAAAAAAACACAACTTTCGGCCAGAGCTGATGATGATCTACTTTGAAATGCACACACGATTATGAAGTGTTGATATAGATTTGCATGGGTTTATAAAATGATACTTCGAGGAATATTATGTAAACGACAAGACTGCTTTATACTTGACTTCTGGTTCCGTTAAACTGCAAGAGTTTGCTGCTTTATTACAACCCTATTACATTTACTGTGTTTTTTGCTAAATAAATATCATCTTCAGATCGATGTAGATTCAATGAATTCGACGAGAAAGCTAAGCAGGTACCTATTTATCTGTGGGTTTTTTTTCACCTATAAGGTAAAATACATAGCTAAACAACATGGATATTATGTTTGAAGATAGGGAACGGTAACACATAAAAACTCTACCGCTACAGCGGAAAGAAAAAAAAGCTTAAAAAACTGTATAAGAGTTGATACGTGCATGAATGGCAAATCCTATCTCGCTCAATCTATTTGGAGTACAAACCCGATTCCTGTTCTTCAATTTGTAGAAGTGGGAGCCCGGAGCAGCTATTCCTGGAAGAGGTAGCTCCAATAGAGTATGTATTTCTCTGGAAAGCTGTAAATCCGCCCTGTTGGTTTCTTAAAGACTGAATAATATATATTGCAGAATCGTGACAAACCCTTCTACTAAATCAGAGTGATGGAAAAGAAACTTGTTGGATTGATAATAAAATTAATCTTCTTTTAGTCCATTTAAGGGGTGAAAGCTAGACGAGATCTCCAGGCTACGTTTGCGATTTTACAGACTATCAATTAGCCCAATTCGGATTATCACCAACTAATGCAATGCTTTTAAAATAAACCCTAATCTTGTTGCTATTTTTCCCTGGGGCAAAATGGTCTTTGTGCCCCTTCTAAAAAAGTTTTAAACAAAAAAAAAAAAAAAAAAAAAAAAAAAAAAAAAAAATCATAAGGGGAGGGAAATGTTGAATGCGGCTGACGTCATTCCTGGAGAGAGAAAGGTCTATTCGAAACCATCAACAAAAGAGACTGGGTGCATTGGCTGCCATTGATTTATCAGGAATCTAGTGAAAGGGGGCCTCAAGAGCCAATGAGAGAGTCCAAAGAGAACTTTATCATCTCAATACTTCTCTAATTGTAGGGCGGGCGGATGGATGTGAGATGGGGTGGGTAGATGGAGGGGTGGGGTAGGGGGTAGGGGTAGGGCTCCCAAAAATGGGTAACTGAAATTGACTTAACGATGCTTTTACAACTGACTCAACATATTTCCTATAGCTATGTGTGCATCATAAAATAAAATAACATGCATTGGTCTTGCTTAAATACGAACAAAACAATTGTGTGAAAGAACGCACCCTGCTTGAAAACTTAACAGCAATAAATCAATGTAAACTTTACTCATTAAAGAGTAGCTGAGGGACGCCATTTTAACACAAGGCAAGCATACAGTTCTTTGGTACCGGTGCCCGCTGAAGTATTGTTTTATTAACAGTACTGGCTTTTGATTCCTCCCACACTACTACTAATAAGAATAAGAATAATATATGTATAGGCCTATATACCAACTTAATACGTTTGATATACTTTTTAATATAATAATAAATACAAATGTGAGGAGTATTACTAATACAATAAGTTATAGGCCTATATATAACGTTTCTTAATTTTGAAACATTGTATTATATATATGTGTGTGCGTGTGTGTGTGTGTGTGTGTGTGTGTGTGTGTGTGTTAATGTGTACTTCTTGTAAATTACAATGAAGACATTTACCGTTAATATTAACTGTATCATTTAGTGAAGAAAAATAAACACAAGTCTAATTTATCCTTTTTCAGATTGCATACACATAAAAAAAATCTTCTACAATTTAAAAAAATGACGGTATTTATATATATATATAATATAGATATATTATATATATAATATATATATAATATATATGGTGTATTTTAATGAACATGAATATTAAATGAAAGTATACCATTTAAATTATTCAGTATGTTGTAATTCAAGCTATAATAATTAACATTATGTTAACATCAATTTATGTTTAGATAAAAAAAGGTGATATAGTGAGAATAGTCTTGTGAATTTAAACAATTACTTTAAACACGGTATCATGGCAAAACCAGTGAGCAATTACAGCGCAATTTCCACACCTTCTAATGTGATCAAAATAGTAATTACACAGTTGGGCTTATTCAGTCTAGTTCTATTACTATCTGAGTTGCAAAGCACTTTTTTAATATCCAGAAATATTATTTATTTATTTCCTGTTGTCCAGTCCAGTCTGTAATCTGAATAAATACACCCTCTCTGACATGTTATTCTAGAATGCTTGTGCCTGCAGGATAGGTAACGTCTGCTTGTGTTTAAAAAAAAAAAAACAACAAAAAACAACATGCTTCTGAAACGTCCAGTTAACTAGCACGCATTTGCCTTCAGTAGAACCCTTATTACACAAACTGTAGGCCAATTTGTCATGCTTTAACTTTTTTTCCAGACAAAAATAATAATAATAATAATAATAATAATAATAATAATATAATAATAATAATAATAATAAATAATAATAATAATAATAATAATAATACATTATATTGTATAATTCAGAATGAAATATTCCGCATAGTTAAAAAAAATCAAGCCATATTTAAATCCTCATTGTGATAAAACAACAATAAAATAATATGAGAAAGTATTACTTGCTAAGGCCAACTCTGTAGATTATCTTATTTTTGATGTAAACATCTGCCAGCGGTTCTTTACCGAGTTTGTAATGCTAATGATTGGGCTAATCTGTCAAAACCGCCCAACACTTAATCTTTGTGTTAATCAAGCCACTAAGGGGCTTTGTGCGATTTTTATTTGCACCTAGAGCATATTGTTGAACACGATCAAAAGGCTGAACCACTTCATAATCCTTGTCTGTGTTTCACTATAGCAATGCAGTGATGAAGAAGTGCTTTGCCATTGCGTCAAACTCAATGGAAATATATAATTGGAAACCACATACACGTGACACCTAAAGGCTTCCATTTTAACATCTCACAATGAGCAGTCTAAATCTATGTAGGAATGATATTTAGAAACAATATATAAGGACAGGGGACAAGGAAGGCATGTGCTTTTTCAGTACAATCATACATATGTAATAAGAAGCTATCTACATGCACTATACATATAGGCCTATATGCTGTTCACGTGTTCCTAATGTAATTAAAAACACATTAAGATATATTATTATGGGTCGATGCTTGTTAAATTAAATTCCAGGCACACATTTGGTATAGCTAAAATTGAATGCACTGCTTGCACAATTGAAAGCATAAGCAGGCAAAAGACTATCTGGTCGGAGGTAACTGTGTCACAGCTTTGGCACGACAGCTGGATCAACACAATCTCCAATAAACATCCCTAATTAGGGAGGTGGGTCAGAAATCCAGGGCGCTTGATTTGTCGCAGAGGTATATTGTTCATATGTGGCTGCTTTTCTTAAAGGCA
Organism: Polyodon spathula; assembly: GCF_017654505.1. NCBI lineage: Eukaryota > Metazoa > Chordata > Actinopteri > Acipenseriformes > Polyodontidae > Polyodon > Polyodon spathula. The sequence continues at coordinate 631,493 of NC_054550.1, read as the reverse complement.
TTATGAGGGTAGCAAACCAATGGGATATAAGTATGTTTAAATAATGTGTGATACGTGTGAATAAAATGTTATTTAAGACTTAATATCTATTTAGGCCAGTTGCTCACCTTCTAGTTTCTGCAAAGAAAATAACATTGATTTCTGTAATATTAAAATGTGCGTAAATACTATATTAACAGTTTGGTTCTTTCTTAGGTATTTATTGCCCATATGTCTTGTGCTGTCCAGACAGGTTTCGGTGCGTTTCATTCTTTCCACAAATGGAAGCTGTGACATAGATTCCTGATTTGGTTCAAAAACTAAAAGTACAAAAACTGGACTTCGTAAAAAAAAAAAATTATACTACAAAGCCTGGCAATGATAGGCTTTTTTATACGATGTAACATTCACTTCTTGATGTCCCGGTACAACAGTTTGCTAGATGTGTTAAAGCTAACACCAAACGCTGGTGATAACGAGGGTGTGACACAGGATTCTGTAACGTGAAGCCAGTGTTCTACTTCAGTGCAAATTGTTAATTATATGGCATTGTAAAGCTCAAGACACATTGTTCTGAGATTTTAAATGCTGTCCAAACTAGTGAATTGCATTCTTTACTTTTGTTCTGAGCTTAGAGCCCCAAGCACATTCATACCTTTTAATAGCTTAATACTATCAACACGTTAAAAAGTTTGCGCCGCATGGTACCATATGCAAACTATTGTTTGTGAAGTTACTTTAGGAATCATAAATGGTCAACACCTGTCGCCTTGAAATGACAGAACCATATAAGCACATTTAATACAACTGCATTACCAATAGCCAGCTTTAATAAACTAATAGGTACCGCTATAGCACATAAGTTAATAAACTGAAACTGCGTAAACGGTGTTTGAAACAAATATCCAGAATACATACAAGGAAGAAGAAGAAAAAAAAAAAACTAAAGTTAATTAAGCGAAAATATAAATAATTAAAGCAAGATAACGGTGGTTTAATTATAAGAAAGATATACCTGTAATAAACGGTGCAGGTTGACTGATCTGATGATTATGCTCCGATGGATACAACACTTCTTTCAACAGCCGATAGTACAAATCTGGATAGTTTAGTGTCCGATTTTTACATTTGGATTTGCCACTGTTTAAATGTCAATGAGAGTAAAAAGACGCTGCTTAGCTTAGCACTAACTTTCCCTTAATATGAGCGTCAACTCAGCAGTGATTGGCCGGCGAGACGGAGTGACGTCACCTTGGACGGCACTTCTCGTCCTACTAATAGGGAAGTTGAAAGTAAGCATGGACCCATGAAAAAAAATTATATATATAATTGGTGTAAAACCTGTAGATTATTGCCATAAGCAGGGGTATTTTTTGCTCATATTTTGTCCTTGTGCATGGGTTCTTAAATTAGTAATTTTGAATTTGTATACTTGGGAGGATATTGTCAAAATATGCAGCCGGTTGTTTTAAACAGTGTTGTTTTATAGTAGGTTTACTTTGCAGTTTGCAGTTCTTTTTGAAACATTTCCAAAAACAATATATCTCTTTTTCCATATTTGTCTAGGTATCACACCTCGCTTGTCTTAAGTAAATTATACTGTAATAAACATGTTGCATACGGTAATGAAAGTGATGTTTATCTGGTGTGAACTAGACACCAGCCATCGCATATCAATTACTCGGGCAATTAATTCCACCGGCTGTCCTAAAAAGGGAAACATTTCCAGATCGCATCTTCTTTTTTGTTTTTGTGTTTTTTTTTTCCTATCCGTCGGACGCAGCTGTTTGCTTTATGTTTTAATAGTATCCCCTTTTTCTTTGCCGTTATCAATATAGTAAACATCGATCATATGCTCTCGCTTTCTATTTAGCGTATTGAATGGGATCAGTCAGGTAGAAAATCAAATGTATACTGGTTGGATACCTGAACCGATGCGGAAACCAGAGTCGAACCAGAGGGACAAAAATCAAAGTGAAATAACTTCACCAACTCTGCACCATTGACCCACTCTATCTATCTATCTATCTATCTATAACTAGATTTGTATAAATTTCTGAAAAAAACGTTCCTTTTTTTTTGCAAGGAATACAAAACCAGTTTTTGTGCCTGACTCAATTGTGACTAACTTAACACGTAAGAATTTTATAAACGTGCTCGCCATCACAACCGGATGTGTAAGATCGTCAAAACTTATTGTAATAGACCTTTATTATTATTATTATTATTATTTATTATTATTATTATTATTATTATTATTATTATTATTATTATTAAATGTTGTGCATTCTTAATATTATTTGCACGAGCGGTGTTTTTCGACTGTATTAACTATAAGTGGCGTTTATGTCAAGCTTAATGTGCAATTTCATTACTTCTTAAAAATGGCAGGGTACCTTTGCCTCCTCGAATAACCACTGGCTCTTCGTGCGCTGTATATTCTATTGACACAAATTGATTGTTATATACACACACTTGTCAGTGTTAATAATGTATTGGGAAAGAGCAGCTTACAGTACTGTCTCACTGAGTACACTTATTGAACTCTTTAGCGTTTCAATAGCTCTTGATTCAGAGAGAGGAATTGTGTTAGGGAATACAGATCATTTTATTTATAACCCTAAATGATGGTCCCTTTCTGTGCTGGTAAAGTTTTTTTTTTTAAACAGTGAATCACTAAACCTATATAACTATATAAGATATATATAGATATATATATATATATTTGTGTGTGTGCGCAAAGGCCATTCTTTGCATAGCACATTTAACAAATTGTTATAAACTAGACTATCTCTCTCCTGAAAAGTAAAAAAAAAAAAAAAAAAAAAAAAAAGTGAACAAGTATTTTAAAATAGATCCGATATTTGTTTATGGAAGGATTTCAGTTAAACGTTTGCTCCGAGTCCGTTTAAATCGTTGTCGTCCTCGCAGTCTTCTCAGAAGAGTCCTTCACCCGACAGCAAGACCGAAAAAAATTCCATTTAGTGGGGGGGGGGGGGGGGGGGGGTGGGGGGGGGGGGGGGGGGGGGGGTTTTTAAATTCCACCCCCCCACCCCCCGTAACTATGGTTGTCAGAAAGGTGTTTGGCTGATTATTTAGAGTAACTACCAGTGAGGTGTTGCGAATCCCTGCAACGCGGCAGGGTTCTTGAAGGCAGCGCTGGAAACCTCACGGCTCAGCCCGCTTATCAGGCTGTCAATAAAATGAGATGAGATCCTAAAGCAAGGCCAGGTGCAGCCTTTCCCTCTTTCCAAAATGCGCCGCTCTTCAAAACCTGGTCAGGCGTGAAGAGAAATCTGCAGGGCCAGGCTGGCAGCCCTGCTCTCGCCGCTATTTCTCCGTGCGCATATGTGCATCTGTGTGTATAAGATAGATAGGCATTGTACAGCTAGATAGATAGACAGGTAGACAGACAAAAAAAAAAAAAGTGTTCACAGTCATAACCATTTAAATACCTTTTATCACATAATAGATATTATGTAGCCAATACTGGTTTCGTCTTCAATTTTCTGTTTTTGTCCGCAAGCTTAAAAGAGAATTTTCGATTGAGGACAACAGTTTGTGTTAAATATAAACTGAACATAAATGTGTGTTTCCCGTATTTTTATTTTATTTTTTGTGCTAATTTATACTTGATTGTATTATACCTTTTACTATAACATATACATATATATATATATATATATATATATATATATATATATATATATATATATATATACACACACACACACACACACACACACACACACACACACACACACATATATATATATATTATCATAACAACTTTTTAAATGTTGTTATGATTATTAATACATTGGATTTATTTAATAACATATAAAGCTACTTATTTGTTATATAGACATTTAGTTTTAAATAGGATTTTAAATTTTGTTTTAAATCTTTTTTTTTTCATTCTAACTGATATATAGTTGAATAACTATTTTAGATGCAAATATCCAAACGTTTTGACAGGAATATTGTGGGTACGAAATAATTAAACTCATGTCCAATGAAAGCTCTAGTGCGTCTATGCAATGTAATGTTAATGTATAAATAGCAGGCAAGGTTATGAATGCAAGTTATTAATATATAATAAATTATATACCTATATATATATATATATATATATATATATATATATATATATATATATATATATATATATATATTATAATACTATTATTATTATTATTATTATTATATTATTATTATTATTATTATTATTAATAATAATCATATAATTATTATAATACTTATAATATTATAGATATATAATAATTATTATTAATATTCATACATACATAATACATACATATTTACAGATGTGGAGACAATAGGGTCAAATTCTAATGTATGCTTTTTATTTTTCATGGTTAAGGAACTTACAGCTATTTAATATTTAACAATATCGTTTAAAACATTTAATACACATAGCAGCAAACCCGTGTTCATTCACACTGAGAAAATTGAAAACAAGCACTGTAATGATCAGCCTTTATTCTCTAGTCAAGCAGAATGTGAGCAGCAGTAATACAAGCTGTTTACTGTTACATTACAGAGAGTACAAAGTCTAGGGACCTAAACCACGGCATGTTATAAAATAATGGGATTTCTGGGTAATAAGGAGGAAAGCAATAACAATACAACAGTTGTAAGTTCAGATATCTTGAATAAGGTATGTGTGAAAGCCGCCTGTTATTCCTTTATGAAACATGTACAGCATTGTGTTCAGCTTTCTTCCGGTTAAACCAATGTATCAAGGTAAAACAATAGCCCGTGCGTGGTTTTATATACAGTCTTGTAAGGTGTATCTAACGCTATCGCTCTCTGCTTACACACATTCACATACGTATAGATATATTGGGGGGTTGAAGTCGCGATGTATATTGTACTAACTTTCATACAGATGCAAGCTAAAATATATTGTTTGGAGTTAGAAAACAATGAAGGTTATAAATATACCTATAATTAACCTGTTTTTTATGTAGGCTACTGAGAATGCAGTTAAAATGAGTCTTTTTACTGATGCAAATAAACGTATATATGTGGATATGATGAACACCTTGTTTTTAACTAAAGGCTAATGCTATACTTTTATTGCTTAAACGGATTATGTCGAATTTCCACGTGAGAAGTACTTACATCCATTATAAGTATCAATGCTCAGTTCAGAGGCGTTAGGCATCACTGCGATAAAAGCGATACTTACCAGAGAAGATCACAGACCGCACGTGCTTACATTCTGATTAAGCCCCTTTTATTATTTATCAACCTCTATTGCCAATCAAAACCTATGTGCGCGCCGAGATTGGGTGGAATACACCACGTGATCCATTTAAATAAACACATCAGAATGCTTTTCGGGTTGTCTTTGATTAATATTGCATATTTTCGTCTGTGAAATATTTGAATAAGCTTTGCTGTTTGATCCCCCCCTACCCCCAATCCCAGATTTGGACGGAGACATCAGCTGCATTCCCTCGGGGTGATTGGATGCAATGTGCTCAAAGTAGACAGCCACGTCCTTAATGTTAGAAATCCACTTTTGCTCAACTTGATAAGCCTGAGTTCGATCTACAATTGTATTTGAAAGCGCAATGAGCATAAATACCTTTCATCATTAAGCTTCCCTCTCCTTTAACAAAATAACAAGAGACTTCATTTGCGCACATATACTCAAAATTCAACCTGCGACAACTCATTCCACTGCTGCAGAGTTCTTACAGAGATTTAAAAGGTACCGCTACCCCTATATTGCATACGGGTCCATGTTCACTTTGTATGTCATATCTAGTACAAGAACTGCGGTGTAACAACGGGATTTGTACTCGTTGACCCTTGTAAATGGATTGAATATAGACGGGGATGCATAAAAATACCAAGATTGACATCTGCCAAGTGGATTTCCTTATGATTGATTGTGATGCTTCGTGCCGGCAACGATAATGAAATAAACTGTATGGATAAAACAGCACGTTTGTCATTTCCGTGCCATGAGAGGAGGAAGTCAAAGTGTTTGGCAAGCTGTTAGCTGACAGACACGAACGGGAGGCGAAATAGGAGCTAACAAGGATATTAGACAGTCTGACGAGACAAACGAGAATCCTCACCCTCCGCAAATGAGTCACTTTTTCTGAGAAGCGTACTGATCGTTTCAAAATATTGAGGTTTGAGCTGCTGTGTGCGAAGTGCACGTATACACATAAAATATAGTTTAGTGCTCCCTATACCTCAAAAAAAAAAAAAAAAAATACCTGCATTCACATTAATAATAATAATAATAATAATAATAATAATAATAATAATAATAATCACTCTGATGATTATATATATTTGAGGATAAAGATTTATGATCTGGTTTCTGAAACACATTTTGTATAATATTCTGAATCACTAGTATATTCCAATTACCTGGATTGGCGCTGTCATGCCTCACCTTAATGACACTTGCTTAGGTCTTCCATGTGCACCTTACGGATCTTTGTGTCACCTCAACACTTTAAAACATGGTGCTGGTACAAATCATTTCAATTTGTGATGCATAGGCCTAATTTCCAAAATATTTCCTTTTATTAGGCTCTCAAAATATAAATAAGATGACACACGGGAACACACAACATCAAATAAACTGTTATTATTATTATTATTATTATTATTATTATTATTATTATTATTATTGTATATTTAAAATACCGTGACTAAGATTGTGGAAAGTAGAAATTAAGTTTTGAGGCTATAGGGTAGACAGTGGTAAAGTGAAAAATGTGATATTGTCCAAATCTCCAAATATACTCAGATTCACTGATCCCATTAATTAAATTAAAATATCATCAGTGTTTCAATTTTTGTTACTAGTTGGTTACTTAAGCAACATATAGATTTTACAACGCATTTTCGTCTCATCAGTAAACTAGCTGTAAATATCTGGTATATTGATATAACAAATCGACTGTCAATACATTGTATCATTACATTATTTTCCAGTTTTAATTTTAAAACAAGTAAGCATGTCTGTAAACTCACTTGCTAGCTGACTATAGGAACAAACCATACACTTTCTAATTTGATAACAGATGCCACAAGTATTGTACATATCTAACAGTATGGCCTACATCTTCCCCTTTGTTGTAATTACACATGAATCCATTCCCTTAAATTAAGCCCTGCAAATAATGTGAAGCCGAGTGACGGGTACAGCCAAGTTACATCGAATTAGTTTTAGCCTGTGTGTGCTCCCTAGTGACTAGCTATATTAACATTATAATCTAAAACACTGTTTTTTATGTACACACTATTGTTAGTAAATCGACTGCTTGGGTCCGTGGAGACGCTGACCCCTGGCAATTCAGTGAAAGTGTAATTATCTCCCTATATCTTGGAAAGATTTAAAAGATTGCATTTCAACTAAATCTATATCAATGCTAATTTTTCTCCCTCCTATAGACTCCAGGTGCTTCTGCCCTGCAGAATGCTTTACAAATAGCGATTGTTATGTGAAGAACCAAGTGAGTTGATCCCCCTCATAAAAATATACTTATTTTTTCCTCAAAACAATGCCGAATTAGCAATAAGCACATCATCTTTTAATTATGCTCTACCCATCAAAAGGCCTCAAAATAAAATCATCATAAGTTTATTTTATTTTAAAATCACTGAAAGTGTATTACTCTAAAGTAGTTTAGAATACATTCAATATATTCTACACCGTATCACTTTTTTTTAAAGAGTTAAACATCTTATTCAACATCTTATGCAACAGATTGTAAAAAACATTTTAATATTCACTTTTTTGGGGCATCTAAACTATATTGTTAAGCAATACTGTAAAAATAAACACAAACGTGTTTGAAATCTGTTGCATGTATATTTTAAATTCTTAAACATTTAGTTATACAGTGATGAGCTTTATAGCAGGTCTACAATATACTAAACTCAACATTCAAACTAAAATTTGAATCTAAATCAGCATGTTCCTACATTCAAACTATAATTTGAATCTAAATCAGTATGTTCCTGATAAAGCCTATGGCATAAACTTTAGTAAAGACTGTGGTAAAACAGAATAGGAATTGGAATTCTATGAAAGGGAACTGGGATTGGAAATGGAATTGACCCCAACGCTGATGGGTAGCTTGACAAGGTCTGTAATCCTTTAAGCGCATGCTGTATACATCTCCTGCTGCACCTTATTTAGCTGTCATCATTCTGCACAGCTTATGGGTCTGTTGTTTCTTATTCAGCCCGTAGAACCAAGAAATACCTAAATGAACAGCCCTGCCATGTTTTCTGGAATAACCCTGAAAAAGGTGAGAAAAATCATTCAGAAGAAAACTCCTCTACAATGCCTACCATAATATTCCTTTGCCACACAATTACATAATGAATCTTTGGAAATAAATGTAATAAATGTACATCATCCACAAACCTAGATATCCCTTTACCAAGAAAAAAATTACAATTTTACTAAAACAACATCTGTAAAATGTGCACATATAATGAATTGTTTTATTATAAATGAGGCCACGTTTAATACTTCATATGTAATCTATTATAAACTGGCTTCATATTTCATATGTAATCTCTAATAAATTGGCTTCATTTTTCATATGTAATTATAAATTGAGCAGGTTTACAACAGGTAGGGCCTGTTGTTTATGAGATTGCTATACACCCCAGGTATACGACAATCTCACTTACCTGTCTATGTGCAATACAGGTGTGTAACAGATAGTATAGTTGAAATTACTTACAAAAAAAACAATTATAGGTTCAACTATTGCTTATTTCTATGAAGGAAAGTATGAATGACAATGCACTTGTACAGTTGCGAAATTTCAATAAACTGTATGATAGGCCTATTAAATACACATCCATTTTAACAGTATGTGTGTTGTGTGTGTGTGTTATGTGGTATGTGTGTGGTATGTGTGTGGTTGTGTGTGTGGTGTGTGTGTGTGGTTTGTGTGTGGTATATGTGTGTGTGTGTGTGTGTGTGTGTGTGTGTGTGTGTGTGTGTGTGTGTGTGGTATGTGTGTATGTGTGATTGTGTATGGTTTGTGTGTGCATATGCATGTTTGGGTAGTTTGTGTATGCGAGTGCGTGTGTGTGGATGATGTGTGTGTGTGGTTTTGTATGTTGTGTGTGGTTGTGTGTGGTTTGTGAGTGTGTATGCATGTGTGTGTGTGTGTAGTTAGACATCTAAAAACAGATCATGAAATGTAACACAACAACGTCTTGCAGAAATAAGTTTTAAAAATAAAACGCTTTTACTGTTAAGGTCAATGAACTGTGCTGCATAGCTTCAAGCGAATCACAGATGAAATATAATGACACATAATGCGACAAACTCAACACAAATCTCGATGATACATTTAAATTAATACAACAGTGAAGCTGTGTTTGAATAAGCTAAGATAACCCAAGTATGTAAAATAACACACACTAAATCAGACAATAATGACGACAACCCGTCTGGACTCATGGAGCAGCAAGAATTTACGTATTTATCCAGATGACAAATTTTATTTTGAAGTAAATATCTTGAAGATAATTGTAATGCTTAATGCTTACAAATTCTGTACTCTTGAATATAAAAGGGGTGCAGCATAGTTAATATGCATAGCCTAATGTCTAAATATTTTTTATGTTAATATTCGCTAGGTTATTATATTATGCATTATTGATGTTCATCTACACAAATGGATTCCTAGGAATAGGAAACAGAAGATATGAGAGATTTGGTGCTGTCAAAATTCATTTCACATAATGTAAAATCTAATGCATAATTCTGGGGGAACATCAGCTGGCTTGTTTGTGGCTGATGTAATAGGGTCTTATATAACACGTTATGTTACAGAGTATAGTTTTGAGATTAGGTTCGTTGTAGTCATTGGGTTTAGGTGTAGGGGATAGATTTAGTGGTTAGGAAGCTAGTAGGTATCTACTGGCCCATTCCTGTGGGGTGATTTTTGCTTGGTAACGTCCCATTCAATCGATTGCTCTCTATCAGATCGGCTGCTTTTAATCGAGCCGCACGATTTGTTTAAAACTCGTAAATGTTGTGTAATGGTCTTAATACAATTTATTTATAGAAATTAAACTTGCACGCTTGGATAATCAATTTGAACTATTTTAATGCAACACACAATACCGTACTTGAAAATGTTTTTTAAATACAATTTTATTACTAACTTAAAACCACAAAAAGATCAATTGCGTCTTTTAAGATACCATGATCAATTTAAATATTACATCCACAAGGACATCACACAACATCTATGTGCAGAAATATCAACTTCCATTTTGATTGAATATACTAGTTTGTACTGATATGTATTCAGGTACTTGAGTCCTGTCATAGTGGTGTTCCACTGAATCTACTCCACATATATGAAAATGTGACTCTGTGCTTTACAGGTTAACGTAGAAAGAGTCATATATAAAATTAACTGTTCAGCTTTATTCCAGACCCGGACATGGAGATAATGTCACCTTAATATAAATTACAAAATGCTGCTTATTTGACCAATGATGATGAACCACATGATTCGTGGACAACAACAATGTTTTTTTTTTTTTCTTTTTTTTTCCTAGCCAAGAATACTCTTCAAAATCTGTTATCTTTACTGTTCTACCTAGTTGAACCTATTGCTATATAGAAGTGCAGTTGGACCTTATATTTGGGAGTTTGAGGATTTAAGCACACAAAATCAATATGGGATTTTAAAGAAAATTTAATCATGTACATTTTCACTTCTGTCTGCAGATGGCAGTCACTTGAATTTGAGCAGTTTTACAAATGAACCAAAAATAACGTCAAACCAGCTACTGTTTCTGTATAAAAACAACCCATCTGGTAATAGTCTTGCTTAGGTCGTCCATTAATTAAAGACGGTTCAAGGCAGTAGACCACATGAAGAGCAGTAATTACCAATTACATTACAAGCCCAACAGATGTAGCTTTATCTGATGGGGGGGGAGGTACCGGAATAAAATCTGACAAAAGTTTAGGATTAATTAATCCGGTGAATTGAGAGCAGAGGCACATTTTTCATTATAGAGACTAGCCAGGATTCAGCTTCTCTGTCAGGATTGTTTTCATATTTCTTTGACATCTATTGATTTAAAGGCAGCTGCCAGGCCTTGTCACAAGAGAGAAGAGCAGTCACAATGTATTAGCTTGATGGCGTAACTCGAACATGAGTAGCGAGGCTAAAACATGACAATAAAACACGTGACAAGCATCAGTCCCCATTATATATATAGATTATATATATATATATATAGATAATCTATATATAATATATATATATATATTATATAATTTTATGAATATTGCTTTAAATTTCATTTGATTGAAAAGAAAACGTAAAAATTATTTAATTAAAAAACTCAGAAAAAGAATATGTAAAAATTATTTAAATTTAAAAAATGATATTAAACCGCATGTCGTGGGTGTTTAAACAGACAGACAGACATACACACACACACTCTCACACACACACACACACACACACACACACACACACACACACACACACACACACACACACACACACACACACACACACACACACACACACACACACACACACACACACACACACACACACACACACACACACACACACACACACACACACACACACACTCACACACACACACACACACACACACACACACACACACACACACACACACACACACACACACACACACACACACACACACACACACACACACACACACACACACACACACACACACACACACACACACACACACACACACACACACACACACACACACACACACACACACACACACACACACACACACACACACACACACACACACACACACACACACACACACACACACACACACACACACACACACACACACACACACACACACACACACACACACACACACACACACACACACACACACACACACACACACACACACACACACACACACACACACACACACACACACACACACACACACACACACACACACACACACACACACACACACACACACACACACACACACACACACACACACACACACACACACACACACACACACACACACACACACACACACACACACACACACACACACACACACACACACACACACACACACACACACTCACACACACACACTCACACACACACACTCTCACACACACACACTCACACACACACACACACACACACACACACACACACACACACTCACACACACACACACACACTCACACACACACACACACACACACACACACACACTCACACACACACACACACACACACACACACACACACACACACACACACACACACACACACACACACACACACACACACACACACACACACACACTCACACACACACACACACACACACACACACACACACACACACACACACACACACACACACACACACACACACACACACACACACACACACACTCACACACACACACACACACACACACACACACACACACACACACACACACACACACACACACTCTCTCACACACACACACACTCTCACACACACACACACACACACACACACAATCCCTAGTCTACACCGAAACACCACATTAATTACTTCAGAAGTAATTTGAAGAAATGCTCATTAAAAGTGCCATGGATATAATATGAGCTACATTCTGTATAATGCAAAAAGCCAGAATAAAGTTCATATATGAATCCATTGTGTTAAGGAACACCCTGTGTTAATTTACAGCACTTTGTAATATTTAACTCAAACTGTATTTTCAAATGCTTTTTGTGTTACCACTGGAGCTAGCCTACACTACCCGAAGTCGTGCTTGTGAACTAAACACCATTTATCTTATATTCATGACATTCTTAGCCCTGGTAGGTAGGAGCATACAAAGGAATCAGAACAACCAGCTATAAATGTGATTAACCCTGACGAGGCTCGGCACCCCAAACACTTGCAATACCAAACAATATTCGTCGAGACTTATGGACCTCACCATTAAATGGCAGCATTCATTTAAACTTTGTAAATCAAACGTATAAAATTACAGCAAATCGAATTGTTCATTGAGTGAAAGTGGAATCGTGGAAATGACCGCTTTTATATTTTCTTCATGATATATTTAAATGTGTTGTGATGGCCACTGAATACTAAAACAGCAATAGCAACGACTCAAACAATATGAAGAATGAACGCATGGATGTGATGGCGTCGGTTCATGTCTTCGAGTGAGGTCAGGGGGTGCGGGTAGATATTGGTTTTAGCCAGTTATGATTTTGCACAACATAAGACTTTTGAAAATGTATGCAAGTGGATTGAAGAGAAATTCCAGCGTCCAGCGTTCACTTCACAAACCTGGCAATGCCAAGCTTCGTCATAGAGTGCCACCCTGTATTCTCTGCAAAGCTACAGGTCAACGACCGTCCAATAGAAATACGACAATGAAAGCTTAAATGCATAACATCTATTATCAAACATGCTGAATGGGTCTGTACATCGATTTATTTTATAACACATGGCCGGGATTCAAGTGAAAGCATGGTACCCCTATCTTTATAGCGCCGTTTAGGGGTACAAAATAGGAAAGATAACTGCAATGATGTTATCTTAAAAATACCAAAGTAGCGCATATATATATATATATATATATATATATATATAATATATATATATATATATATATATATATATATATATATATATACATACAGTACAGTACAGTACAGTACTTGTACAGTAATTGTTTGTTTTGTTATTTTGTACTCAAATCTGCTACCGTGACAAAGGCGCCCTAATTAAAATGTAATTCCATTCTAATTTGGGGGGGGGGGTTGTTATATTTGGGGCAGATGCTGGAGACCTATCATACCTTTATTACTATTATTATTATTATTGGCACGTAAATGCATTTATTTAATCCACACATCTTTATGCGCTAACCCCGTACAGGAAACGGCTTCGATAACCACGACACTGTCAATTAGGTAAAGTTTCAATTATTTGTAAATGACAGTGTGTTTTAGAGAGGTAGCGCACTTCCTGTACTCAAGCCTAATGACTGTTATTAGACCTAACTTCTCTCCACAAATACAAACACCGGGGCTAAAAGCAAACACCACAATGACCAGCCATCTGTTGAAGACTCACTTTGTAGGTCAAAATACTCTATTGCTCAAAATAAATTATCCAAATTAAAATGTAAAAAGTGATTTATGAGTTAAAGTGAATCGTTTTCCACAACTTCACAAAATACCGGGATGCAATTTTAATGTCCGCTTTTAAATGTTAATAAATACACAACTATTAAAAGAAAAGTTACAATAAGATTGAATTCAATATAGCCCGCTGCCTTTCTTGAATCTGTCAAACTGTTTATTGATCAGAATTGTGTACACAACAAACTGAAGAACCTCTCACCCCCATCAAACAAACAAATGAATGGATGAATGAATAAATAAATAAATAAATAAATGTTGTCTTGCAGATACTCTGCAACTTGTCCTTATGACAAGGAAAAGCAAAACACACGAGTGATATAATATGTATTGCTTTCTGTATTTCTTTCGAACTTGCTTACATTCAACAAAACTTGTCATGTTAAATACAGCCACTAGGCAGAGCAATGTGTGGCATTGTGTAGATACGCAAAATACAAATACGGGCATATATACTTAACATGTTATAGACCGTGTGGACATTGCGACAAGCATGTGATTGAGGCACAGGTTTTAATGAAGACGTATTTGTTTACCTTCGGGTCTTTGTCGCACTGCAAGGTGCGATTCACGGAGTTTAGCCCTGGCAGGGAATCACTTTGTAGCGGAAAACTGGGAGAAAAAAATACTATGAGATGAACGTCGTGAGCTTTTTAACATTTCCATGTGAACAGAACACTCTCACCGCCCTCTCCTGAAACACACCACCCCGACAGACCTCCAGACTCGCCCTCGGTTTTATTACCCTCAATTTCAAAAGGGGCAGAAACACTGGATATTTAATCACAGCGTGTTTGTTTTGTTCAGGTGGGTAACAGAAACCCAACAGAAGTTTTCAAAAGGGAGTAATGTAAATATGTGTGCATATTAGCGCATATTAGCATTTATTTCTAGATGTATAATTCTTGGACGTTGCATCTTGCAGTGAACAATTACAGCATTCTACAACAGTAGGCCTGGAGTCCAGAATACTTTCTTATTCTCATTACAAACAGGTGCAAAACACGGCACCTGTAGTTTTGAACCTTAGCAAAGAAAACTCCCTAAAGGGGCATCTTGTAAGCAGGCGTGATATCGAGAGTTCAGCTACCGTACAAGGGTATAGCCAAGTGTTCTCCTGTCTTGTGTTCTTCGCTAGGGTAACAGACGGCCATCACATTCACCAACTGTCCTAAACACACTGTCACTCCCAACTGAAAGTGGAATATTCAGTGGCATTTACATTATTTAAACCCTAATGCCTCGTTATACTAATTGCCTTTTCATTTATCCTCGGTGCAATAAATCAACGTATAAAGATATAAGGAGATTCTCTTTTGGCAGCGAAGAAGCTACTCTGCCCTTTATGAATAGTTTCACACAATCCAAAACACGATGGGCCCTGCAAACATCTGCACACATCACCATTTGAAGGGAAGCCAAAGTAATAACATTTAAACCTTCTTGTCTAATTGGTACAAAGCAACACGGTTCGTGTTCAAGGAGAACGCCACATTGTGTAGGGAACGTCTTAAAAGCTACTGAAAGGCGCTACAGAGTTCTTAAAGGTCCACGTCCCACTTTCTATTCTTGTTGGAGAATTTGTTACCTTGTCTGTTTTTTTTTAAAGGACTAAAATATTTTACAACCTTACCACGTTGTGTGGCGGCCCTCTCTGCAAAAGGATTGAGGCACCATTTTAGTGAAAGTCACAAACTTGACTAACAACAGTTGTTCCCCTTTCTTTCCTCCATACATATGTAAAAGAAGACCAATAAAACGGCGAAATAAAAGTGCCACTGCTAGTAAATCTGGGTAGACAAAAAACTCCACTTGTGATTCTTCAAAGCTGCTCAAAGCTACCAGTTTACCAAAATATCTCCAGTCAATAGCACTGATAGGAAAATAAATAGCTTTGTGGATAAAAATCTCAATCCTATTGTTGCGCGTTGAATGCGGGGTTTACATACAGGGGTGCTGGAACTAGGGGTGCTGGGGGTGTGGCAGCACCCCTGGCTTTGCGTGGCTTCCATCATACACAGGGGTTACAGTTTTGTCCAATGGCTTTCAGCACCCCCACTTTAAAAATGGTTCCAGTGCCACTGTTTACATACAAAGATTTGCTTGACCAAAGAATCCTACAGTATAGAGTAAAAATGCATCTAAAACTAAACAGCTTGAAGCGACTATTCTCAAGCACCTTGAACAAGACGTGTTGTTTTAATACTAGCCAACTGACAGTGAATTGCAAAGCCAGGCATTTTCACCTTTAATACTTTCTTTTTCATATTAAAAATACATTTTAAGCATAACAAGCACCTTGAAAGCAAATAATCATAAAAAAGAAAAGAAAAGGGAAACGACAGTGTCGTTTTTCATATAGCGGCATTGTCTGCATTGAAATAAAGGAAGGACAGCTTATGTATGCATTTACACGTAAATGTAAAATAAACAGGGCAAATGCAACCTGGTTTTCATCGCCATTATCTCTATCATGCGACAGCATTAATGTTAACATTTTATAAGCCTTCTTTGTATGTCAGTTCAAATAAGAAAGTGACAGTGGTAACGTGGAAGAGTCGGTGTATTTGTTAGCTTGGGGTGCACATGCAATTAATGACGTTTAAGAAATTAGATGAATTAATAGAGCCACGGATACGTGTTGTAAAAATAAGCTATCCAGTGTGCACAAGAGTTATTTCTGAATGTAAGAGTCTAAACTTGCAGACGGTATGTGCTGTATTCCTAATCATATTTAAAACGCTTCCGAGTTCATCATGCAAAACATACAAGAAAAAAAGACACTGCTTTACTTGTGTTCATTTCGAAGTGAACCATGAACATAATGAAACGAGAAAGTGGTGGTGTTTGAACTGGAGGAAACGCTTTCTCTTCATAGCAAGTCTCAACAGTGTAGAACATGGACTCCCTCTAGTGGCCGCAGAATAGCTGGTTCATGAGTCTGGGTAGTTTTACTGTAGCCTAGTTTGTTCATGTATGACTCGGCACCAACGAGTGCTGTTTATTGTGTATTGCTAAGCTTCAAATAGTATGGGTTCTGAATTATTTAGTAATTGCAGACAAAGGGTTGCTTCATACAAGCTACTAAAATGACACTCATCAATAAGTGGTGTTTTTGAAAGCAATTAAAAAAAAAAATTAAACTGTCGCAAATAATATTTCACAAAACAAAAGACAAACATTATTATTGTTATTATTATTATTATTATTATTATTATTATTATTATTAATAATAATAATAATAATAATAATAATAATAATAATAATAATAATAATAATAATAATAATAATAAATCAGTAATTACTGCCCCGTAACATACACGAATCTAGAGTGTGTTTGTATTATAGACAGATATTTTACACTGAATCAGAAACATAGCTGCTTAAGTGGACAGTCCTATTTGTTGTTGTTAAGAAACGATGTGATGCGAAAGGACACTCAATAGGAACCATGCAGTGTATCCACTAATAATAATACAGACTACATGTTAAAGGATGCTAACCCAAGTTCAATGGACAGTTACATATGTTGAAACTATGTTGCAAGGAAACCAGATGTTTAGGGTTCATTGAAAAGCGGTTAGTGACGGTGTCAATCATTCATTTTTGTCATAGCACGAAGGACGAATTCAGTCTGACTGACAACGTGCATCGAACAGTCGTGTGTAGAGCGTTCTGAGGATAACGCTCTAGCGATAAGAATACGCGCTTAGAACAATGTATATTATCTGTATGTGCAACTGTACAGCAACCGACTGGCTACGGACTATTTTTAATAGGCAATATGTATCAAATACAATATTTATCTATGTATCTTTTTTGTTTTGTTTTAGACACACATGTAGCACATTTACAAAGCTAAGTTACTACCATTATTTATTTATTTATTTATTTTACAACCAAAATAACACATCCATGTGAAAAAGCTTCAAACAAATAACGGGGAGATTAATTTAACAGCTCCTACATGCACTATAGCTGTTTACTGATAATTATGTTACCTTATCAATGCGTGTTTCTTGTTACAAAGAAGGGTTATCATGGGGGTCAAGGTCTTGTGAATATGGTTTATCACAGTGTCAGTGTTTTGAACTCGTTTGGTAGAGACCAAGCAAATCACCCGTTGGCTCCTGTTTAGAGAAACCCTGGTGAACCTGCACCTCACACACTGGCCAGTGGAGCTGCAGTTGATCACCCAGGCCCCATCACTACTGGTAATTTGTATTGTGAGCCAGTGTAATACTAGGCCTAGTTTTAAGTTCTGCAACAATGTATTTTACTTTAGTATCTGTATTTACAATTGATCAAAGGGCAAGGAAACATACGCCTAGACACACTTGAAAACAGGGATTTTGGAAAACATAATAAAATGCCTTCCATACATTAACTCAGACAGTTGCTTGCAGTAACGTGGTTGATGTGGTTGCTCTGTGCATGTTGTTGTTATTAGGACGGCTGCCTGCTTCTGGTGATCCTATTGACAGCCTTTTTAGACAAAAGACCCATGAGGTAGAGGTTATGTTTTGTGCTGCCCATCCAACTGGGGGAGGTTTTTGACACTGGGTCGCATGATTTCCCAGACAGCGGTATAGTTGTTGTAATGCTGTTTCTACAAATGAAACTCCAGGTGTCACTATGACTATCCGCGCAGCAGCCTTTTGTGCAACTCGCATGCTGAAAGTTCTTTACCACTTACAGTAAAGTGTGTCATACACCTTCATTGTATATATGACTGGTCATTACAGTAGACCCTGAAACGCCATTCGAAGTATATCTCAAGTATAATTTCCTCTCTCACGAGATTTTTCAGTTATGAATTTATATTCATATATTATTTTATTTATTTATTTATTTTTTAAAAGCTACACAGTGTGTGTGTGTGGTTTGTGAGTGTGTATGTGTGTGGTATGTGTGCTTGTGCATGTGTCAGTGTGTGTGTGTGTGTGTGTGTGCATGTGTGTCAGTGTGTGTGCATTGCGTGTGTGTGCCTGTGTGTTAGTGTGTGTGTGTGTAGTGTGTGTGTGAGAGTCATCCTATTTAACCCATATTATTGCAATATACTTGAAAGAATCAGAGGAAAGATGATATTGTCTCTAGAAAAATGTAGCTCTTTCTTTAGCTGTTGTACCAGTTAAATTACCATCTATTATAAATCCATTATTAAACTTGCAAGTCAAGCAATAGTTTATTATATTCCATTGCATTGTTTCATTGATTGTGTAGCTAGTGTAGAATACAGATGGGATTTCCATATGTATATGAAGCCCTAATAAGATTGACGACACCATCCCAGGTCATCTCTTCAGGTCATTTTTTTATAGGTGTTTTATGTGGGGCAGAACCCATTTGGCCTACATACTTCAGTGTCCAGTTTGTGCAATTGTTTGGGGAAAGTAAGATGCCATATATGTTTCTCCATAGATTTTTTTCTTCCACAAAAATGGTGCAAACTTACAGTAGACTTAATGAATATTGTGGCTGAAACGCTGGTATTGTCAGATGCCAAATGTGAACGTATTACATCCATTAAAATATGCTTTGAACATTGGAATACAGACATAATGTTAAAATAAAGAAATAAAAAATAAAAGAAAACAATTACATCTACTTACCATCCCAACCTTTATATTTCTCCCTGCTTGGGTGTTTGCGAAGTCTTTTATTAGACCTCTCACCATCAACTGTATTTCAATGGAGTGACTGGCAGGAGTTACACACAGCCTACACATGTACAATGGAGACAGTAAACACTATGTGCTGTAAGAACATTGGGATGGTAATGCCCAGTCAATTACATTTCTTTCTAGATCATTAAACACAAATCTGGCTTGTATTTTAACAAGACTGCCTGCGTATTTTAATGAGGGTCAGAAAAGGGTAGAAACTTGCTTTAATGGAGGTATTTTTTCACACTCTGCATTACTGTCCTGTGTGACTGATCATGTATGTCTTCTCATGATCATTGCCAGACCGAGGCACACTTTTCATTCTTGTCCATGAAGTTGGTTACCTCTGTTCCCTTGTGTATGAAGCTAGCGAAATCATTTTGGCATCAGATGAGTTCTCTGGAACCCTCCATTTGTTTAGATTCTTTAAATACCCATTACATATTGTGTATTAGGGTTCCAGAATATGATTTTAAATCTTGTATGCATATCCATTTAACCCTTCTTAGTCTGGTAAAGATTCCATTGACACGACCACGTCCCTTTTTGAAGCAGAGCAGGGGTTTTTAATTCAGTTTCATGCATTAATGTCAATCAAGGTCAATAAACTACTGGCCTGACTAGCTAAGTCTGAAAAAGTCTCCCCAAATGTCTGCTTTACCATGCTTCTCCCATTAAATCATTGAGCTGGTATGGTTCAATTATAGTATGAACATGGAATGTGGTAACCATTCCTTCTCTGGTTTTTAATATTGTATTAGAGAATTGCTTAGAACCTCCCACCACTGCTTCTCCTCCAGTCCACATTGACGCATGTTTACTCTGTGCTTCAATCTCTGTATGCTGCTGATTGAGTATGGACTGAAGTTTGGATTGTGTTGTTTGTATATTGTAATTGTCTGTTTTCCAGGACCCCCCCCCCCCCCCCCCCCCCCCCCCCTTGTAAACGAGGCCTTGGTTACAATGAGTACATCTCCTAGTTAAATAAATAAAAAAAGAAAAAAGAAAAATTGTGTTTAATCATCTTTTTCACCTTGCTTTACTATGCTTCTGGTAACAGACCATGTGATGTACTGTCATTATAGGTTCTTCCAGTGAAATGCCTGCCTCTTTCATGCAGGGGTTACAATTCTTATTTGTCTGCTTAATTGTATGTGTGCTTGCCAGTTCGCTCCCTGCTACACCAGTCATACCCAGTGTTTTGTTATACTTCTGAATGGTATACTATGGTGGAAAACCCATATATCACAAATAACTGCATTTGTTGTGCCACTTGTCTCTCTCGCGTAACACTGTGTTCAAGATGCCACTTTGATTTAGTATCTTTTATGCTCCGAGTGCCTGTAAACTGTCAACCCCAGATCAATTTTTACTGCATTTTTTATGTTCTCTAAGACAGGTGCTTATTTATTCTGGGATCAGCATGGCTTCTGTGGTACTTCCAAGAACCCCCCTCAGAGGGAAAGCTCGAGTCACACAGTGCTCCACAGTGTTGATGGATGTTTGGGTGCAGCACACTGTGTAACTGCCCCAGCTCTGATTTATCCCTTCTACATTGCCCTGGACTGATATTATGTAAGGCTCATTTTTTTACTTTCTTCAGAGCTATAGGAGTGGATGCAGCAGTTACTGTATTGGAGAGAGCTTCTGATTCAGTTTCCCTACTCCTTTTTTTTTTATTCAATTGAAATCAGGTAACAGCTTTTGAGGTATTGTAAATGGGGTGAGGTATTGTAAATGGAGGTGAGGTATTGTTAAGGGTGTGAGGTATTGTTATGGGGGTGAGGTATTGTAAATGGGGGTGAGTCGTCTTGCATGATACAAAACCTTTTCAACTCTCCTATGCTGCTGATCCCTGAAAAAGTCTTCTGATCTGCTGTTCTTTTAGAGTTTTTAATGAACTACAATGTCATATATCAGATTAAAAAGACTTGAATTTGCCATTTGGATAACATGCAGTACAGAAGTTAGATGAAGCCTTCGCTTACTTGTGTTTATTCAAACCTGAATCTGCCATTCCTTTGCTACCTGATAGCTACTAATTGCTGCAACTACAATTCTGAATTGCAAATGTTCTGCACTGATAAAAAAAAACTTTGATTGCCTGTCAGCCACACATAAGGAAAAGATCACCACTGCTAAATGAGGTGTTCCACGCTTGGATAATAATGCCTAATGAATTATTCAAAAAAGAATGCTTGAATGAAGCAAACAATTTGAAGGGTTAGTAACAGCTGTAACAGTTCAACAGCCAAAAGAACAAAAGTATCATCCTGTAAATTATACTAATGAATAAAAAATGTGTATTAATTCTACATTTGGAGCAAAAAAAAAAAAAAAAGAAATACCAGTGTGATTTTAAAGGTTAATCATTATTTTCCCCACAATGAGTTCATTTTTAAAAAACACAATTGAAAGACCTCAAACAAATGTGAAGGACATATTTAATAATATATGTATTAATTTTGTTCTGTGTTATGGTTGTGGTTCATGTTTTTTTAGTAGGATATTTGAGTACGAATTATGAATGCCAAAACTCAAGGCACTATTTCTGAGTCTTTTAAATCTGAAGAAGATAATGTACTGTATAGTAAAACCAAGTTCTGTTCTTTTTCTACTAAGAGCGTTTCAAAATATATGCGTCTTGCTAGCTGACATTAAATAGAAGACATGAACATCAAAAATTGTTTACAAGATCAATTTATAACTAACTATCAAACTACTGTAACTGAAATAATCACGACAAGGACGGATAGATGTGTAGTTTATTGTGGTTTGTAATTGTTAAATTACTGTAGTCTACTCTTCTGGTATTTCAATATGTCCATGGTTGTGGATTCTGTAATGTGCTGTAGTTTGATTTAACACTATCAGCTGTGCTATGTCAGTCTGCTTTTCTGTTGAAATAAGATGAAGCATGTTAGTAAAAGCATCAACAGCATTCACAATCAGCTGTGCATCAAATCACACACATTATACTAGCAACACCAGTCACTTCCTATAAAGAGAACAGATTTCACACATGAATTCTATGTTTGTATTTGTGACTGTTCACCTCCCAGTTGTCCCTGAATAACATAGAGGACCAGCAAAATGGGTATGTATAGAACATTCTCTGCAGTAAGGACTGAAGCTTGAAATGTTGACAAAGACTAGCCATTCTAACTGCGATGCTAATGGGCATGTTGTGTGCTTTGCAGTGCTCTAGAAAAAAAACAAAACACGTCTGTCATAATTCTTTCAGCACTAACTAACTTAAGAGGAAGACTAAGAAATAGTTTAATAGTTTCAGTGACTCATACTAAAAAAAAAAAGAATGGACATAGATACACATATGATATTAGTATATTTATTTAATTCACACAAAAACTTGGTTTGTAATTAATACCCACGTCACATCATGACCTCACCCACATCACTTCATGACCTCACCCACACCACATCATGACCTCACCCACATCACATCATGACCACCCACGTCACTTCATGACCTCACCCACGTCACATCATGACCTCACCTTTTGCTTGAACTTAGCCTCTGCCCCAACCAATTATCTAGCAGTTCTGCCCACTGTGCTGGACATTACTGCTTAAGCAACAAGTAAGATAAAGATGTTTCAATGTCAAGATGTGGCAGATAGACTTTAGGAATACATTGCTGACCATCTGCTTAGGCATGCTCACTCAATGATGACTAATGCTTTCCCCACCCTGAGGACTATGTCCCCCCGAATCTCACTCACTGTCATTTTGATGTCACAAATTTAGGTTGATAAACACATGCTAATGTTCATACAGTAACTAAACGGCATTAGAAATGAGCAGTTCACACAAATGATTTTAACAGACCACTGCAGTCATCAGAGCTGCAATATATTTTCTGTAAAGCTTTACAAGTGTAGAAGTGGAACTGCTGTTTATAAAGCTAGCCGTCAAAGCCCTTTTCTCCCTCTGTGTAAAGAGAGAAATCTCTTGATGAGAGTTGGTGGTATTAGTTTGTATTGAATGGAATGCTCTTTTCACACAGTAGCAGATTGCATTGCTGTTTTCTGGCTGCCAATTTAAGTGTTGAAACACAAAAGAAAATAGTGGGGTGCACTGAAACCTTGCAGTCATTAATTATAATGCAATGTATATGAAATGTGTATTTTATTGTTCAATACGATTTGGGGTATTAAAGGACTGCAGTAGTGACCTGAATAGAATTTGTATTCGAAACATTCAGTTAGTATGGTGCATTTTACATGGACACACACAGTGTGGCATACAGCAAGTAGAAAACAGCAACAGGATTGCAAGCAAAGCTTTCACCCATTCAATGTAATAGAAGGAATATAATCTTTGGAAGGGGCCACGTGCCGGATGGGAGGTAGAAGGGGAATTTTTCATTTAATTTACATATTTTCCACTATTCTGAAAGGTTTGCTTGCCTATTGATTGCAAAACCAGATGGACCGATACACAGAGATGCAGACACCACCACACAGTAATTATGGTGTATCCATCCTACCAGAAATAAGAGAAACAACGGTCTGATTAATCAGGTGTTGGGGGCTCCATAGGTGCTACAGTTGCCACTAAGGTTCAAACTCAGCATGTGGATAATTTAGACAGAGTCAATCCACAGGTGATCTCTACCCACCCTTACAGAAATATCCTATAGGATCCTATGGTGGTACTATGGGACATTATGGGACTAAAGAAATCCTAAAGAATTCTTTAAAAAATATCCTCCTATAGTACTCAAAAGGGTCTCCCTACAGTAGTACTATAGGACACTCTATAGGACTAAAAAGGTTTTAAAGAAATCCTATAGGATATTTTATAGAACTTGACCAATTTACTATAGGACTTTCTATAGGTTATTTCCGTAAGGGCAGAAGCACTGCACTCAAAAAAACTATGTATATGTATGTATGTATGCATGTATGTATGTATTTGCATTTATCATCTCTAAAATCCGTAAAGGATATAACATGCCCACCCTGGTAAAACAATACAGATCTTTTTTTTTTCCAAGATGTTGACAGACAGTGAGCTAAATATATTGTATAATCCGATCTTCTAAAATAGAAGCTGCTTATTTGGACATTTCAATATTCCAGGATAGCATCCCCATTAAGCAATAAACCTTTATATAATATAGATTTTGACAGTAAGTGTCAGACGCTAATCTCAGAGTCAGATTTAATTAAACTGATTTTTCAACTGCATGCTGCTAATACAATCAATTTGGTCTTTAAAGATCTTGAAAAAATCAAAGTTTTACAGTAGATAAGGTAGTGGCTTGACAGCTTCTGCAATTACAGAATATCAAAATGACAGTAATTGGTATTGGTACTGACTTTTTTTTCTTCTTTTTCATTTGACATCATAAAAAAACTTTTATATAATAAATATCTTTTATGTATGCATTTTTAAACAAGAAAGAGGGGTTGGTAAATATTTCATGATTCCCAGCTCAGGTTGCCATTACCTTTTGCAGCCGTGGCAGTGCCATAGGCACAAAATGAAAGGGCAACTTGGACCAAATGTCGTTTCACCTGCCAGGCAGCATATGCTTTGCTGCAACTAAACCCAATGTGCTTTGGAAAAATCAGAGACAGATGAATAACTATTCTACTGCCTTCTACTAAAACCACCATCCAGACCCAGTCAAAAATACTGATACGTTATAACTGAACCCCCTTTCTTGCTCAGTTCAGATAATTGCTGCCAGTGTTTTTCTGTTTACTGTATTCTTTTTTTTTTAACTGTTTCCCACATTGTTTGCAGCTGTTTTCTTTTCCTTGTTAATCACGGATATAATGAAATCATTGTGTTAAGTTTTTTTTTTTAATCACTGCTCAGCTGAGAAGATCTCTGGAGACACCAATGGCGGCAGAAGGCCACATCTGGAAGTGCAATGCAGGGTAATGAGTTGAACTGGATAGTGATGCCTTTATTTCGGCTTCATGTAATAGTCACTTTAAGAATATTGAAACATACCTACGTGTTTCCAGCCTTAAAGAAACATCAATAACCCTGTATTCTGAACTTGTCCACCAATGACCAATGGTCATCAAGAGCTGGATGTTTGCGTGAATGGTTCTTTCATAACGCAGCATGATCGGTGGCAGATTGGGGTTTCTCGGTATAGTTAATGTGTATGAGATCAGCCATCATCGCTGTTCTCTAGTGCAGAATCTAGTTGGCTGCCATTTTACTTGCAGACATTGGCTTTTGTGTTTTGGTTGCTTGTTGTTGATAAAGCACTAGCACTGTGACCTTTGAATTCTGTTTGCTTCATCAGCTTCCATACTATACCAAAAAAGCAGGTCTGTAAGGTTCACAAATGAACCAAATACATATAAAAAAAAACAACACAGACATGCAAGCAATATGATATCCAGTTAGACTGGGCAAAATGATCAACATTAGAGCGATGGAACCATTCTAAATGATGACAAAGATCATTAAAAGGAAAGTGAGGGGGTAAGACTTGTGACTTGAGGAATATTTTAACGTTTAAAGGCACCTTTAAAATTAGCTGTTGTATCATTTTGCTAATTACATTACAGAAATAGTTAACACCTTAATTTCCCTTTAATTATACAGATTCAAATAATGGCAATTAAGGAGAACACACCAAAAAGTAACAAACTATTGTTCCCCATTTTTAAATAATGCGTATAGATTTCTATGCATGCCTTAAGATCAGAAACATTTGCAGTCTACAATGTCGGGGACACGAATATGGAAGACTGCTGATGCAGTAGATGGGCAATGCAGAGGGTGCTGAATATAATGCACACCACAGCTGTACCTGCACTTGTCAGTGTGCCAGCCAGCTCTATGCCCGTCTGTTCTGTACTTCCTGGATGCTGGCCATCTGCTTGTGAGTTTGTCAAATGCACCAAAAAATACAAACATCTCAATTTATTGTAAGCTACACACTGTAATTAAAATCTGGCTGTGAAGTTGCATTTGAAGTGGTACCATAACATTTGTGCACATTCTAAATCCATCAAGAAAAAAAGAAAGTTTTTTTTTTACTATTTTTTGTAATAGGAAATAGGAATACAGAAGCATCTGCATATGGTGCATCTGTCCCTGATACTTCCAGCGGTATGAGAAAAAAACAATACTCAAACCTGTAGGAAGACCCTGGGACAGAGAGCCAATTAAACAGAATACAAGGTACCAGTACCTTACAAAGCAAGAAAGATTTGAAACGAATGACATTTCAGAGGGACCAAATAGAGTAAAACGTGATGCCCATGCTTTGAGATGTTCACAATACTGACATACATATTTGTATCTATGAAATACATGCCTGCATTTGAAATAATTCTAGATAATATCTGAACAGCTTCTTACCTACTTTAATATCATTTGAATGACACCCATCAACACATACTGTACACATACTGTCAGTCTATGCCCCTCTAAGATTGATGGTGATGTTCTTGACTTCATATGGCCCCTTTGCATACTTCTAAAAATCAGACAAACGTTTGTCGACACAAGCTGAGAAACTTTTCTGGTTAATTTTTCTTTTTATTTTAGTTTATGTACATTATTTACAGTGTAAAGCTTTATTTGTTTTATCCAGTAGTGTACCCCGTTAAAAAAATCTGTAAAAGTACTGAAAAATGCAATAGTATAACTGGAACAGACTGTACATTTACAAACAAAATGTTGCTAACGAGCACATGGCCTAATACAGATGTCAGTCTACTGTTTCACTGCTGCATTTTACATGATGTTGCTGGTTTGTATTTAACAGTATAAAACCTACTTGAAACTGATTTCTCAATTTCTTTTTTCTGGAAAATAAACAAACTTACAAAACAAAGGCTTATAAAATTATTCAAAGGCAAAGATCACAGGATTTGTAATAAAGTATAAAGATATTTTTGGCAGGATGATTTTTACACTATCATTTTCCAAATGACTGCTTTTCAAAAATGGAGCATTGGAAATTGGTTTCTGTTTAATAGTCACAGGGTGTATAAATAGGTTCTAATAATGAATCAAAGTGCCAGTACAATATAATTGTACAACACATGTAAACACTGTTAAATGACAATGCTTATTAGATTGCTGAGTGCTCCAAAGGATAAGAAAATGTAATGATAATGATATTCCTCAGCAAAAAATATGCTGAATGGAAATTCATTTCAAGCAAATCGAAAATGTCATCTAGAAACTATCACAACTACTGTAGCCATGAGGGACTGATAATCAAGTCAAGCACCAGTGGCTGTGAGCAAAGTGAATTGTGGAACGTGACTCCTCAGCAATGTTCTGTACCACTGCAGATTTGTAATAATATTAATCAGATCTTCCATTTAGCATAGGAAATAAGTTAACTGGTGTTCTTTGCTACCAATAGTTTCCCAAACACACTTTTAACAAGACACAATTTTGTATAAGACTGAAGAGGCCGAAAATGTTATTATTGTGCATGTTTCTAATTGTGAATTTTTCTTTTTCTTTTTTTTTTTTGGCTTTTTTTTATACTAGGAAATATATATATATATATATATATATATATATATATATATATATATATATATATATATATATATATATATATAAATCCAGTTTTCTTAATTAAGTCAAGCTGCTGAAACAAGGCAAATTGTTTTCAACACTTCTGTGCAAAAAAACCCCAAAACCTGTGTTTCAGAAAGAGAAAGCAAGTGCTTCTGTTGATTTGTATTGACACATGTAGTATAGCACTGATCTCTTAGGCTTATACACATGTCTTCCCTTTGACTCTCTTATGGTTTATCCACTTTGATTGAAAGGATTAACTGCTAATCTGGTATCTACAGTAATGCAACATGTTGCGTGATCATTTAGGTGTAAGATCTGTGTGCTTCAAAGATCATTAACAACGGCAATTGTACAATGAACCTTTGAACTCATGACTTTTCAATAAGAAAAAAAAACGTTTGAATGATGTACTGCTATTTCTTGCTCAAAGATGAAAAGTAGCTCATATGATCCACAGACCCTTTTGTGTGCTGACATTCTTTACAGGTACAATGTTGACCTCATTAGCGGCATTCCCTTAACATCATTGCATCCACACCCTTGGACTCAATAAGCTGCCTGCACGTCAGACTTGTACTATATAAAGCAATAAAGCAAAATTGCAAGACAAGCGATTTTAGAGGATAATTGAGATTTTTATGATTGATCAATAAGATTGAGTCAAGCATGAAGCATTGCAAAGGATGTATTTGCAATTTATTTTACTGATTTTGATTTGGGTGAGTTTATTATTTCTGATATTTATTGTTTATATTAAATAGTATACATTTTTATTAATAATATTCATATTTAGTACAATGCAGAATTGAGAAAACGGACAGTAAAGAACAAAAAGCTTTGTAGATTTGTTATAATGTGTAACCATGCTTCAAAGACTGAGGCAGTTAATGCCCTTCTGGTGTGTGCTGCTGCTGTGCTAGTCAGCATATGGGACTTCTGATTCCATCATTTGTGTTTACCTAAAATACCAACATCACATCTGCTCCAGCCATATTGGATTTGAATATTTTAGCTGAACATTCCAAACCCAGATGTGTTTCTATGACACGCACTGCCTTATAATAACCTTTGTTGTGCACAAACACAACACAAAACATGACGCTGGGGGCCAATAATGATGCTTCTTGAAATTGATGGTCTTGTATAATCAAATATTAATAAGTACATTATTATTAGTTTTTATTGTAATAAGTATTAACCGTTGTCTTATGTTCAGCTGAACCTTTTGTTGATCCAGAGTGCTCGTTGGTTGTGTGGCTGAGTTTGAACAGTGTTAGTTTTTACATGAAACAACAGGGAGGTGATACTAAAGCCAACTTCTCAACGGCACGTCACTTGTTGGTCTTCATTACTTTGGAGTGTTGTAAGGCAGTTCTGATGAGTTCAGTATTGCACATATGGTGCTTCTGCAGACAATGCCAGCTGGCGCTCAATGTGGATGGTTCAATTTGCAGGTTTCATGTCAATCCTTGTTGTTTTATATAGACAAAAAATGCGTGTTTAAACAAACAAAAATGATTGGAGTATACATTGAGTCCAATTCAATGGACGTTTTATGATTGGATTTGTTTTTTTGGTGGGGGAGGCTATTAAGGTATTGAGTAAATAATGTTCATGAGTTCTTTTTTTGGGGAGGGGGGCACATTATGGAAAAGTTCACCCAATTAAAATAATTTGAGCAACAATATGACTCAAAATGTGCAGATTAGAAGCTACAGCGAGAAAAAGGCACCCTACAAAGGGGGGGTTAATGGGGGTTATTACCGCCACTAATTTGTAAAAATATAAACCTTGGAAATTTCCCAGAAATAACATGTATTATAGTTAGAGTTTCTTTTGCTTAAGTGTATTTGTATTAATGAATTGTTGTAGATTTTTTATCTCAATCTAGGATCTGAACTGGGTGACCACTGAGCCACCTTAAGGTCCCCCCTTGGCACAGGCCCAGGGATCATCATCCCCAATATTTAACCTGGAACAATCAAAGACTGGATGAGTTAAGTGGGCATCCACTGGACCTAAATCTCAGCATCTAGGGTTGTACTTGAACTTGCTGAAATTCTGAATCCGACAAAGGAATGAACTCTACAAATGGTCCAGGCGTCAGCTACCGCACCTCCTTCGACTCTTGATGTTTGTCCTACAGTGTTCTTGTCCGTTGTCTGCTGCCAGGTATTGTTTCTCCGTGGTTAAAATATTTCTCAGTGAAACCAAACGAAGAAGCCAAGTGATTACATTTTATATAGTCCTCCATTCACAAACACACAAAACAAACCACCTCATTGTGTATGTCCTTGCCTGCCTTGTCTAAAAAATATATTTAATGGAAATGATTTTGATACGAAATGTAGCTCTGCCATCACCTGCACTCCAAACTAAGAAAGCTGATAGCATAGTCTTGAGTGTAATCAGGGCAGACTCAGTCCAATAGTCATTGAATGCATTCAATTGCATTGTAGATTGCATCATTGAATGCATTCAATGATGCAATCTACCTAGTCCTAATTGATAGTAAAGAGGCTTGAAAAACACGTATGTAATATGTTGCGTCCCTAAGAAACTACAAACCGTCTTCCCATCAGTGCAGCTCACTTGCAGATTCCCTGCTCATGTACATATTAAGCAATTAACCCAGGTCATTAAGGACCATTATAAGAAACTGCTTGGTCTCTTCAGGGTTCAAGGGTTCTATGACCTTGCATAAAACTGACAAAGCTGTCTAATACAACTTCAGTAGTCGGCCTGTATGTCAGACTGCCTGTCTGTCTACAAATACAATGCTTTTGAATAAACCGTCATCGAGCTAGTAACAAAATATATGAGATATAGCATTTTGTTTTGAAAAAAATCACACAATTTGGTGGTGATTATGAGTGGCAAAGGCCCAATTTACTCCCCATGCATCATTAGGTTTATCATTTTAAATCCAGTTCACCTAGCTTTACAGTGTGTCAGCCAGACAGTAAACCAACATTTGCACATGGCTGAAAGGGTTTTGGATGCTGCCTTTTTGATCCTCCCAAAGACAATTTACATGAAAACAACAAAAGTTATTAAACTATTAAGAATGCCACTTCTGTCATCCATAACCTCATATTTCATAGATCTAATGTTATTCTGCTCTTGTAACATATTTTACAGGTGATGCACTGTTGATTACACTATGTAACACAATTTTTGTTCCTGGGTAGTAAGTGTTATTTCCTAATTGCTTATGCCTCAAAAGTATAGAAAATGGCTATTATTCTCCACAAACTTTGCTTTTGTGACCAGGACAGTGATATTTCAAAATATCACTATTTCCAATGGGAAAACGGGTAAATGTGTGTCTTTTCGTTCACATAAAGTCAGAAAAAAACAACATATGAATCCAAATTAACATGTATTTATACTAAAGTAATACAAAAATGACTACAAAAGATTTAGAAGTTTTAGAAGGATTATACTGTATTTACAGTATAATCGTAAATCTCGAAAAACTACTCACTTCTAAATCTTTTGTAGTCATTTTTGTATTACTTTAGTATAAATACATGTTAATTTGGATTCATATGTTGTTTTTTTCTGACTTTATGTGAACGTTATATAACGTTATAACCATGCAATATGCTTAACACTAGGGTTCAAACATGAAATGATGTAATGCAATTTCTTAAATGTGATTCTAACATTTTTTTTTTTTTTTGCATACAGTAAATAATATTTCAAAATGAGTGTACAGTCCTTTACAGCAGACTAACCCTGCAATATGTATATGGTATCCATATGTAGTCTAGCTTGCCTACCTGTCAGTCTATTTATTATATTTCCCATACCATACTTTTTTGTTCTGGTATACTGTACAGTATTACAAAAAGAAAACTCTAATTATGGTTTGATATTAATATTAAATCTTTCAGTTGAGTCAAACAGATTTCCTCAGTGTATGCTGTTTGTTAAAAATGCATATTTTCAGAGAAAAAATCATATTCCTATTTAGACTTGGAAATCTGACGGAGGATCTGATTGAGAGACACAAAGATTAAAATTACAAAAAGATGAATGCTGTACCGGTAAAGAATGAATGCAGCATATCTCACATGACTCAAGCAATATTAATATTCATGGTAAATACAGAAATAGAAGTAAACTATTACAAACTATAAAAATCTCATGTAATAAATACGGATTAATATCATGCCTATGTCATTAATTTGTATTTTTCAAAAAAAAAAGTTTGTTGAAGTGGAACCTATATTTTATTAGCCTTAGTAAATCCTGGTATTCAATTAGTAACAGACATTACAAATGCTATTATAATTCTTCTAAGGAAGTGTTTAAAAATGCCAAGTTTTATTACACAAATTTCCATTGGAAACATATTTATGTAGTCTAATGAATGTCACATTCCCACAGGCTACCAAAATGTAGAATTAACACTGTTCGAACGAGACAATTATGCAGCTTTTAAATTATATTACATACAGCAACACAAAAAAGCCCAGAGGAACATTTGAAAAATAACAGTTTCCAAAGTAGCCCCACAATGCAATAATCAGTGTGTAGTATGGATAGCAGAGGTTAGTTAAATACAATGTGAACGCTGTATTAATGAGCCTCTCGGCTGTTCAAAACTGCATTTCATTTCCTTTTCATAGGCTACATAATTCAGTGCCTGGGAATAAATTAGAGATGAAACACCATCATATGTTTATAAATACACTAACATTAGCATTTTACTTCCTCATAAATCTACGCTCAACAACAGTTAAGTGCTGAGATAAAACCTCTGTGGAACAATGATATATTCTGTCCTTGCCAGCCGTGACTAGTGGCCCATTCGTATTCCAGCGCAGTTCTTCAAACATTATTTCCTCTGCTGATGCCCGCTCATTTAAAATCCATTTTAATTTAAAGATGCTTGACGCAGACCCGGTGGTTCATTTACTTATCCTGGTTATACATCACAGAGCAGGGAAAAGAAAATTGTTTAATCTAGAGATACGGTTCAGCGTGGTCACTGCCGAACAGTAGAGTAATTACTAGATCAGCTCCACTAAAAATGCAGTGAGGGTGTTCGGTGACCTATTATCTTCTAATCTGCATAGTGAAGTATGGCTTCATAACTATAAATTGCTGACTTAATTAAAACCAGGACCTTTCTGTCATTTAATTACAGGGAGAAAAGGTTATTGCTTAAATGCAATTTTCCAAATGTGATTTTCTTAACAGTTATTAACTGCTTCGCCATCATTTATTGTTTCAGATTTTTCAATTTGAAAATGGTCTGGGTGACAGAGGTAATGACTTTATGTGAAAAACTCAATCTCGATTGAGCCGAGCGCAGCCATTTGTTTCTCGCAAGTGAAGCAGACAGAAACTTGAAAATGTCACCGGAAGGACCCCGTGATTGCTGCTACTTTACAATCGTAATTAAAAACGGATGATTTTTTTTTTTCTCCCACAGAGGTGGTGAGAAGTTTATTAACATCTCTCACATTTTTGCTGCTGAAGAATTATATCTTTATTAAATACTGCGTGAGTGCATATATAAATAAGCAAGGGCATGGGGTTACCAAAACAGATGGCACAGCACTTGGTTGGGCGTTTTAAAGAATTTCTCAATTGCTGGTCTGTCTCAAAGCAATAGCCCTTAAGTCTCGTAATTTGTGCTTGCGACGGAGCTGCTCGTGTGCAGAGCAAGTGGATTTAATGCTTAGGGGTTATTAATGGCTACCAAAGGCCTCAAGCTCTGGCAGCAGCCTGGTTAATCAGTGGTTAGCAATTACTAGGCCAGGCATTGCCCATTAGGTCTGTGAATTAATTGTCAAGAGGATGGGCTTGAATGCCTACATAAATATCTGCTAGCAGGAGGAAGCTATAAATAATCAGCCATTTTGCACTGCCACATGTATCGTAATTATAGCGGCCAGTGGATTTGCCATGGGATGCATTGCTATGTGCACACGTGCATATGTGCTTCAGAAACTTCAACTTCTTTTGTTTTAACCCTTTGTTACAGTGCTAGACAACTGAAACTAAACCAAACCACGTGTAGCCTGGTTGGCTTTGAATCGCAATGGCAAAGACGCATTATTTATCTATGATGTAAGTATCTATATGAGTTGCTTCCCAAAGCAACTAGAACTAACAAGGTGGGACAAATCACTTTGTATGCTGGGGGCCATTTGGCAACTAGTTTTCAAAACCTGGTGGCCAATTGACCGTATATGGTGGCCAACATTTTCAAACAAGGACAGCATCTGTATGTGCCAGAGAACTAATTGCATCAAATTCCAGGGATCTATATTATGTGGGTTAAATGCAAGGGGACTATATACATTAAATGACAGGGAACTATTTTCTGTGTGCATACAGAGCCAATGAGTGAATATACATAGAAATGCCAGGAAATAGAACTATATTAATCAAATTCCAGGGACGATAACTACAGAAAAATTCCAGGGAGATGAACACATTTCTTTATTTTTTGGTTAGTGTCACAGAGAAGTGGGCTGAAATACTAACACTCTATTAGCTCCTCCTACATTCTCATTTTCATGGAGTTGGCCATTTTGTAAATCCAAATGCAAATAGATTTGACTATATATATAGTGTAGTGACCTGAGGGACTGTAGAGGGCTCTGCTCCCTGAAGGGACTCTTCTATGTTGTTTTTCTGTTTGTTATTGAATAGGTGCATGTATTGTCCGGGATGGGACCATGGGGGGGGGGGGGGGGGGGGTGGAGTGGGGCTGGGAATGGGGGGAGAGAGAAGTAGCTAGGTGAGGGTTAGTCAGGGGGAAGGGGGGGTGTGTGGGGATGGAATGTTTGTGAGTTGATAGCAGTCCAGTCGGATCACCCCCCGGTGAGGAATGGTTTCAGCTCCCCCTGGTTGCTAGGCAGCCGAGGAGAGTGATGTGCTGCAGTGATTGGTGAGAGCGTAGTCCGGGGGGGGGGGGGGTGCCCCCCCCACCCGGGGGGTGGGGTTATAGGTGGGTTATAAGGCAGGGGAATACGACAGAGCAAGAGAGTGATGAATGAGACCGATTGAGAGCAGACAGAAAATTACAGTTGCAGTAAATAAGCCTACAAGGGTTAGCCAGAAGGAGAGCTGGGTGGTGGCTGTGACAGTGACTGGAGTAGAAACGAGAATAGAGGGAGCAGTTTATTCAATGACAGTCTATAGAGACACATTATCTAAGCAAGGGGGTTTATTGTTCTGGCGTGGTCTCAGCCCATAGGGACCGAGTGTTAAAGAGAATAAAAAGTGGATATTCCGTTTGCACCTGCAATCTCTGAGTCTGTCCGTTTATTCTGTTTAAAAGAATAAATATATATATATATATATATATATATATATATATATATATATATATATATATATATATATATATATATATATATATATATATGTTTGTATTTCCAATGCTGTCTATGCTGATCAACTGAGCAGGTCAGGGAAACTCAATGGCCTGTAACGCTGCAGCACTCCTCCACAGATGCAGTTATTTTAAACCCCCCTCTCTGTACCGCAAGGCAGCACAGACACCTCAACACTGCTTTCATCACTTGTTGATGGTTTTAAAGTTTTTTAGTTTCTTTAGGTTACCAATAACCGCCTCGTCCAAACCGCAGACAATGCTAAATGATTTCGGAATGATCATTTCCGCTGTTCTACCCTAACGTGACTGGTTGGTGCGCATTACTATGGAAACGAGAAAAGGGGTCCGGTTCCAGGAAATGATTGGCTCTACGAGATCCACAGGGTGGTGCAGATTCTGACAGTTAAGCTGAAAGTATTTACTACAGAACCAAAGTTCTCTGTAAATGCTTAGTTGCCAATGTGGCGACTTTACGGTAAAATCTACTGGCTATATTAAAATGAAAGTTCGCAATTGGCGAGTGGGTGACCGGATTTGTACCACCCTGAGTACTAATATACTGGTATGAAGCAGTACATACAACCGCAGCATGGCCACGACTGGATATGTGGCTCATGAAAGCATAGCCACATCTGACTTGGAGGGCCAGGGTCAGACATTGAATCCTAAACTCAATCAAGTTTACGCACAGCGACCAATTAAAAGTGAATATTACCGGACCATTCCCAAAGAGAACAAAATTTAAAAAATAAACAAAAAATGCAACAAAGCTTTGTTGATGGGTGTATAAGGGTCTAATTTTAATTTCTCAAACTCCATCAATATTTCTGTAACCAAGGGAAACCTCCATAATAAAATGTTTCTAATGTTTCCATGATGCTTGATTGCAACACCCCATTCCAAACACCTGCTAAAGACGTGTGTTTCCTTGTTGCTAATAGGAACAGCTGTTTGCAGCTGCATGGCATCACATATTGACAGGATCAGCAAAAACTGAAATTATGTGTTTGATGATTTATTGATTTACAGTTTCCGTGATTCCTGGCAACAGTGGCATGCAGAAAGGGAGGATTTGACTTCACTTTAATATACAGTGCAATTACAAGAACAGTGGCTCTGATGTGTCATGAAAAAGTCCTACCTGGCTTTTTCAAATGGTCTCCTGTCTGATAGGGTATGTGGAAAGTTATGCATTGGGCTTTGCTATTCAGCGTGGTGGGTGACGCTTTGCCGACGTATTTTTGGTAGACTGCACCTTCCATAGCAATCAACCATGCACCATATGATCACCACAAGCCATTTTTCTAATCCGTGAACAGGACAGTGTATAATGCTGTAAACATTTTGCTGCATTGTGTGCCTTCCAAACACATGTCCTCACGCTCAGCTGGACAGCTAGGGGCAGCAGCAAATTTTATACCTCCCACCATAAGTTTTCATAATCAAATTACCCATATATTGCTGTAGCAATTTCCACCTCCTAAATATTCATGTTGTAAACCACAATTATATCTAAATGCATGCTAAGTAATGCCACTGACGGCATTGTCCCTTGTCATACTCTTAATAACATGTTCTGATTCTAAAATGTTATTCCTGTCCTCACATTCCTCACTCTACTTTTGAAACAATGTCTTTCACTGAAGTGACTAGCCGTACTTTGTCATATCACTTGACTGTTTGACGGCAGGTGAGAATGAGCTAAATAATAATAATAATAATAATAATAATAATAATAATAATAATAATAATAATAATAATAATAAAAACCTGACAAGCTATGATGTATTAATTATTATACAGTATGTTGTACACAAAAAAATGTATTAAAATATATTATGAATTTATTTTCTTAACAAATTCTACTACACACTAATGTAAAATGACAGTCTAAACCTTATTTAAATACATTTACAATTCATTTTAAAAAATGTAATAAAAGGCAAGTTGCTCCAGGCATGTTTTTATAATCATAAAATCTAGCACACGATATGCAAAAAAAAAGAGGTTTGGGTGCCTATCATGTTAAAAAAGATTTAAAGGGCTTATGTCTCTATATCTTACAACATATGCTAAGTAGGCTTGTGATATTATATGAGGGCAAAATCAATTTTCTTTGCATCATTATAAATCATATATTTAAAAGCAATCACATTTCAAACAATGTTCTTATATGCTTTAGAAATATTAACACTATAAAGAGACTCAGTGTGCTGAGCATTGCAATTTTTAAAATAGTAAAAGTAATTCCTTTTACTTTATTATGAGTCCTGTTAATAACATCTCAAGAATTGAAAGGTAAAGATGGTATACATAGTTGTTGTTCTCACCTATACGTGAGATTCACTTGGGTGGTGGTTACTTCTCATGCAGGTGTGGATTGCCTGCAAGCAGCTGAGCTTCACTTATGAAGTTGCATTATGCAATGCCTTCTTCTTTCTCTATTGGTTGGATCACAGCAGATGACAGCAGTTAGCGCCTAAATTATTTTCCATAAGGTAGTAAACAACAGAGCCACTGCCAAGAAAATTCTAATATGACAAATAATATAGGTTAGGGACTAACGTAGGTTGAAACTCTGAAACTGAGTGCCTGTTTGAAAAAGAAACTAATGTCCGTGTACCGGGGTCATTGAATTTACCACATAACAAAGCACACTTTTCCTCTGTCATAGGGCTGTGGTGATGATTGTATTTGACTTATGCCCAATTTCAACCCTATATACAGAACATATATCCTAGATACAAGTGTAGTCCTACAGTATGTGGTACTGGGGAGCTAATGGAGAAACTCAGTGATGTTTGGATCACAACTGTTTTTGAAAAACATGATTGTTACACTCATTGCAGTGACAAATATGAATCCCTTTGGAGTCCAACTAATGCAGATTTCACTGTTCACAATTCCACCTGTGGTTATGTAAGTAATTGGAATATTGTACAAACAGACAGGCAGGCTAAGGTGTGATTAATTCAGGAGTTTTTACTACTGGTAATAGAATAAAAATATTTATACAGTACAAAGTAGTACAATTCTGACTAATGGGAATAATGCTGTACAATCTAAGCATGGTAGTATTCCCATATCAAGGCTGGAGGGTAATAATTTATTTTCTTCTTAACACGTGACACGTGCATTTTAATTTCATATACATGATTAGATTTTATGTGGTGATCATAACCTGTTTAATGGAATTGTGGCCAGTGGCGTTTGATCTCTATATAGGGCTTTGCTACAGAAGTCTTGTCTGATTCTTTTTTTTTTTTTTTTTTTTTAAATCTGACATAATAAGAACTGGACTGTGGTGTATATTAGCCCTTCTGAATATGTCTTATGTGAGAAAGGGAGGCAATTTTGGGGAAAAGCCATTTCAGAAAGACCATCTAATGAGAAAATTAATAAAAGAGGATATCTGGAAACCAATCGGGTTCTATATGAGTAAAAATGATTAAAAACATTAACAACAATCATATTTCTAAATCAGCATAATGGATGTTGTAGGCTTACCAGTCTAAAGCCAAGTGTAGTGTTTCTTTGCCCATGAAAATACAGTGAAAACATCATTTTTCATTAAATGGCTTTAATGACATGGTCGTCAAGTAGCAGGATCAAAATTCACAGTAGTTCCAAAAAATAAACTGGACCTTGGCGGTGGTCTCTGTATTGATATTTGTGAAGCAGGACAGGACAGGCTCTGCATTAAAATGCATATATTAAGAAAAAGTGTTACAGATTTTTTCTAA
Source organism: Polyodon spathula (assembly GCF_017654505.1). Classification (NCBI taxonomy): domain Eukaryota; kingdom Metazoa; phylum Chordata; class Actinopteri; order Acipenseriformes; family Polyodontidae; genus Polyodon; species Polyodon spathula. The sequence goes on along the minus strand of NC_054550.1, from coordinate 591,943 downwards.
CCTTGCAACCCTCTAGGTTTGCTGTTTCCACTTTCAAACTTTTTTTTATTTTAGACAATTAACCCGATACTCCTTTGGCCTGTCCCTATGGGAGCAAATATGTGACAATGTGTCGAATGTTGTGTGGCTTTGCAGATTCATCCCTACTACTGATCCACTGCAAAGGTCCACAGAGGTGATGGGAGATATCATAAGGTCCACAATGATTTAATAATGATACTAAATTAAATTTTTGAAAGACAAAAATGACTCAAATTTTCTACTGAAAATTACTCTGGATTTTATCTAGAAGACCCATGCTATTTAGTATTTGTGTGTATATATATATATATATATATATATATATATATATATATATATATATATATATATATATACACATTGAGTAGGCACATATTTTATAGGCTTTATAATATATAAAAATATGTGCAGCCTAGGACTAATAGCACCTCTCACAGCATGAAGAATCTCACAGACCCAGCTGCTTCACTCAATCACTGGCGAGTCCACTTGCAACGTGGCGCTTCCACTCCTCTCACGTTACAGGCATCCCGGCGACCAATAGAAAACGCTGTAACATCAAAGCACGGGGAACGAGTGTTATGTTAAACCGTACATGAGTGGTGGGAGGGGGGTTGTCATGTTCTGCGGAAGCTGGGAGGTGTACCGGTATGTGTAAACATACACCCAGGTGATGTTCTGTGTGGCATAGCAAATCAATATATGGGAGTAGAAATTATAAACAGTGCTTTTGCTTTAAAGCAGTTGTCTCTGGCGCAGTTCTTTTTAGTCGGTGTGTGTGAGAGAGACGTGTTAGAACGCCATTTCGTTATCTTTTCTTGGTAACTTTTGAACTATTTTGCAGACCTGGTTATTGGTTACTTTAAAGTAGCGATGGAAGTCTACGGGTTATCGTGTTTGCTGCTGTTCTGCGTGGTGGAGGTTTTTAGCAAACCGACGTACAAAAACGAACGGGTTCATCTCGACCCAGAATTGAGCAAAGATCCTCATGAAGACAACCAAAGCTACCGATACGACCACGAGGCCTTCTTAGGAAAGGAAGAGGCCACGACTTTCGACCAGTTAACTGCAGAAGAAAGCAAGGAGAGACTTGGGTAAGGCAGATTTGACTAACGCATAATAACACTGGGGAGTGCGGGATGGTCATGATGTGGCGAGTTCAATTCGTATTTGACAGACGTGCGTTTTTCAGAAGTGTACACCCACCAACACCAATGCATATGCGCTGGAGTTCATAACGATATGTGGCAGTTCGTTTTTAAAAATGTTTTACATAACATATGATAACAAAATATAATCTTTTTTTTTTTTTAGCTTTCAACATTATTGGGATTGCTCAAATGTATGAAGATACTTGGGTCGTGTCACTCTGTTTAGCAGAAGGACGCTCGTTTGAGGCGTACAGTTTTAAGGAAAGTTCCTACACAGTATAATTGGCTTCAGTTGAAATCAAGGTGTTTACCGAAAAAAGACATGTTGCCAGCAATTGAACAGCTGTTCCTGAATTACCTGTAGATGACATTAGATGTTGTAGGTAGGAATAGCAGCTCGGATGTAATGTCAGGTTCAGTCATTATCAAAGCTCAAGAAACGACCCAAACGAGAAATTCTATATATATTTTTATTCTTAATTAACCCCAATGCAAAATCCGATGACTCCCCCCACATTCATCACCTATGTCACACGTTATATCCTGCTACTGTATGGTGAAGGGTGTCTGATCTGCAGTTCTAGTTGAATGAAAGTGGGAGTGTCTTCTAAATACAACAACGTGGCAGAAGATCTGGTAATGACTTGGGAAGATTTGTTTCTGGAGGGTGTGGGGTGGTGGGTATGTAAACCTTTTGTTTTAGAAAATAATGTTATTTATTGATTTATTTTACAAGACACAAGCAATTGTGTTTCACAATTGGAGTGCGCACAATTTGGATTCAGTATAAATTTATTTGAATGGTAACACTTGATCCTAGAATTGGGTTTCCAAAATCAGATCGTGCAGTCTGACTTGTTTCTTCTTTTGTTTTCAGGAAAATTTTTGATAGGATTGATGGCGATAAAGATGGATATGTTACTACAGATGAGCTGAAGAGCTGGATTAACAGAGTACAGAAGCGCTACATTTATGAAAATGTTGCTAAAGTTTGGACGGACTATGATTTAAACAAAGACAACAAGATTTCTTGGGATGAATACAAAAAAGCCACCTATGGTTATTACCTTGGTAAGACCAAGTTGCAACAACTTGCATTTAGTGTTAATGTATATTGATTAATGCCTTTAATACTGTATGCCACAGCCCTCTGCAGCCACTGTCTTCCCTCATCAATCTTCTCTTCCCTCACATAAACTGATCAGGAGTTGCAGTCTGACATCCCCTGTAATATAATGTCCATGCATGCACGTTTTCTTTTGTCCTGCAGAGTTTAAGCAAAATAATCCCTCAAATGTGAAGTCCAGACAGCCCAGTCACAGTAGTTTTCTAACCAAACTGTATCTTGCAGTGATGGAAACAAGACTTCCATTGCATAGCAGTGTGATCCATTCCTGGTTTTACTAGGAGCTGGATAAGATACACCTGAGCTTGTTAAATACATGCTTTGGCTAATCAAGCTCATAGTAAAACCTGGAATGGGTGAAGCTGCTATGCAGTAGGAATCTTATTGCTCTCCTTGTCTGAGATTCCACAGCATGTTTCTGATGCAGATGAAAGCCAGATGCAGTATATTGCCTCCCCTGCTGCTTATTGAAATATTGTAATTTATGCTAATGACTTTTCAGCTAACCCGGAAGAGTTCCAGGATGCGACAGACCAGTTCAGTTTCAAAAAGATGCTCCCCCGTGATGAAAGAAGATTCAAAACTGCTGACCTCGACGGGGACGCGGCAGCCAGCCGGGAAGAATTCACTGCCTTCCTGCACCCAGAGGAGTTTGATCACATGAAAGACATTGTTGTTCTTGTAGGTAGCATTCCAGTTTTTAAGTTATGCACCAGTTCTAAAACTAGCAGGAAACAACTTGGGTTTAAGTAGAAACAGTTCAAATAAAATGTTTATTTTTTTTTCTTTTCTAGTTTTATAAAATTTGCATTGTTCAGAACATTGGCCCACTCGGATGATCAGATCATACTGCTCAAAAAAAAAAAAAAAAGAATTATAAAGTTGAACGTAGAGGTAATATTTCAAATTTAAAAAGTCATCAGGCAACAGAGACATGCTTGCAGATACTGTCACTTGCACAACTGCTACTGTAACAGTTCTTTATTACAGAAGTATACACAATGCCATGTTGCACATAGACAGACTTCATTTGACTTTGGGTGTTTTACAGCTCAATTATATCTTTTTTTTTTTTTGTGATTTTTTTTTGTTTTTAGGAAACCCTGGAAGACATAGATAAGAATGGTGATGGTCATGTGGATGAAGATGAGTACATTGGTATGTTTTTTGCATTTTAATTACAAAAATGTAGGTGAACCCAACTTGATTTCTCTGCAAACAAGCGTGTATCCTCATGTCTCCTGTCACTCACTGTTTTTTGCTTTGAGTTTTGTATTTAACTTAAAATGATACCCTTCCAACTTAATTGACCATTCAGAAAACATCTGGTTTCTGTGAATGTTGCAAAAGGAATATATACAATGCTTCCTCGTTTCATTCATGGTGAGACGATGTTGAACGTGGATTGTGCATGTACTGTACGTTACTGCATGGCACCCTTCAGTCATTCGCCGTTTCATATTTCAGTATGATTGGGGGAATATTAAGGTCGCCTTGTACTGTCAAGAGTAGAAGAAGAAAATGTCAAGCCAGATTAGTTCCACAGTTGGGTGTTTGGGCACAGCAAGCAGGGTTTCGTGTTCTTTCATGTTGTAGTTCAGAATATCCTGTGTGATTCTACGGCTTGGGGAGTCACGATGCACTAATGTCACAATGTAAAGAAAGTAATTCAATTCATCAGTACACAGTGAATTGTTACACCCCCTAATTCAGACTAGAATTTTATTAGTAAGAAGTGATGCAGTTTGTTAACAAAGGGTTACTGTAGTTGTATAGATTTTAGTATACCGTGTGAGAATATTTCTGACATGTAAGCACATTTGATGTCTTGCAAAATCTTTACAGATGCCAAAGTTGCCAGTAGATATAAAAATCATCAAACAAGGTGCAAAATCCCAAACGTTGCATCAAAACTCACTAAACTGAGCATGGTGCAGCAGGCAAGTATAGAACCAAGGAACTTCACAGAGAAGACAGAGTAAACCTAGGTCAGAAAAGATCACACAAGCCGTCTCAAGATTCAGGTAACTTGAAATATTTACAAGACGGTGATTCCATAACTAGCTCTGATTCTGGAACTAGATAATTTGTACTAAATCAAAACGTTTAGTCAGATGAAAACAGTTTCCTAATGCATTGTATACTGTACCAGTGTGGTTACTCTATCAGAAATGAATACAAGCAGCTCCTAGATATCTTTGTCAGTCCTAGTTTCATTCTTAATGCAGGTGTTTTCCCCTTCTGTAGCCAAAGATGTGCACACGTTAAACTGTTAAGTATTCTTTTGAAATTATGTCATCAGTAACTTTTTGTGCAACAGAGACATTTATTCAATTACAGGTCTTGAATTAATTATGACACAGATTCTACTCAAAAGATCTGTCCAGTTTTCAGTATTCTTGAATTGCCTTTAGTGGCAGCCTGATAACTACATCATTCAAAATAGTGCAGTTATAGTATTCTATTACAGAGTTATTATGTTTTATAAATCTTTGGATAAGATAAACCATACATCATGGCCTGAAAGTACTGACATAGTTTCTGTCTGTCTGAGAATTGTATTTCTAGATAGAGATACTATGTATTCCTGTGTTCCTACCTTGCAGAATCGTGCTGGTTAGACCATTGCCAGTAGCTAATTAGAATTATCTTCATGCACAGATATACAATTAATTGCTTAATACAGGTCAGTGATTAAGAATTGCATATTACTGGCCCATAGTAGCACTGTGCTAAAAAAAAAATGACAGGTTGTCTTTTTTTTATTTTTTTATAGTTTCTGTTTAGACCTCCAATTTGAATGCTTTTCTTGTACGGGTAATACAATAAGGAAGTACAATTTCCACTGCAATTAAAGTCCATTCAGTGAAATTACCTTCATGTAATTACTAGGTACAGTAGTTGTCAGCATTTGTTCTACTGTGAGCAGTGTTGTCTTCTAGCTTGAAACGCTGGCATGGTGAGTGTTCTGCTAGTGCTGTGTGATGTTGACAATTCTTCTCAAGTGAACCCTGGAGGGGTCAGGCCCCATTGTGTTCAGTGGCACTGCCTGTTCTTCTTGAGTTTGGATTGATTGAACACGTTGGCGTGTTAAAAATAACACAGTGGAGTGTTTGAATGAATTAAATGCCCATGCAGAAAGTCTGCATGCACTCTGCACTCAACCCTGGTAAATAGTTAAAAATACATGTGCTTTTACTAAATAGGGGGCTGGCACATATAAATTAATGTAGCAATGGTGTTCTTTGTTTTTCTTTTAGGTATTAGTGGCTGTATTATTATTATTATTATTATTATTATTATTATTATTTTAGCTGTCAGCTATTATATGTAGCTCTTTTTTTTTTTTTTTTTTTTTTAGTATATCTATTTTTATTTTTACCACTAATCTAACATTCCTGGAAAGCTAATCTTTACACTTTCAAAGTTCAGATAGAGTGGTTAATTTGTATGACCACTCAAACTTCTGGTTACTGCAGTAATTGGAGTACAGTTTCACAAGAAAAAAGAATCAGAATCTTGGTAAAATGCCAAATAGAACTAAAAGTCTAGAACCCAAATCAAATTGTTGTATTGTTTCCAAGTGGGTGGAATTTACTGACCTAAAACAGACAAATTTACTGTCCTTTTTTTTATATATACAAGAATACACCTGTGTGCTCTAGACTAGTAAGTTACTGTTTTCATTGCAGCCGATATGTTTGCTCATGAAGTAGAAGGACCGGAACCAGACTGGGTGAAAACCGAAAGAGAGCAGTTTGCAGACTTCCGGGACACCAATAAGGATGGAAAGATGGACAAAGAGGAAATTCGGCACTGGATCCTTCCTCAGGACTATGATCATGCACAGGCTGAAGCCAGACATCTGGTCTATGAATCAGACTTGAACAAGGTACTGCGTTTCTATTAGAGGGGGATCTTTGTTTCTACTGTAACAAACTAATAATAATAAAAAAAACACAGCACAAACACAACTAGGCATTACTGAAATGTACATGCGTTCTGAAGAAAGTGTAAACTACAGCTGCAGCCAAAAGTTTGGCTTTGCAGAAGTCACAATAGTAGTACAACAGTTCATGTTGGATTTCAAAATTAACATTTTTCAATTTCAGTTTTTCTTTAAGTGTATGAAAAACTCCAAAGCTCTATATTAACATAACACTATTCGGCAAACTTCATTCGACTCTATTTAGCAAAATTAGTTAATTCTAGAGGGTGATGCAGAACTTTCTGCCATAGCTGTAGGCAGATGTTGGCTTTAATACAGAGTAGGGTTGCAGAATGTGCGCCAAGGGATTTGGTCAGGAGCCCTGACACGAAGTATTCAGTTTTTGCCAGCATCCAAAGGAGGCACTACCCTATTCCCTATTTGTTTACTAGCTGCAGGGGAAGTTAAATCTACAATTCGTTTTAGTAATTTTCTTAATTTTAATTTCAGGATCAACTATTGACCAAAGAAGAAGTCTTGGAAAACTGGAACATGTTTGTTGGAAGCCAGGCAACTAATTATGGAGAAGACCTCACCAAAAACCATGACGAGTTGTGATCAGAATTGCTGCGGAATAGGCAGTCATTTTCTTGCCAGAAACTTGTATCAGAAATTGAAAGAAATGAATGAAGCCACTGGTGCTTTTTAAACTAAGCGTTTTGCTTGAACAGTGACTGAAATACCTGCACCAATATTGAAAGTCGAATTGAGTGTGTTTTACCTCACTTTTTCAGGGGCGTGCTACCTTGTTGCCTGTTTGCACCAGCGACAGGGTTTTGCCTAACTTGTATATTTGTGTCTTGAGTGCTTCCAAGTTGTAGAACTTTGGCTGTGAATTCTATACAAGGTCATTTTCCGCTGCTTCCATTGTGCCTCCATAAGTACATGCAGAGAATGAGTATGTCCTGCATTGCCAGAGTCTCTCTTGTTGGTCAGGCATTTTTGCCATTTGCCGTTTTTGGTTTCTGGACTTTACCCACTTTTTTCATTATTGCCGATTATTGAACAAAGTGTACAAGTACAGCAGAGGTATTTACAGAACAAATGTAGTGGATGTTTAACTAGTATTGTAATAGCAGTGCTGGTGCCTGTCAAAAAACCAGTGGCTTCCATTTTATAATTAAACATTTTTATGTCCAATATTTAGTTATTGCCAACCTAATTTTCTGCAGTTGGTGTCAAATATTTTGATGGTTTTACACACTTCGGCACAACCTCATTTGTTAGGATTGTGTTTTTAATAATTATGCTTTGTACAGTATTTCAGGGTTGCATGTGTAAAAGGATTTCGTAGGTGTATTTAAATTGTCTTTTTTTTTAAAGTTTTTTTTGTGTTTTTTTTCTTTGACAGTGAAATGTTAGTGAATGGTTTTCATGTGTTACTGCTTCACGTGTAACTCGTATTAGCTATTTCATGAAGATGTTCTATATAGGCACTTCTATAACGTGTAGAAAACTTTATCAGAAAACACTGTTCAGCATTAATCCACAACAGCGTTGACATGCACACAAAATGTATTCTAATTTTTTTCTTATAAAGTGCTACATTTTCACAATTTTGCTTTTTTTCTGGGTGTGCTTATTTATTAAACATTTTATTAATGTCAACATAATGCTTGTGATAACACCTTCTGCTCGCCTTTATTCCTTAGTACTGTGTCCATGTTTGTAACTGCATGATCTGTTGTAAGTTGAGACTTAACAGTTTATTGATTACAGTGTTTTCCAATGTGTGAAGTCCTGCTGTTCATCTTTTTAAATCTTTGTTTCTCTAAAACACTCTGCTTCTGATTTACCTCTGAACAAAATCAAAGGCGATGTGTATTGCGCTCGCTGGTATTAACTATTTAAATTTGGTAGTGAAAAAGCACATCGATCTGGTTTTCTTCCCATCAGCAGGTGTGGCTTTGTAAGAAATGCTACGTTTCCAGCTGCCTGGTGAAACCAGGCTGTAAAGCTAAATGTGTTTGATCAAACTGGGGCTGCTGTCCCAATTCAAAAGGGCTTGATCTCAGACAGCTGACAGTGGAAAACAACAGGGCTGATTTAAATTTAAATCGCTTTCAACTCTGTCCCAATGGCAGATGGAAATTAAGTAGAAGTGCTTTTCTGATCATTGGGTTTTATTTATATATACACGCTTTTTTTTAGTGCCACAAGGCTGATGAGAGTGCAGATAAACACCGAACTTCTTGCTGTTAGCGGTGACTTTAGAAATCAACACTTGCAAAATGTGTGTACCATACATTTTATTCTCCCTAAATCTCAAGTCATTAATGTTTCAGGCTTTAAACATTCCAAACCCGAAATTACATTTCTCAGAACCCCCCAACTAAACACAAAATGCAGATGTTGACTAAATGTGCATTTCACATGTTCTCTAAGAAGATGCTGGCGGGGAGGGCATGTATACCGACGGTAAATGATCTACCATTCCTGCATTTATGAGTAGGGGGGCTTCATTATTTACTTGAGACCTTTAAGCCCATCAGGCAGTTCCTCTGAGGTGGGATCCACAAAGACGTGTGCTGACGTGGCAGTAGTGCAAGTCAGGCTCTTGAACCCTTCCAGCACAGAGCAGTCAGAGATTGGTGAGAATGTTGAAATGAACGGAGATTGGATTCGATAACAGGTAGTCCTATCCAGGACACTGGAGCGTCTGTAAAGTGGGTCCTAAGGAATCTTCACAGGTTTGAGGAAAGAACACTGATCGATCATAATAAATGCAGCCAGTGAGGAAGACCGTCTGTATTCAGGCCGCAGTACCTAGACCGTGGGGAAAAAAAAGACTTGTAATTAACACAGCCCTCTTCTCCCCGTTAAAGTTAAGTAGTTCAGTGTATTCATGCATCACCTCTGTATCACACCCACTTTGATGAATATGGTTCTCTCAAAGTGCTGGATTTACATTAAAACAAAATTAATTCATGGAGAGACAATCCTACTGTTGCAATGTGCTATTTTCCATTTAAGTGCGATATGTAAAAAGGATGTCAAAAATGACATTAAAATCGATTACATTTATTTGTTGTCTGGCAAATAGATTTATTAAAAAAACAAGCACAAAAAAATAAAACAGATTTTTGAATTTCTGGGACTATCACTGTATAGGATATAAGAAATCAATGTCGTACAGAATTTGATCAAACAGAAAAAGTGGTTTTAATTGTAAAATTTGAAAAATAAAAAGTTAGTTTGTAGTAAAATATATTTAAAAAAAAAAAAAAGTCGTAACACTTGAATTAAATAAAAAAGGACAAAAAGAAAATGCAGTTTTGATTGTAAAATAGGAAAACCAAAATAGAAAAGCTAATTTGTAAAAATATGTTTTCAATCTTGATTTAAAAACAGCCCTAGCTTCCCTGACAGAAGGCGGCAGAGCATTCCAGAATATATGAGCTGCACAGCATTCCAGAATATATGAGCTGCACAGCATTCCAGAATATAGGAGCTGCACAGCATTCCAGAATGTGGGAGCTGTACAACATTCCAGAATATAGGAGCTGCACAGCATTCCAGCAGCTTTAAAAGAAAAGGCCACTTTTCTGAACAATATTCTATAAATCTAGTAAGAGACAGCTTTTTTGCTGGCTGAAGCAGGTAATGTATTTATTTATTTTTTTTCTGAGTAGTTTCGTGCCAATCTTTTACAGTTAACATGATTTATTCCACTCTGTCTTTGTGCTTGCTTCCATACAGGACTCAAAGTGTTTTTCCAAGAATTATACTGGCAGCTATATTTGCTCTCTAAACAGCCTTTTCAGATCAAAGTAGATAAAGGGTAAGGACTTCCATCTAATTTAACACAGCCAGAGCTGTACTAAATTTGGAACCCTAAGGAGCAGAAGAAATGGCCACTGAGGGTCGATAAGAGAACCACAGGAGCATACGTGCTTTTCAACTGGATATGCATTTAAACACTGTGAAGACCCCCCAAATAAACAACATTGACATCTTCAAGTAGGCGCGAAGCTGCCTGTCTCTGGCTGTTCACTAAGTTAAGTGTCAACCCCTAATTTTTCCCAACACGTTTCTAAGATTGTCCTAAATTGTCTGTAATTGGTCAGCCTTCCACCCATATTTTACAGGCTTCCAGGCCAGCAAGTACACACAGATCTACAGGGTAATATCTAATTAGAATATACAGTACTGTATTTAGTGTATGTGACAATAGGATGCATTCCTGCTGTTGTTCAACGAGTTCCACTAATTGGTCACAGACGACTGCATGCATTTGACCATTTCAAGTTGTAATTTCGATCTTCTGGCATCTCTAAGCAACTGGCATTTTAATTCCGTTCGTCTGACTAAAAACTCGACAGATTTCAATACAAAAGATGAAATTGTAGAAGCGGTATAAACATTGATGATTTAGATAATATCCAATCTAAACCCATTGATGGAAAGATGATGCAGCCTTGGCCAGCGTGCCCATTAAGAGTCTCTCGGATGTCGCTAGACTGACAACATGACCACTGGAAAGAACGGCATCATAAGCGGGTCATGATTAAGCCAACAGTGGACCAAATAAATCTTCAAGACTGGACAAGGCAAAACCTTTTTTTGTAACTCGCTAACAGGTAACTTTTTTAGCCAGTCAGAGTATTGTATTCCATCAGACAAAAAAGGGCATTTACAAAATGACATGTTCATCTACAAACTATGTATGGCAGCACCATGCAGGAAACAGAAATGTGAGGAACTTTTCGGGGGTGGATTCAATCCGGTGTTACTTCCATGTTCTAATGCAATGAAACTGCACCATTCAAGGTGGTGTACAGTACATTTTAAAGGTATTACTTCACATTAACATTAAGCTTTTTGTTGAAGCAGTGATGTGTTCTGGATGTGTCCTCCTATGACTGCAAGTTTAGTTGAAAGTCGCCATGGAACAGATAAATACCCCGATTCAGTATCTTACTGAACACCCCTTGAAATATTCCCATCCAATAATTAAATAAGTAAATAAATACCCGAAGCTGGAGCTCTGAGTGAGGGACATTGTCCTGGATGTAAATAATGAGGAATATAGTACTGAAATGTAAATAATGAGGAATATAGTGCTAAAATGGCGTTTCAGGCTTTCTAGTTATATATATATATATATATATATATATATATATATATATATATATATATATATATGTTATGTCAGGTGTCACAAGCAGCAGCTAGTTTTAAATTATGCACGTATAGCATCAAAAGAACAAAACATGTTGGCCATACACATCTCCATATAGTTGTGTTTTAAATGTGGCCCTTAATTCAAGATGAGTATCAATTTATTCAGGCTAGGCTAATTTAATGGCCATGGACATGGCTTCTGTGAATGGCTATTTAAATCATATGTAATTGCTCACATACAAATTAAAGTCGGTCTGAGGAGCAAGATAATGTAATAAATTCTGTTTTAATTCGAATATTAATGTTTGAATGCTGCAGTCTTTATAGAGCGAAGCTTCTGTTTTAATCAGTATCATTTTGCTGATGGGATTTTAAACCTGGGAGAGGGGAGAGGGGAGAGGGGGGGTCTATGCCTGAAGGCCTGTTCTGACACAGTCAAGGTCAATTGACTAAAAAAAACTAACAAGGCATTCTTAACATGTCTAAATGAAACTTTTCATAACCAGGTCTTAACAATTAAATAGTATTTGGAAACGTGGGGCTTACACTTTACTTATGATTCTATACGTGTATAGACTGTACGTAAACATCAATTATTTCAATGAGGTGTTATATACAGTTGTTTTCACTCCAGTGTTAAAACATTTAATTAAAATAAGCCAACCATTTTTTTTTTGTTTCGTACTTCTCAGAAAAATATTGGAATTAATAGCTCCAGTATCAATGGAAACTACTACATTTGTGCAGTATGCTTGAAAAACTGCCTCTGGCACAATCTGGGTTGGTACACAATAAATTTCCCTGTTCTCTGTTACATGAATTAAAGAGTGATGACCACGCATGAAAATTCCATACTGACACTGCTTTAACCAGTCATTAATATCACAATCTCAGTCCTTGTCATCTCGTCTCGTTGGTGCTTCGAGTCTGCCCATCAAATAAGACTTCAAGGAAGAAGTTCAATCTACTCCATCTGAGGTTGTAATTAACCAGTTAGAATCATGGCATTGCGAAACACGGAACTAGAATATTGCACTAACAGAAAAAACAACAACAACAAAGGTAAAAAATAGCACCCCAAAAACAGTAGAACTGAAACTGCTTCACACACTTTGAAATCATATTCTAATATTCTATATAGACTTTTATGCAATGGAAAAACAGAATATGCAGATAAAAAAAAAACTATTACTGTTAACTATTTTATAAAATAAAATAAATTCACTTAGGGTTAGATTTTCTATTCTACATTCTATTTAAAAACAAAATTAAACTCAAAGTACACCCTAAATCAAAGCATAACTTGCATAAGTTAATTAAAAACAAGCTATCTGGCTATTACAGCCTATATATTAACACATTAATAATGTTAATAGAAATGGCAGGTTATTAAGGCATGCATTTTATATGGTGATAATACAATACCCTATCATGTCAGGTTGCATCTTCTCAAGCCTTTGAGAAATGAGGGCAATATTATATTGAGTCGTGCTCTTTAAAATATTAACAAGCATGCAGTGAAATTACATTAATGCTTTATTTTTGTATTCTTTATATCATATCAGCAAATCATATCCTGACAGTGACAATGCTATCAGGGCAAAATGAACCTGCTGCACATTGGCCTGGTAGAACCAACCCAGTGTTGCTATCTTTAAAAAAAAAAAAAAAAAACCTAAAACAAAAACAAGACACAGAAAGGCAAACCTTTCATGAACACAGCTTCTTAATGTTTCCACAACACGCGTGTACCATGTGGGAATACGATGTACACATTTCAGCATTCAAGCGCTTTCCAAATCTGTGCAGTTCAGAGAAGAAACAATTAGACGACACTCGGATCAAACAAATATTGACGTCTTTTGATGTTTTGAATTCTGTAGGCTTGTATTTATTTATTTTATTATTATTACTATTTCTCTCCATTCAAGGACATTGGGGAAATGAGAGTAATATAGGGTTAAAAAATGTTTTGTTCCAAATGTGACAGTTTTCAGAAACTTCGAGGGACTAACAAAACAAAACGAATGGGCAGCTTTGTTTGTGCTCCTTCATGCTTGAGAACATGCAAACCCACCCAAATACTGGAAGGATGCAAGCATGATGGCAGCTTCATCTCAGAGTGTAAAAGTAAAGGCACATTTTCATCACAAATAATTCAATATTTTTGAATGATATAAAACTACTAAAAAACTATTTGCAATGATCAAACTCCTCTTTACAGAAACCAAAATGCTTCTCCCAAGTTTATACTGTGCAGTTGCTGTGTTCTTTATTTTCCTTTGTGTTTAAAATAGGCTTTACCTGTTCACCCTGTTTTACCAGGAGACAACCCCTGACAACTGTCAAGAAAAAGAATATCACTAAGCTCAAACGACTGAGATGTATCCAGTGTATACAGTACATACAGTGCAAGATACTATACAATTCTACTGAATGTTTCAAAGGTGTTACTTTGCTCTGGTCACTTACATCTGTCATGTAAGAATAATTTTCAGGCACATAAGTTGAAATGACTGGAAAGTGTGTGTAGTTAGAAGCATAGAGTGTGGGGGGCTATAATACATCTTTATTGAAACCTCAAAAAGAGATACTGCATTGTACAGGAACAAAGCAATTTTGTTATGGATCTCTACACCCTCTAGTGGCGGGCTGCTGTATAACACTTGGCTTGAGTGACGGAGAGAGTTCACCACGGTGCTTGTCGACCACAGCAAATCTCTCTTTTTACATCATGAATTTGGATATGCCGATTAGACAGCCACGGAGGAGGAGAATGCCTTTCTCACTTGATGAGCACACAATGAGGGGTAATATATTTTAATTTAAACAACATAAACCTATTGAGTGCTTAATTAACTTTAACCGTCTTTAGGGGAATGAAGCCAATTTGGAGACGGGTCAGGAGGACGTGTTTCAATATCAAACAGTTTTACAGTCAATCCATTCAGACGGGCCTTCAGCTACTGATTAACACCCAAAATTAACATGTTAGTAAAATTCACATCCGGGTCCCTGGGGAAATTAATATGCACATGCACAGAGCATGATTAGCACAACTATTGTCTTATTTCAACAATATCATTTCATGGGTTCTATAACTACAAAACAGGGTACTGAGGTCTGTATTAAATTGATTTCATTTTCCTTAAATGCTTTGTAATGCAGAAAGGATTACAAACAACAAGCAGTTTTTTTTCACATCAAGTAAAATGGTTACTAAATATATACTTTAAAAAAAAAAAAAAAAAGAAGAAGTTTTCGTGGATTTCATATTTACTTCTATAAATATTATAGTTTTCTTTACAATATGAATACTTCAAAATACATTTATTTGACCTTAGAGTTATATATCATGTATGATACATATATGCTGTAAAGCAGCTTCATAAAACAGGAACTGATACAGTGTGCATGTTTATTAGATTCGTTTATTGAAAGTCCTATGACAAGATATACCACACATACAGGTAATGGTAAATATATTGCAGATAACAGAGCTATAGTATACAGTGCAACCACATAAATTAAACACGAGGCAAGCTCTACTCTGATCACAGTCACTCATGAGAAAGCAGATTTCAAAAGTTGTGGTAAATGCATACTGTTTATTAATACATCTGCATAATAACACAAAACCAAAGCAGGAGTATTTAAGGTAGAGGTTTAAAGATAAATTCATATCAACAAACTTTGAATCATAGCTTGCAGAGCACACTATTTGCAATAACTAGGCCTTTTATTTTGCTCATATGCTACGGTGCCTCATAAATGAATTGATCTATGCTCTTCTTATCTGTCTTTCAAACAGGACCCAAATGCTCATTTGAAAAGCACTCCTGTTTAAAAACAGCCCTCACAACCTCTGAGGCCTGAGACTAAAAACCTCTTCTGTGGCCACTCAGTCGCGCCTCTTAGGGTAAAGCATTGGAAACCTATCTTTTCATTTGACCACCATACTTATGCTAGAGCAGGTTCAAATGTAGGTCAAACCGTGGCAGAGAGTGTTTGTATGAAATCTCTAAAGGGTGAAATAAAAATAAAAGCCCCGGGACTCTTGTCCTTAATGCAGCCGACACCAAAGGGTACACTAAGTACAATCCTGCTCCACCTGTATTTTCAGACACATTGCTAGAACATCCAGTCAAGACTGCTTGACTTGTATGCAGTGCTGGCAGCTGAGTGCTCTTGACTGTATGCAGTGCTGGTAGCTGAGTGCTCTTGACTGTATGCAGTGCTGGTAGCTGAGTGCTCTTGACTATATGCAGTGCTGGTAGCTGAGTGCTCTTGACTGTATGCAGTGCTGGTAGCTGAGTGCTCTTGACTGTATGCAGTGCTGTTAGCTGAGTGCTCTTGACTGTGTATGCAGTGCTGGCAGCTGAGTGCTCTTGATTGTGTATGCAGTGCTGGTAGCTGAGTGCTCTTGACTGCATGCAGTGCTGTTAGCTGAGTGCTCTTGACTGTTTATGCAGTGCTGGTAGCTGAGTGCTCTTGACTGTATGCAGTGCTGTTAGCTGAGTGCTCTTGACTGTGTATGCAGTGCTGGCAGCTGAGTGCTCTTGACTGTATGCAGTGCTGGTAGCAGAGTGCTCTTGACTGTATGCAGTGCTGGTAGCTGAGTGCTCTTGATTGTGTATGCAGTGCTGGTAGCTGAGTGCTCTTGACTGCATGCAGTGCTGTTAGCTGAGTGTTCTTGACTGTGTATGCAGTGCTGGTAGCAGAGTGCTCTTGACTGTATGCAGTGCTGGCAGCTGAGTGCTCTTGACTGTATGCAGTGCTGGCAGCTGAGTGCTCTTGACTGTATGCAGTGCTGGTAGCAGAGTGCTCTTGACTGTATGCAGTGCTGGTAGCTGAGTGCTCTTGACTGTGTATGCAGTGCTGGTAGCTGAGTGCTCTTGACTGTGTATGCAGTGCTGGCAGCTGAGTGCTCTTGACTGTATGCAGTGCTGGTAGCTGAGTGCTCTTGACTGTATGCAGTGCTGGTAGCAGAGTGCTCTTGACTGTATGCAGTGTGATAGCAGAGTGCTCTTGACTGTATGCAGTGCTGGTAGCTGAGTGCTCTTGACTGTGTATGCAGTGCTGATAGCAGAGTGCTCTTGACTGTGTATGCAGTGCTGGTAGCTGAGTGCTCTTGACTGTATGCAGTGCTGGTAGCAGAGTGCTCTTGACTGTATGCAGTGCTGGTAGCTGAGTGCTCTTGACTGTATGCAGTGTGATAGCAGAGTGCTCTTGACTGTATGCAGTGCTGGTAGCTGAGTGCTCTTGACTGTGTATGCAGTGCTGGTAGCTGAGTGCTCTTGACTGTATGCAGTGCTGGTAGCTGAGTGCTCTTGACTGTATGCAGTGCTGGTAGCTGAGTGCTCTTGACTGTATGCAGTGCTGGTAGCTGAGTGCTCTTGACTGTGTATGCAGTGCTGGCAGCTGAGTGCTCTTGACTGTGTATGCAGTGCTGGTAGCTGAGTGCTCTTGACTGTATGCAGTGCTGGCAGCTGAGTGCTCTTGACTGTATGCAGTGCTGGCAGCTGAGTGCTCTTGACTGTGTATGCAGTGCCGGTAGCTGAGTGCTCTTGACTGTGTATGCAGTGCTGGTAGCTGAGTGCTCTTGACTGTATGCAGTGTTGACAGCAGAGTGCTCTTGACTGTATGCAGTGCTGGTAGCTGAGTACTCTTGACTGTATGCAGTGTGATAGCAGAGTGCTCTTGACTGTATGCAGTGCTGGTAGCTGAGTGCTCTTGACTGTATGCAGTGCTGTTAGCTGAGTGCTCTTGACTGTGTATGCAGTGCTGGCAGCTGAGTGCTCTTGACTGTATGCAGTGCTGTTAGCTGAGTGCTCTTGGCTGTATGCAGTGCTGGTAGCTGAATGCTCTTGATTGTGTATGCAGTGCTGGTAGCTGAGTGCCCTTGACTGTATGCAGTGTGATAGCAGAGTGCTCTTGACTGTATGCAGTGTGATAGCAGAGTGCTCTTGACTGTATGCAGTGCCGATAGCAGAGTGCTCTTGACTGTATGCAGTGCTGGTAGCTGAGTGCTCTTGACTGTATGCAGTGCTGGTAGCAGAGTGCTCTTGACTGCATGCAGTGCTGGTAGCTGAGTGCTCTTGACTGTATGCAGTGCTGGTAGCAGAGTGCTCTTGACTGTATGCAGTGTGATAGCAGAGTGCTCTTGACTGTATGCAGTGTGATAGCAGAGTGCTCTTGACTGTATGCAGTGCCGATAGCAGAGTGCTCTTGACTGTATGCAGTGCTGGTAGCTGAGTGCTCTTGACTGTATGCAGTGCTGGTAGCAGAGTGCTCTTGACTGCATGCAGTGCTGGTAGCTGAGTGCTCTTGACTGTATGCAGTGCTGGTAGCAGAGCGCTCTTGACTGTATGCAGTGCTGGCAGCTGAGTGCTCTTGACTGTATGCAGTGCTGGCAGCAGAGCGCTCTTGACTGTATGCAGTGCTGGCAGCTGAGTGCTCTTGACTGTATGCAGTGCTGGCAGCAGAGCGCTCTTGACTGTATGCAGTGCTCGTAGCAGAGCGCTCTTGCCTTTGGAATAGACGGTCAAAATTTTCTGTACTGCACAGTAATTAGCTACAAACACACACTGTGGCTTACCCATGTTGATGCATTAGGAGGGGGGCTTGTTCTCTTCCGTGTTTCTCAGTCCACATGTCCTGTAGCAGGAGGGCAGCTTGTTGTGCAATATGTAAGATCTACACAGTGAACTGTTCTGCAGAGACTGCAAAACAGAGTTATCTAAAATGGCATGACGAAGATGTGACGTAACTATCAGTTATCAGCATTCATGCCCTTTCAGACAGCTCATTCTTTCACTATTTACCAACCACAGTCCCGTCAGATTGTAAGCAGTTAAATACAAATTATTAAAAAATAACTAAAAATAAAGCAACCACAACAACAAAATGGAGATCGCCAGTATGTTGCACACAGCGCTGAAGACGACCATGGAAATGGCCATACTGAGGAGAAATAAGATGGCACTTCTGTACGGTTCACTGTGGAAACAACAGAAAGGTTGCTCATGCTCAAAGCATGTACACAATGATCAAGTACAACTAAGGGTCTACTCCAAGAGCTATCTTCAGAGAAAACCTTGCTAGCAATATATTCTCTTTAGAGGAATTGCAAAGTCAACTGATAGGAATTTAGGGATTATGATGTTATTAAACGACTGAGAAATGGCGCTGTTGTGTCAATGAATTATGTGCCATCTACACCTGATGAAAAACATCTTTTAACAGCTCCTCCGTTTGTTATCTCTGCTAAATACACAAAATATGTGAGGTTATTATTACATGTTAGCTTGCGTAGTTCAGGAGGCGTGTAGCGGGGCTTTCCAATTTCGTGTCAATTAGTTCCTATTTACTATTTAAGCTCTGATCACTTGCACCTTTGCTGTCTAGCGTTTCGTTTTCCTCCTCCTCCACCTTCTCATACATGCCTTCGCATCGGTCGTCTCTGGGGGGCAAGTGATCATCACTTTCACGACCTCAGGGCATGGCTTCAGCTAACCCTTGACCTTCAGGGGGGTTCTCACCGTGTGAGTCAGAGCGGACCCCCAGCCACACTCTGTCCTTTCGCAGCTCCTGCGCTTATCTTGCCTCACTCAAGGCTGTTCTATACTCTGTCTCAGTTCGGGACATGGCTACTCATGCCCGAGTCCCATACTGACCTCTATGCTTTTCTTATCTCAGGTCCCAGGCAGCGTGAAGTCTCGGCCAATTGGGGGTCTAACGAGCGCCCCTTTACAGAAGTCTCAGCTGCTGGGTACCTCTCCCTCTCTATCTCCTTTCGTGTCCCAGTCTTCCGGGACCATCTTCCTCTGAGGGGCGGCTCCACGAGTCATAACCCTCATATATGTTTTCAGTTGCTAGGTCCATCAGCCCTGAGCATGTCGGCATCACCACCCTGAGTCAGTGCCCACTTTCTGTATCCTGTCTTCGGTTGCTGGGTCCTTCGCCCTGGGCTCGTGTCAGCATCGTCGCCCTCAGTCAGTGACCACTTTCTGTCCTAGCTTCCATGTCCAGCTTCGCTGGTCTGCTACTAGAGTGGGCCTCTCCTGCTCTTCTATCGTAGGTCCAGTCCTTTCTATCCGGCACTCTGTCCTACTAACCGCTCCCTTCTGCTTCTTCTGCCCTATCTCTACCCCCAGCTCACGCCTCGTGAAATATCAGAAAAAATGCTAGCTTGACTAAATGCAATAGGAACGTAGCAGTCAAATTTCATGCTTCTTTTATTAGACTATGGCAGTAACTACTGTTATTATTACATGTTATAAATACGGCCCATGTTCCTGAAAAGTATTATCAGTATTAAGTGCGTACGGAAGACACCTACACATGAACAGAAACAATGGAATTCAGTGTAGTATTAAATGGACTACCCATGTGTGCACACTACAATGGGAAAAGGGGACTCCTTCAAATTACAAAATAATTGAAGCTTTCCACAGTGAAAAGTAAATAGATTTTTAAACATGTTTACATATTGATGTGGCCACTACGCAGCTGGGGCTGGGATTTAGTAAATGAAACAGTATGATAGAGAACAGAAGTGGTTTTTAATGGATGCCAAAGGAAGGGGGGAAGTTAATGTAGTTGAAGCCTTAGATTGAATTCTATCCCCCAACAGTTTGTCACAGCCCTTAGGGGCAACACAGCAAGAAGCAAGGCTTCTTACATGAACTATCACAAGAGTTGTGCTCTTTCTGTAAAGAGGACAGAAACACACACACACACACAAATAGAGATGAATAGAGCCCAGGCCACCAAAGTAATTAAAAATGTATTTTCCATATCTTAGTAATTGAATTATGTACAAGCTGCAAGTTAATGAGGTCATCCACCCTCCAGTGATGACAGGAAAGCTGGAATAATTATCTCTCATTTTTTCCTTATGTAGCAATTAATTTTAACCATTCGTGTGTGCACCTTCCCCCTCCCTTTCTGCTTCCCCGGCCGAGCCAGTCAAAATCAAAGCTAAGCGGAATTGACAAGCGATTGATACGGCAGTGGCACAGCACTGCACAGGCAGACGAGGTAATCAAGGGGCTCCAGCTGTTGTGGGCTAAGCGCTTCCAGGTGAATGTCACCTGAGATTTCACATGCTGCCACTCGAAGGACAGGGCGCACAGTGGCGGCTGACAGCACATCTGGTGCCAGGTGGGCTGGGGAGGGCCGCGCCGCCTCTGCTGTCTTGAGGAAGGAACAGAAGGATGGACAAGACACGACTTTCAGAGATTCGCTACTGGCTGACACACACAGACTTAGA
Organism: Polyodon spathula; assembly: GCF_017654505.1. Classification (NCBI taxonomy): domain Eukaryota; kingdom Metazoa; phylum Chordata; class Actinopteri; order Acipenseriformes; family Polyodontidae; genus Polyodon; species Polyodon spathula. Next base: position 571,259 of record NC_054550.1, on the reverse strand, counting down.
GAACTCCTGGCAGCTGACCAGGACTGTCAATCCTGTTGACTCAAAAGTGGACTTAAAATCTAGTAGAACAAACCCTACAAACTCTCCTGGGCTTGGTAAGTATCGAAGTCATGCATCCCTCCAGACTGGCTCAACAGTAATGAAATCAAAGGAGAAGACAGCTTTTCTGCAGCAAGGCAACCATTTCTGCAGTACGTACCTAGACCTTATATACAAATGCACCGTGTGAAGGATATGCAAAGAATTTGAATATTTTGTGGAATTACAATATTTAGCCACAGGTTGGCACTGTGTGCTATGCTACAATCCAATTGTAAGATAGTATATAAATTAAAAGCCAAAATATATATTTGTGTTTTACATTTCTACCTGAAATCACATGACTGTTGGGATGACCCCATGCCCTGTTCACAGAAAAGTGCATGCAAAGCTTCACGGATACCTTGGGGAAATTTATATCAAGCCAGCGTCACATTGTTGCCGATTGTACTTGGTGTGCTTCATTTCCTTAAACACTGTTGCTATGCTTAGGTCTACTTGAATATTAACCAAAAGGTGCAGGGCAGGCTTGTTTAGTGATTTAAAGCACAAGACCACATGGTGCACAACAGGTCCTTTTTCTTTTGCTTGCTGTACCTGCACACAGCTTACTGTACGTGTTATTCCATAAACAAAGGTTTCCACGAGCACTTCAGAGATCATTTGAAATGAATGAACAGTCTTGCATAAAACCTGTTGACTTCTACTCATGTTTCAAAAGGATACTGGTTTTAATTCACATTCGCTCTCAATGGGATTCAGCCAGAAGCTGACACATGAGGGGAAAAATGTGGAAACAAAACAGAGCTATTAAGGGTACAACCACAGTTCTGAAGTTGGATATACCAAGAAAAAAAACAAACAGTCTTGATGTACCCTTTAAAATCCATTTCACTTCCATTTCATTTTTATTTCAAAGGCCTCATCTTTACCACAGACTGAATTATATTAATGGGCTTATTCACAGCTTTTTTAATACATTGGTCATATATATATATTAAGCATTATTTCAATTTGGATACCTTCCATTTGTATAGCTTTGGAACGTCATCCTGATGATACAAAGGATTTGACTCCAACATCGCCCCCTGACAGCAAAGCTTCACCTCATGGCTAATGGGTTAATGGCCTACATGTCCTCAGAATGCTTATTCACATCAAGTAATTCAATTGCAGTGATGTAATAAGGGCATACCCTTATCTAACTGATAGCCTCAATTAAACGGCACTCTCAGAGGAAGCGCTCTGCAACAACACACCCACGACCCCTGACCTTGACTTTCACACTTTATCTGTAATGACAACCCCATTGTCAAGCATTTTTGTCCCAGTAAATTAGGCCGACACAACTCAGTTTGGTTCACATGGAAACCTTCGCTTATTTTAAATTATTATTACAATCAGGCCTATTGCCTAAAGCTATGCTATTATTTCACTTAAAAACGGTTGTCTAATGATATAAACGACACATCAAAGAAAAAACCTTTCTCCCTTACGTGTGGTTATAAAGGTATTCCATTCATACTTTGGAGCAAAACACACTGAATGGTGCCTTGTAGAGATTGAATTATTCAACAGAAAACCCAACAGTATAGCCGTTAATGAGCAGAGGTATAGACAATTGTGTTTCCTGTGAATTAAATCAAAGAGTGAGCTTTTAAAGGGTATGAAAAAGGCATGCTATCCTATGTACCTGCTTGCTGGAAATATGTAAGACACATTGTGAAAAGGGCAGTTGCATTGCTGATCTGTGAAATATTGTCACCTAGAACTGTCTTATGGTTCAATTTATTTCAATTTTTTTTTTTTATAAACCAACTAGCCTGAAAGAAAAATATCACCCCCCCCCCCCCCCAGCAAAAGCTTTTCACCCAAGCCAGTTAATGGTTGTTATTTATTCAGTGCATACAAGGACTCCCACAGAGCCATTAAAATGTGTTCCATGAAACTACCTGATACAAATACAAATGCCTCAGGGACAAGTCCCATAGGGGAAAATGCGACTATGTACAAAGGCTTTAAAATCATTTTAATGCAGATTGGTGACATTGAATTAATTACGCATCCGAGATATCTCAATTGTAAATTGACATAAAAGCAGAAGCAATGCGCGATAACGCCGACAAATATAAAATACACGACCAATTTCTGTATATATAAAAAATAAAAATAAAAAAAAAACGCGGATTGCGCCAATGTTTTTATGATTTCTTTTCACGTTTTAAACAATTGCACATTGACTGAATGATCATATTAATAGAAATGGAATAAATAAACTGCTCTGTGTGATACTGCAATACTCTTACAGAACAGAACTCGTGAAAATCTATTTAGTCATGTAACAGGGAGCAATTCACTGCGTGTTAAATCCATACAGGGCCTTTCATTTCCTGAACTGATTTCATCTTTCCATGTCTAAACATCTATGTATAAAATGTGTTTACATTTCTTATTATACATTTATGTTTTCGTTTGTGCATGCAGTTTTTAATTTTTTAATTTTTTTTTTAACTTAAAACGTTCAGTTAAGGGCAGCTATTAAATGTGTCTCTAAATGTTACTTTCATGATGACTAATACCACATAACGACATTCTGCAGTATGGGTCTCAGATCATAGGCTATAAATGACCTATAAATCTGGCCTAGATAAAGCTTAAGCAGGTTTGGCCTTTTCTTTCCCAGCCTTGGTGCAGCACACAAAAAGCCCACCCTTCCTTCTTTCATGTGGGACATGCATTAGGACTGGACTGGGCGTTTCCACAACCTCTTCCATTCTAGACAAGCAGGCCTCCTCTGTTTGACAGCTGTTCTGTGCTCTTCATCATCCGAAACAATCAGCAAGCATTGGAGAGTATTTTTCCCTTTACAAAGGTGATAATTAGATAACGAGCTGAGATTAAAGTAATTACAGTGAGGCAGCTGGCAAGCTAGCATAGCTGCGTTGAGATACAGCATATCCACTGGCATCTGGTTCTAATAACGGCACAACTAGAGAAATGTCTTCATTAATTACAGCAAATAATTTATAATAAACACATTTAATTGCAAGCTTTAGGAGATAAACTGTTCAAAGAAATGAACCCCTTATGCACTTGACTTTTATTTAAGGGTCATTAAGTAGGAAATGCTAATGACACAAGTGCTGTATCTGGAATATGTACCTAACCTACGGGTTTTATTCCCCTAAGTAGTAGGTCCTTACACAACCCTGTCAAGGCTTGTGATTTACTGGGACATCCTCCTGCGGTGAATAAAACAAGTATACCACGAACGATTATTCAGTATCCTCTATACACGCACACACACATACACGATTTGGTATATATTCATTTTTTAAGCATTTGAGATCTGACTGCTATGTATCCTATTAATAAAGTGGCTGGGGATAACCTATGGTTGTCTGCAACCCTTGACCACAGCCAAGCAAGCCTTCAGGTATGTACAGTAATACAGCGTCTGTCCTGCATTCCAAGCCCCTTTCCCATGTTCACTCTCATTAGGATAACAAGGTTAACCAGGCTAATGATTGGCTTAAGACATCCAGTGACTGCATGAGATCTTGCATGAGCCTTCCTAGCCTTTTTCTAATTCTGTCGTCCCTGGAGTTTGGGAGATTATAGATTTCTGCAGTTCAGCAGAGGACAGGGGGACAAAGGGGTGGGGCGGGGCGTGTCTGAGACAGGACTGAATATCTGAGAAACTTAACAAGCTCAGAGTATCGGGTGGGATTGACAGGATGCTGAAATAACTTTAGATGAAAAATGTTATCACATGATGATCCCAGATTGCATTCACAGGCTGCACGCCATACTTGTAAATCTCCAGAAAAAAGCATGTCAATTAAATGAATGAGTGCTTCCTTTTTTAAATGTTGTCCTGCCTATCAATTCTTCCCCAATGTGTGCATCATTATTATTGTCTGCTCTAAGAGTATTGCACATTGAACTGTAATAGCTAAACAAGCTTTCTGATAACAGCAACTGTTTGTAGGTGACAATATTAAGCTAATGGACACATCTGTAGATACAACATGACAATAGCAAGTGATAACAAATCTAAATGTGTTTTGCTTCATGTAGTTAAAAAACATTACTAGTGACATCTCTCTGTAGACCAAAGCAACTGTGTTCTTTCAATTCCAGTGACATGGAAGGAAACAAGATTATAAAGCAGGAGATATAGGAACTATCGCTTGACAGAATACTTGAATCCAGTCTGAAAATTGGGTTTTCTAAACTTGTGTGTCTGATGTAATTGTTTTCATTTAGTTTCCGTTCACAGTCACATCCACTTACTGTGAGCGATTACAGCTGTTTTTTTATTAGATTTTTTTTTTCTATTTGTAGTTGTTAGGATCACATCTATGGAGACAACATATTGGTTCAAACTATGATATTTATGTTCGTGCGTGTGTATATATAAATTAATTAATACACGTTAATTAAACAAATGACCTTATCATTAGTTGATAAACTTATTGTAGATTGTAAAAGAAAAAAAACAGTATATAGCTTTATAACTGTATAGTATTTGTTTATATTATAGTGTAAGCATGTATTTGAGGTTGGAAAGTCTGAAAGTATTCAGGTATATTAAAGAGCCAGTACCACATCCTGAAATTAGCACCCTCATTCCTTCAGGTCAGGTAGTCGCAGGTGTGCCACGATAGGACTCAGTAGATGCACCTATTATTTTCACTCAAGAGTTTCCCTGAGCTAACTTTCACAGACTGACAGTTTAGAAAAAGCTACCAATACAAGTTTGAATTGAATTCAAACTTCTCAAAGTAGTCATTAAATAAAGAAACTGGGAATGATTGAAACATGTTTTTACCCGATCAGATAATGGTTGATTATGCTGTCACAGTATCCATCTACTGCATTGTTTGCATGTCCATACTGATCATTGTCCTGCTCTGGATTGGGAGGATGTAGGAGTAAGTTATATGCTGTCTATAAAAGTCCACATTTCTTGTAGGTTGTGTGGAGTTGACCGCATGGTGTACACTGATATAAGGTCTTAATGCTCTTAGATTGACAAATGACCTAATTGTAAATCCAAGAAAATCCTGCATAGACCAAAAAAAGGTAATAATTATGAATGTTTTAAACTGTTAAGTTCATTGAATCTTTAAAAGCACTGCATCACACGCATATTTTTGTTAAAAAAAAAAAAAAAACAAAAAACAACAAAAAACCTCTACATCAAATGAATATTAACTGACCCGGACTAAGAGGGTCAAACTTAATCTTCAATTAGTTTGTCATGTGTCAATTTGTAATCTGCTAACACAGAATAATTTTAGTCAGCAGGTAAACCAACCTATTCACTGTAGATACAGCAGGATGGGAAGAAAATAATAAAAATAATAATAATAATAATAATAATAATAATAATAATAATAATAATAATAATAATAATATCATAAAATTATTATTATTATTATTATTATTATATTATTATTATTATTATTATTATTATTAATAATAATAATAATAATAATAATAATAATAATAATAATAATAATAATGGTAACATTAATGACTGGGATAATATTTAATTTAATGTTAATATTTAATTTCCCATTTGGTAAAGATTTTATTTGATATGGAAAAGATTACAGGTAAAAATCAGCAACTAATCTCCTAACATCAATTAACGCAAAATAAAAGCTATGGCGATCAAAAATCGAATATTGAATTGATTAGTGCATTTATGAATATACCCGCTAGTGCAGTTCCGGTACTATTTTCTATAGGTAGCAGTGGTCTTAAATTTTTTTATAAAAAGTCCTTTATAGTTTACTTTGATGTCAGGACATCACTAGTGTTCTCTGAGCTTTTAATTGGCACATAAAAACAACTTACTTGACAGCTTACTTTTATTTGTCCTTTAATTTGCTTTGATAGTCTGAAAGTCCTGGAAATGTAAGGTAGTAATAGGTAGCTGCCTGGTTCTACGTTAACATGTTAACAAAAAAACAACCTTCTATTCATTATTTCTTGACAACAGCAATTCAGTTAAGACTACCAAAAAAAAAACAAAAAAAAACAGAGCATATGACCTCCACTTAGCATAAAAATCTAAATCTGTTACGATAGGTTATGTCTTTACCTGACCTGTAAGATTAAAAATTATAGCTGACATAAGGCATAATTACACGTCTCATTTTTAACACTTACTGGTATATCTACCATTGTAACACATTGTAAACTGTACTTCAGTTATTGACACGTATTTAAAGAGAATTAGGCCTTATACAGGTTGAAGATTACTATGATATTAACAACAACAAAAAAACAACACTTTTTATAACTAATATCCCACAATTAACTTTCTCTTCTTTTACAGTATTAGTATTTTGCCTGGGTGAAGTGTTGGAGGTTCGATTGTTGATAACCTGTTTCGAATGTTAAGCTTTCCAAAGCATCTCTGTTCAAAAATACTTTTAAACTTATTCAAATACAATAGCTGCTTTATGTCTTGATTACGGTCTTTGACCGTTAGAACCAACATGACAGAGCCAGCTAAGCTCACTTGTGATGTCAGTCACCAGGTATAAAGCTAAACCACTCTCTTCTCTATCTGTCCAGTGTTGACCCTCCACTGAGTGAGAAATTACTTCCTTATTTTTATTAATCACTGAGCTTCAGTGAATGTCATTTGAGCCGTATTACCCAGGCTTGGCTTGACCAGGATCGTTTTCAAACTCTTCATGTTTCTAGCAGTTTAGCAGTGCTAAAAGTGCTCCAAATGAACATTAAACCCTAATCTTGTTCCAACTGTTATTATGTGCTTTGGGATTCATATCACTTATTTACAAAAGGTTTGAAATTAACAACAGTCATTCAATGCAAGTAACCAGTGTTATTAAATAGAGAAGCCTTTTATTGATTCATTATCCTCGATCACACGGGAATGCTCACAATGGGATCCAAAAACCTTTGGAGTTAAAACATACCCTTTCAGAAAAATGAATTGATCTTGTAAAGGAAAAGGAAATTGTGTACTGCATGGGAGGAGATTTTTTCTCCCTTTCTTCTTTCATCCCTTTTGCTGCTGAGCTGCAGGCTGCAATGTAGCCGCATGCTCGAGGGGTGTAAAGTCAACGGGATTACATTTTACTAATTATCTTCTGATTGAGGTTTACAACACAGACATGGAATGGGATCAGCCATGACTCACTGCTCGGGAGAAATGAATCAGACTTAAACATCACTTGGATAAACAAATGAGCGATAGAAAGGGCGAGCACGCTGCCTCCTAGCAGCTTTGGAGAGAGAAAAAAGGCTGGAGGGGGAAGAGAAGCTGTTGGACCGCCACCAAATCTTCCCCACTAGAGACCGGAGCCCATCTGCTTAGCTCCACCACTGAAGTTTAACTACCATTCAGTCTGCCTCTTCACAGAGATCACTTCACAATGCTAGCAGGTGGACCCCTGTCTCCCTGCACCACTGCCTTATTTGTTTAATACATTTAATTAATATCCAAAACTACGTTGGATCATTCCCAGAATAGGGACTAGGCAGCCCCCCCCCCCCCCCCCCCCCCCGCCACTCTCTCATCACTGTCTTAAAGAAAGATACATCCTGACTGATTTAACATAAAGAACTAGATAACTGTGCACTGGAGTCATCTGTAAATGAAAAGCGCCATGTGGTTTTCATAGCTTTTGTTGTATGAATCATATCGGCATGCAGATATTATTTGAGGCTTGTTCTGAATATCTAAACCTTTTTTTATTGGACATAAATTGATAGTCTGCATTTAATCACCTAGGGGATATGAGTCATTCACAGCAAAATTGGATTTGATTAAAATAAAATGATTTTTTTTTTTTAATGTAATAATTACCCCAGGCAGATAACAGCTCAATGTTTCTCACAATTAACACGATATATTTACAAGCCCATTTGGACTGTGAATCTTTTTAGTCTAATTTGTCTGCAAGCTGGGAGCTGAAATGCAGACAATCCAAAAGGCATTATTGTTCTTCCAATGTATAGCTTTTAAAACCTGAGTGCGTAACAGTCATTAAGCTATCACGACAAATGCCTTTGTGAAATCTGACATCTTTTCACATTAAATAAAACCAAGTAAACTAATTGGAGATGTGATTGGAAATAGAAAGGTTATGACTGAGTCACATTTTATTTTCACACAAAAATAAGGCTAAACAACCCCAAAGTAATTGCATACCATTAAATATGTATATGCAATTACAAATATATACATTTACCTTTGACTTTAATAGAATATTGTCTTTTTGTAACATTGTCATGCCTACTGCAGTTCAACAGAATTACTGTAAGATATGCATATGCATACTGTATTTATTTTAATTTGATAATTATCAAATTCATATATTCTATAAAGTCAACCGTAAACAAAAACACCTCTTCCTCAAAGATCACTTGATGTATTTTTATTTTACTTGGATCAAACCCTTTACACATAAATACTGTAACTGCTGTATGTATAATGTTATGTAAATAATATATGATGGGATGAAGACTTAGTTACCTATAAGAAATACTTTGACAGGTGATTAGACATATAACAACACACAGTTAACTTAATAAACAGAATCAGCTTTTAAAATCGACACGGTTATCTTGTAGTAAGACGGCAAAAAAAAGTCTGTTTTCACAAGATTAAACTTAACATAACAAATGACAGCAAATACTTTGGAAACAGAAAGTTAACATATAATTAGGGTTTCTGATTTTTGTTTTTAACTGATAAAAACCGCAAAACACCCCTGATACAAAAGAAAATGTAATCTGTGCATAGCCAATAAACACTGGAAAAACTGTGGAAATGATTACTCAGTTCACATTGACCACCCCTTCCCATGAAAATAAAAAAACCTACTACTACTACAAAAAATATATATACCTTACCCAATGCAGCTGGGCAATGTCTCTCCTTCCTGACTTGTATCGATCATTGACTCCATCTGAATACTTTAAACCCGCCCCCAACTACTGAGTGACAGCACATTCCTACATTTCTACTGGAGAGCACTTGCCAGATTTAAAATGAGATTACAATGGAGGAATGGAGGCTTGTTCGCAAGAGTTAAAGCTGTATTAGAGTTAAGATATGGAGGATTTAAAACAGAATTGCAAATTGTGGTGAAATGTTAAAAAATGCCTACACACCAAAACCCCAGGAGAATACCCCGTGACCAGAGGGATTTCGTTGTGGAAGACAGCAAAGGAAAGAAGGTACAGATTAAGTGTGCAAGTACTGTTGAGTTACTACTATACATATTTTGACAGAAAAAACACCCAAGCATTTTGGAAAATAACTGAAAACAGTAATTTCATACAGTATAAAGCGAAAGCCCTGAAATAAAACAATTTTAAAATGAAATGAATACAAATAGAACCCCTAAATATAATGCTTGTTTACACATGCATTCACACCACCTGTCATCATTATTATCATCATACTCAGTTAAACAGCCCAGATATTCCTTCTGATCTCACACTTTGGTATCTTTCTCCTGTCATATCTATAGGCAAAAGCTAGACAACCTTTCAGAATTACTTTAAACACTTCGGTTCATGTTTTCAATAAGTTCGTTTGATATTTCTCCCGAGGTTTTTAATTGTCAGAAAATTGCTGTCGTCACGAAGAAAGATTGAATTGCATTGCCCATGTGGACTGTATGGGTAAAGTGCATTTTGAGGAGTTACGTATAGTGAAGACTTCTCACGTTACTCTGCGCACTTAAACATGGACAAGTTTATAGTGATGTAGTAAATCGACCTACTTTAAAAGAAACTGTTCCCTTATGAGAATAAGTCTTCCATTATTCCATATATTTGAAGGAAGAAAATGTTTATTTGCTGGCAGTGCTGAGGAAAAAACAAACTTCTCAAAGGGCTCTCAAACTATGACCTATAAAGGTGAGTCATGCAATCGGGTTGCTGGTTCAAATCCTGGTCTCGCCAAGTTGCTGATGTTGGCTGAAAACAGGTGACTAGATATCAAGAGCATAGATCACCCATTTATATTCAGATATGTGAGTCGATATGTGCATTGAAAAGAAGCCGTGAGATTCATATTCAGATTAAGAAGAAAATTACAGAAAATATGGGATCCAAATTTTTTTTAAAAAAAATCACATTTCAGACATGTAAATGTACATTAATACAAATGTTAAATGATCATGAAATTGACGAGTGAAGGTCAATTCCTTTGACCTACTGAAAAACGTTTCATGACTAGAATTCAGATCTCTGTTCACCTCACCACAGGAAATCAGGGCTCAATTATAATAATGCTGTATAAACCTATAAAATGGCATGCATTGGCTTAAAATTAGCTTTGACAGCACTGCTTTTGGCAATAGTATTATCCCTTATTCCAGCTAAAGCTCTTAACATGTTGGGTTAGATTAAGGGACATTAAACACATGTGGAGCTTGCAGCACAAATCTGCTTCTTCAGGAATGAACATTTAAAAGCAACAGCTTCTCCTGTTAGTGATTAAACATTAGCATAAAAATGAGCTTTCATCCATAAAAATCCTATGCAGGAGCAGAACAAGATCTTCTCTATACAACAGCAACAATTCATTTTACTTGGAAATGAACAGATACAAACTGGATCATTCTGGGTATGTGGAAGAACAGGAAATGCTACCCCCTGCTTCAATAAGTGTGCAGTGTCCTTGTATCATAATACTTTGTAAATTCACACTTTCTCTGTACGTGGTCCCTTGCACACTGGTTCTGCTGTCAGATTGAATATTTTAACAATGAAGAACATCTTTGAAAAACAATTTGAAACTTTAAACTCAGTGAAATTATTTTTAGTTAGCAGACCCAGGTACCAAAGAAGTAAATCCATGCATACCAAATCCATGCATGCTTTTTGTTTTTTGGATCTCCCAAATCTGCATTTCCTTTCCTGGCAATGTTCTCTCTCAAGCCACATCTCTGCATTGCATTACACTGTAAGCTGCAGGTACAGTGCATCCTCTGTAGGCTACACCGAAACTTGCAATGTGAATGTCATTTTGCCTCATAATTGTTTTAGTTGCTCTGTGACCGTGAAAATGGGTGGGGGGGAGGGGTATTCTTTTATTGTGTTGCATGATGGAATATGAGGTCATTAATTTCTATACATGTAATCCACTGATAATTAAACAGCACATTCTGCATTCCTGTTCACCAGAGAACACACACGCCCATAGATTACAGTGCAACTTTATCCAATTTCACTTGTCAGCCGATGACATGAACTACTAAACAAAAATACAAGAAGGTTAATATTATATTACAGCTTTATAAAGAGTGGAGCACAAACACATGCTTGAGCATCTGTCAAGCTGTCAGTAGTTTTCATGTATTAACTCATCTGCATGTACTACTCTTTAACATAAAACCAGTGAAGCTACCACAACGATGACAAGCTGTGGGCAAATCTTCTCCCAGCATACTGGAGTGTGTGAAAGTGAAAGACAATAACATTTTAGAACGTTTTTACATCAGTTACTGCAGAATAGAATTACTAACCGCTTCTAGCCACCTCAGAGCTACAGTGTCGGAGGACAACGCAGCTCTGGGCAGCTTACAGGCAAGCCCGCAGGTGCCTGGACAGACTGCAGGGGTCACTGGTGAGCGGTGAGCCCCGGGCAGCGCTCGGCCAATTGTGCGCCACCCCCTGGGAGCTCCTGTCCACGGTCAGCAATAGAATAGCCTGGACTCCAACCGGCGACCTCCAGGCTATAGGGCGCATCCTGCACTCCACACGGCGCACCTTTACCAGATGCGCAATTCAGGAGTCCCTTGTTTTGTGTGTTTCTTTGTACATGTGTCAAGCATTCATTAATGCAACACTTTCATTGTGTGCGGATAGCTGCTGTGAATCCAGACTTGCTGGAATTGGCTAAAGATGTCATGTTTAATTAGATCCCAGACACACTGTATTTGTTCTTGCTCTCTAATATGTACAGTGATCTACATTAATGGTCAATTTGTAAGATCAGTAACTTACATTTCTATCAGAGTCCCTTTTGAACTTTTGCAATAGCTGTGGTGTGTTCAGAGTGTGCTCTCCAGCATTTGGCAGTTTTTAAAGCTGGAAAATGACTTATTTAGAATGATTTCCGCTACAGTATAAACAAAATCACAAACTGTATAACTTCCTTCACAAGCCTCCAAAGTGTAGCTTACCAAACATAAAATAAAGTTGCATCCATAAGGTTACAACATATATAAAATCTGCATTCAGACTGGTGAACTCCAACACAAATCCACACTTTGGCAGGGTTTCTTATGTGATACTGCAATTGAACTTTGGGCTTTTTAAGTTAAGACGTCTTGTATATTTTAGGTTGTTTGAGCCACAATCACTTAGGACAAAGATTGTCATAATTTATTTACATGTGTATCGATTTGTTTATTGAACTGAACACGAACTGACACATAACTATCAACTTCATGTATTTTTAAAATTCCACTTTCCTGCTTCTACTTATTCCATGGATGCAACCTACAACAGAACAGTGTCGACATCTAATAAATGTGTCCCGTCAACCCCCCTCTCTTCCCCTCCCCTCGCCTCGCCTCTCCTCTCCCCTCCCCCTCCCCTCTGTTGTTTATGCCTTGCTGCATGTCATCATCCTCATCAAGCTCAGTTCCGAAAAGCTGCATTAATGAAAGTAAGCCAAACAGCTCCATCATGTGGAGATGTACTGGCATTACACTATGAATGGCACAGAGTTAGTAAGCACACAGTAGGTGCTCCGTATGGAGGATTGAAATCCCTGTCCAGGTTTGTCGAAGCCAAGACAGAAGTTTTTAGCAAATTCCTTAAGGCAGCCTCCTGTCAAGAGGGTAGAAAAACCTGCTTGTTTGGAAAATCAGGGGCCACAGGGAATATGGTTACCCACATGGCCCCATAGCTCCTTCTGGACAAGAGATGGGTGTGGGCATGGGAAAAGAGGTTACAAATCTGTTTAGGTCACAAGATAAATGGGTTTGGAGGCTTCAGTTCACCTCTATCATGCCAGTCTGCCTACAATCATTTCAAAGACACCCTGTTAAACCTGTTTTTTTTCTTGGTGAAGCTCTCATGATTGAGTGCTTAAAGGTCATTGTGAATAAATATTTAATTCACAGACAGCCACATTCTGCCATCAATTCTAAATACAACTTGTTCAAGCTTTGTCGTATTTGTCCAGTGCACCGCCTGTGTTCTGCTTTATAACATTTTTCTCAAGTGTAAGTTCTTTTAACATTTTAGCATCCTGCTCTGCCTTGATTGTAAATAATAAAAGATGCATATGGCATCCACTGAACACACTTTCTTGTACACTGCCATTTTAACAGACAGCTAATAAATACATGGTTTTGACACAACAGTAGAGCAATTCTTCATTGTAATTGCTGTTTCTTATCAGCAACTTTTTCTTTACATCATCAACATGTTTGGTCTGACTCCATGATTGCGACAGCCCTTTATCTTAATGTTCACTTTTGCAATTAATAAATAAGGAAAACACCCAAATCATTACCCTTTCACCTGCTAAAACACTGCTGAATGTCTCAATGTTTTTCCAGTGACACGCTGTTTAGTCAAGTGTGACTGATGCCCGATGTAACAGGTCATGTTTAAATTTGGCAACAGATTTATGTGGTGGTCGATATGACCTCTGTGTCATTAAAACTGACCTTATTTTTAATGCACTGTATTTTTAGTTAATATCCAAAATTCAGCATTTATACAGTTAGTTAATTTCACAATTAAATTCTGTCCACAAAGAGATGAACTGGTAACTTTCAGAACACACAAGCTCCAACACTACCTATTGCACATTTGTGGTTAAAATGCAGAGTTCAGTACTAACCAAGAGAAACAATAAGTTTCACATATGAGACTCCAATTTAAACAATCGTTACAAAATCATTACCAATGTTTTTTTTTTTTTTATAACAAACGCCATAACTATCTTCTAATAAGGACCAGGCAACAGCTAGTCTTAGATTCAAGACCATACACACTGCCTGGCACCAACCACGGTCCCACTCTCTACTGTAGTATACTGTACCTGCAAAAACAATAGCAAAGTGTCGTGTAGTAAAGAAGAGCAAAGATGCAGCTAAATTATGGCAAACCACAAAAAGTATGCAAAGCATTGTAAAAAAAAAAACAAGCCATAATAATGCATGGTAAATACCTGGTATAAGCATTATAAACGCTAAATGACTGCTAATTTAGAGCGCGTCACATAAAGGTGTTGGGTTTAACAGCTTTCAATTTGTTTTGTAATGGCAGGTGGCTCAGTTTCTTTAAACATAATATACTTTTATAATATCTTAATTTTCCCTGTTTTTCCTGTTGTTGTTTTTGAAGGAAATCGTAATCCCTTTCCCATCGATACCTGACACTACAGTGGCAAGACGAGGTGTTGCTGGGCGCCACACTGATGGAACAGGGAAGTGCTAAGGTCTGTTGGTTTCCATCATCAATCTGAGACCTGTGTGAACGAGCTTCCTTGACTGCTGGCTCCAATCACATTCCTGAGGGGCAACCACTGGGGACCACAAGGTCTGGAGAGGCCAAGCGCTCTGCAATGTGACCCCAGCAAGCCCCTCAACGGCATTGTTTTTACACTAGACACTGTATTCCTTCAAGCATACAGGCTGATTACAAGCCTCCCTGTTTTCAGGGGGAAAAAAATACACTTCACAACTGATTGTAATTAAAAGACGCTATCCTATTTTATCGCCGATTATTTTTGGCAGAAATATGAGCAACAATAATACAGACCCAACAAAAAGACTCTGTAGCAAAGCAATTTGAGCTATTCCGAGGCTTACTGTGAAATTAATTAGTCACACCGGATCATAATTAGACACACAAGTAGATGCCACCAAATCCTATGTCTAATTAAGCTCATAGAAACAAACCCTGCAACAGCTCTGCTTTGCATTGGAAGTCACACAGAGCATTTCAATGGGCTTCTAAAAAAGTAAATGTAAAGAATGGAACACAGCTTTTCATACCTGCAGAATCTTCTACACTGCTCTTTCAAGGACGTAAACACAAGTGAAAGCTAGCTTAGTGCTGCTAGCTACCTTAAATATATACACTAACGTAACATGGTGTTGAATGAAGGCCTGGACACCTTGTTTCTGAGCACAAAAATTGCTTATTTGTCCGAGTCAAGATTTGGAGCTGTAGGTCAATAAATTACCATTCAACACACTGGTCAGATTGTTAGCTATTCTGCAAGATGCTTAAGGTTAAAGATCAAGATCAATATTTGAGGTAAATGTCAAGTTGCAAAGCTCTGGAGCGTTACTGGACAGATGCCATCCAAGTTCTATGATTTTAAAACAACCCTAATTATATTCTCAATACAGGTGTACATGTGAACAAGTTGAATCACACTGCCCCCACATCCACTGCCTGATTGTGTGTGGTGAGCAGTGGAAATAGCAGACAATCAAGAATGGGACATGCCTGAGCTGGTCGCTCAAAAGTAGAACCCTGGTCTGCTCCATGCAAGCTCTCTCAGATAGCAAGCAGCAATGCCCACCTCTCATGCACACAGGCTGGTTGCTGGCAACATGGCAAGTTTGTAAATCTTGTAGATGCAAGACAGAATACCACCATAAGCATATTTGATGGGGTTGGACTAAAAATGTAGTTTCTTACCAAATACCATACGCTTTCTGCAAATTGCTGGTTGTGCTTTAGAAACCAGTTTCACATGGCATGCCCCTAAATCTTTAAATCATAATATAAATAAACATTTGAACACTGTATTCAAGTCTACCATCAGCTAATAAATAAACTACATTTAGAAACATTAGGTTCAATTTGACTAAACTGGGTAGCACATACCAAACCTGTTCTGAGGAGGGTTTGATTTGGTGAATATTTAGCTTGTTTTGTAATTACGCTGCTGGAAACACTAGAGGGCAGGGCAGGCCATGGTCCAAACAGACCCTTTTCCATCACACGGTGTCTCTCCTTAACAAATAAAAGCCATATCACGTGCCAATTTTAGAATGTGTCTCCTGATTGGCTCCTAGAAGAGTGTTCTGGAGTTCCGATGTCAGTAGTTTTGAACCTGGTATGCTACCTATTAATATACATGTAGTTCCAGTAGTCGAATCTTGGTAAAAGCCACATACATACAATGTTGTGAGCCCCTGACGGAATGATCCAATTCAGAAGCTTTGCTTTCCATTGATCTCACTCACAAGAGTCAGCAGGACATCCTGCCTGTCAATTTCACAGCTCAGTGCTTGTTTTATATTGAATTAATTCAGCATGAATAGAATCTTCATACATAAAAACAAAACAAAAAAAAATGTATTTGAATTATTGACTTATAATTAAGATTGTTTCTTTTAGAACACAATAACATATTGTTTTGGACAGTGCAGATGGGTATAAATGAAAAATAACCCTGGTTTTACATCAACCTATTACAACAGCACAGGTGGAAAAATAACTTGTATAGGTATCATTTCACTTATAATAGATAGCTACAGTATATGTTGCATAAAATTCACCCATATTTTTACTGAACTGAAAAAACATTATCAAGCATAATGTGCACAAGCTATATCTGAAACAGAAATTCAGCAGTAGAAAGCCACCAAGCTAAAACAGCATTCAAAGAGAAGCTGAACTCTATTTCAAGTGGGGATTTTAAAAGCCATTAAATCGAAGTTAATTTCTCTTTGTTCTGTTATTGCTTCTAGGGTATGTTATTGGGTCTGTGCATATAAAATAAATACAGCTGCAAAAAGTATTGAGCAATGACTCCACTTTAGCGGACTGTAAGGTGCATATAAAACAGAACAGCCACTGAAAGTTCAGACTAACTCAGGCTCAACAATTAGAGCGTTTCCTTAAACTGTTCTGTGTTATCTTGTGCGTGTTTGCTTTTATCTGTCAGAGTGGTTTATTGTCGGGAAGTGTACTATCAACTGTCTTACCCGCCATCAAAGCTACCTCATTAAATTTAGTAGTGTCTGACTTGCTAATAATCTTTTCCCAGTGACTGAAAATGTCTTGGACTCGTTGTACAAGAAAGAAAACACAAGTTTATACAAACTGTTGGGACGTTGGAGTTTATTTATATGCTCTACATAGTGACGGAACTAAATTGCACCGCTCTTTAAATCTGTGTTTAAACCTACTGACATACATACAATACAAATACAGTGTAGCAGTGGGTTGTGATAATGAATGAATTCACACAATCAACATGTCTAAAAATGTTTTTTTTTTTTTTTTTTTTAATATACTGCAAAGCAATGTAACCCAGTCCTAATTGCTTTCCTTCCACCTCTATCTACAGACAGTATTCGGTTGCACTGCTGGAGTGACCCTCGACAAATCGATCAACATGTCCCGGACGATTAACCTTGTCTCTACTTCTTTAATCCTATCTAGCCAGTCCCGACACCGGCGTACAGAACTTCGAAATCACCTCATCTGGCCAAGCATATATCATCTGCACCTAATTATCTGCAATTACGGCTTTGCTCGACAGGAAAAGTTCATGAAATGTCTAACTGTTTTTTTTTTTTTTTTTTTTTATAATGCAGATTTTACAACATGAAAACATAGATAATCCACACATTTTGTAACAGTTCAGTTATAACCCACCAATGCCAATGTATGTACTGGAGGCTAATTCCTTACCCGTGTAGCTTTCTGTGTGAAGTTTCGGCCACTGCAGAGGAAAGCAATCAATCAACTCAGACAGTAAATCGAATCTTTGCAGCTGCAGGTGTGGTTCAGGCAAAATTATGACATCTGCCTGTTTTCACTTTCAAGCGAATTTATAAAGTTGCAGAAACGTATGATTAATTGTCTTGATTATTCATATTTATAAAAATAAAAAAATTAATAAAACAGTGCTGCGTACAAAGCTAAATGTCATGTGTTCTTTTACAACGGTTTTGTTTTTTGTAAGGTTTGCAGTTAAACTGCCTTGAGTTACGCAGATGAATTATGTATCATAATGTTGTTTTGTGATAACTTTCAAACCTTCGGCTTCCCTGTGTTGTACTGTCACGTGGATATTCTTGCCAGGCTACCTAGACTGTTTTCATAAAATCAGTGATTCGTTGATGGCTGAATTGTGGTAGGGTTGCATTTGGGTTGACACATCAGCCCAATGCTGAACCACAGGCGCTGTAAATGAATTGCAGTGTACCCTGTTGCGCCACATCATAAGATGATGACCCATTTTAACTGTTATTCACTCATTTTATTCCTTGTATTACCTCGCACTGCAGTTTGAGGTTGACCAGTCAACTGTAACTTGGGAAAACACAACTATCAATCTTCCCCACATGACTGCATTGCATGAAGTAAAGCTTCCAATGAGAACTGATGAAAAGGGAAATTCAAGGATGAAGTAACAAGACAAAACAATACTAAGACAAAAGCTCAGGCAGTTTACATTTGATTTGCTTGCCATTAAAAAAAGCAGGTTGCCGTATTTCCTTTTTAAAACCATGTGGTAACCAGTTATGTTGCCATCACAAGATATTGCCTCTTTAACATACAAAAGCTAACCCTATTTATCAGTCACGGGTAACACAATTCCACTGTCAATCAGCAAACACAATCCCATAGTCCAGTAAGTGGACAATCAGTCAGGTTCCGTGTCACGCCGTTAGTGCAAATATTTTTGTGTAGACAGTTTAATAGTAATTGTTTCTGTATAATGTGTACAGATGTTTGTAAAAGCCAAGCTTTTAAACCAATTAACATTATCTGGTAGCTGATGTCAAAGCTGATGTACCCTAGCTTGTTTCATTAAAATACAGACGCTGGTTTCTATTAAAGGCCATCTGGAGAAATTCAGACAACCCATCCAATGATTTATCTGTGTATAAAATGACCTTGCCACCCAGATACATGCAAATGGCACGCTTATTGAGAGTTAATGACGTTTTTAAAGACTGAGAACAAGAGAGGTCCCAGGGCGAACTTCGCCTCACAAAGACTGCTGCTGTTTTACTGTGAGCTTAATAAGACCCACCTGAGTTTGTTTCTAAACCACTGTGATAACGAAGCTCATGACAAAAACTGGAATAGCTACTGCTGTGTGCAATAATAATCTTATTTTCATGCACAACTACACCATTCCAGTATTGAGAAGGACGCATCAACCAGATCATCAATACTAAATGTAAGTGGATTATAATCATTGATCCTAATATAACAGGTTATTTCCAGGGATCACGTAAAACATGCCCTTTCTAGTTGGAAAAGTCTTCATAAAGTGTGTCTCTCGAACACATGTCGGTCAAACTAAGCTGGCGTAATTCTTAACTGTGGTTATTTAAAAAGTAACAGCACACAGACTACATTATTCATTTAGGAACGATATCAGTCACTATTTAGAGTCTGACGTATATTCGGAACCATTTAACCCAAATGGTTCACGTCTTGTGCCATGTCCCAGGTGATTAATATATATAATTACTATTGTTCCAGCAGCATTAGGTCTTTTAGCTGTATGAGATGCCACTTACTGGACATGACCCCTCAGACGAGTACTGGCACACACAGCATGTCTCAGCACCAATGATGTGTCACAGACCAGATGAATTATGTCTTACTTTTTCTCAGGAGGTGAAGTCATTGCTTGGTACTCACTGGTAGAACGCTGTAGAAGGCAGATGTAAAGAAACTTTTTGCGATTTTGAAAGTCTTGGCAAATAAGAGTCTTGATGTTATTTTTATACTACTTCTAGGTAGAAGCAAGTCTTTTAAGTCAATGTCAGTTCCTGTGACTGGATAGGAAAGAATGCAGGTCTATTAAGAATTGAGGAGAAAGCACCATTTGGTACCAGGCTGATGAAATTGATGATTACATTTTTTTTTTTTTTGCTGAACAGGTCTACAATAGTACCATGTTCAAACAATTGCAAACTTTTTATGAGCCAGTAGATTTGTTTCAACTTACTATAGTTTAGAAAACATGTGCCAGACCACTACAGGTTTAATGTTGACAGATAGGAATTCCCCTTCTATAATGGAGAACTAAATCATGTAAAACTATTTATACCACATTGATGCATTTCATGTTATCAGAAAGTCTCCCATAAACAGTTGCACCCAGAGAATTTATACTCCAGTGACTGCATAAATGTGGGTTCTGATAATGTGATATTATAGTATCTGTTCTTCAAAAGTTTTCACATCTGCGGCCAAAGTAGATTTCAGATATGCCCATTTTGTTTGGAAGAATTAAACTGTAATTATTTACTGTGTAATTTGTACAATAAGTGCTCTGTAGAAAGGACATTACAAAAAATAATTCACAAAATGAGACCATGTAATATAGATTTGTACCTGTGTGTTGTACCCTAATCTGGGAAAGGCAAAGCTGTTTTGAGTTATCCACACTGAGGTTATTCACTGGTTGGTAATAGAGATCTATCCAGAAATGTTAAGCCGTTGGTTAAGAATGATCTGAATATAATTATGTTTAAATAGAGTACAGTGGAAGGGTTATAGGATTCTTATGCAGTCCTGATGTCAGTCACCTTGTATGGGGGTTAAGTTTTCTGCCACACATCCTAGGTTTTATCACCTTTTTGCTGGGTCCAGAGGTTTGCCGATAACTGCTGTGATTTACGCACACTGACCATCCTCCCAATCATGCTTTCTATCTGGGCTGCTCTTGTCCTTTAATGGCTGTTTGCATCTTTATAGCGCATCCCTGACCACATCTCCACTTCAGCTGATTCATTAACATCCATGACTTGCCCTGTTATCTTAGCAGGGGGCCCAATTCCCACAAATTATCAAGAGGTTTTCGGAAAAAGGAAATGGCAGTTGAATCATACTTTTGTCACTCTTTAGACTCTCTTGGTCAGCAGAGAGTTCAATCTTGATCAAGTGGGGATTACTCACAGGGCATTACAGTTAAGCACTGTTTGTCTTTGGCACTTTGTCAAAGAAACATTTATTGATTAGGACCTTGTTCCCTCTCATTGTTATCGATTCTTAAGTGGGTTTAAATCCCAATATAATCCTGTGGAGGTTACCCCAAGACCAGCTTATCATGCACAGACTGAGCTTCCTTTCTAAATATTTAATTGAAATAGGATTAAGCACTGTCTTGTTTTTCATGAAAGTGGTTTTAAGTAATATCGCTTTATAAATTCTGGTATGCCGTAATTGCACATCTTAACGAGCATGGCTTGTTAAACGTCAGTCCTTGTGCCATATCTGCTTGATAAATGATCCCTCCTTAATACTGTCCCTTAAGAAGAAAACTCAAAGGAAAAAATGTAATTTCATGTTCAGTTTTCTGTACATAGTTTTCCCTTGTGAAGTCAGTCGCTGTGTCTGTTGGATCAAACATCATGTATTTAAGTGCCTCTGATTAGAGCAAAGTGCTTGTTCATACAAAAAAAAGTCTTCTGTAATTGCCATTGCTAGTGCTCATTTATTTGGATTACTTCTCTTTCACTGTCTCTCACATGACTGCAAAAATAAGTGGCTATAGCTAATTAAAGAGTTCCATTGCTCTTACCTGTCATGTGTGCCTTTCTTTCAGGCAGCCTGTAACTGTTGGCATTTCAACTCAGCAGTGTCTTCGGGGTTAAAGCAAGTCACGAGCTGCAAAGCATGTCTCTCATTTGGGGAAGCAGCTGATGGGTTAATGACTGGAAAGAAGGTGTTGAAGGGGTGTGGACAATTTCATTCTCCAGGTGAAACAATCTGCAGTAAGAGATGCAATACTACAGTACCTGAAAGATTTATAACATATTCAAGTGGAAGTGCATGCCATGTAGGTTTCATGGATTGCTATTACCACTTGAAATTCACACTGAGAACAAACAGTGCAGGTTTTTATCACAGGTTTAGCTGTGCAATTACCACTTGGCAATGACTTTAGTATTGCTTCGTGTCGGGGTTCTTCTTCAGGTTAGCACAAATTGTTCTTTTTCTGTATTGATACAAATTGCAAATGACAGATATGTAAGATGATTCATAACATACAAAAAATGTTATCACACCAACTGCGCAATGCTTCAACACCCGCTGATGCCTGTGCTGTTTATATAGCAGAATGCCTTGCTCTAATCAAGATTACCTATGAAGGTGTATGGAATTTGAGTACAAAATATCTTTAGCTGAAGGTCTGTGAGGACCTTTTCCTACTCTGCTTTGCTGTATTAAAAATCTTTTAAATGCTGTTTTTTGTGTGTTTATGAAGAAATTCCTGACATACTAAATCTGCTGTTATTTATATATATATATATATATACACACACACACACACACACACACACACACACACACACACACACACACACACATATATATATATGAACCATAAAATGAAAGGAAATAATTGGTTAAAACACATGTAAACACTACTGGCAAGTATTTATTAATGTAAAAGAATGAAAACAATGTTAAAGGGAGTTGCAGGCCAGCAGAACAAAGAAAACCAAATATGGTCCATGATAACACTGAATGATGAAAATGATGTGAGGCATCAGGGTTAGGGTTAGGGTTAGGGTTAGGGAACTTCAATGCTTCTGTATGTTACTTTGTCACTGGTTTGTTTACACCAGGGCTGGCCTTTGGCCCCAGATGAAGTGTATTAAGCATCTTAGTTTCTGTTGTCACCTTTTACTTATGAAGGCAGTGTTGTATTGGCCCGAGTCTGAGGAATGCCTTTTCAGAATGCTAAATAAACAAATAAATGTACAAATTTATTAGCACATCTTGTTGCTTCTGTTGTTTTGATTTGTTGTGCATATGAAATCAAACCACTGTACCTGAAAATCTTGGAAAATTGTCAAAATAGTCAAATAAGTGATTGTCTGATGTAATTGATGACTTTAATAGGCCACATGTTCAATTAATTTTAAATAGTAAGAGGAAAGTGCACAAACCCTGTTCTGCGTGGTGTGATATGCAAAGTTTGTTTAATAACTGTTTTTTGTACTGTTACATTAGTAACTAGTGACATAGTGTTATCTCCCAGCTGATGGCATTGAGGTTATTCAGACAGGACCCACTTACAGGACTTAGAGAAAATAGATATGCAGAACTAAAATAAGCAAGTGCTGTAAAACATTTTATTTAGAAACCTAACTCGGGTGAACTTGTTTTATAGCTGTGCTCTGTTGTGATTGTTGTCAGGTGAATTAACTGTGGTCAAGCCTGGGGTAGGTTAACTAGTGGTCACTGGTTCTGGGGCTTCATCTCAATTCAGATCCTACTGGAAAAGGCAATGTGGCGTCAGAAACCTGATACTTTGGTTGAGTCAACACAGCTGTTGGTGGCGACAGTTCTCTTTTAAATGGTCTTTAATTCAAACTCAGTGAAAAAAACAAATGCATGATGTTATATTCTTAGTGTTGTCAAAACATTTAGGAGGAACAATTCGGGGGGAATGTGACTCACCAAATAATTATACAGTGGGTTTTTTTGTTTGTTCTTGACAGAGCAATTACTTTATATATATATATATATATATATATATATATATATTACTATATATATATATATCTATATATATATATATATATAGGTTATTAATTCAAGCAAGAAACAGTACATACACATAAAAAAATCAAATAATACAATTCCTTGAGCTATCAAAGTATTCTTTACATTTACACTTGGAAGATATAAGTCTTATTAAGTTAGTTTTTTTAAAAGAAATTTCAAGGAAAACTTGATTAATGAAAACTGTGGACCAGCACTTTAATATCACAGCTAGATAATAGCCACATAGCCAGTGTGACTATTGATACATTACCCTCTAACAGGTACTAGGGCTGCATTGGGACTGTCGGGACCTAGTATTTGTAGGAGGGGATTGTGTACATAGAATACAATTTTCAAATGCTAAAGATGTCTCTGCTGTTAATCTAACATAACAAGATGTGCTGAAAGTCAGAGTATCTTTTTAGCCATGTTGGTATCACGACACTTGTTAAACCTTCTGATCAGTTTAAAATGTCCCAGGTTACAAAAAACAAATATGTAGGTAAAGACAAATAAGATATCATTTTTGCATTACATAGCCTTGATAAAATCTTTTACCAAAGCCAAAGTTTTTTTATTGGACATTTAAATAAGTTATATCATAGATTTAGTCCCGGCTTGATCACAATCAAGCACTGTTAAAATCACTTTTTTTTTTTTTCTGACAAAAATAATAAAAGTAATAATAATAATAATAATAATAATAATAATAATAATAATAATAAGAGATCACAGTTTTTTCGTGGTTTTAATTTGTCAGTGTCTATAACTGGGTTCTAGCCAAGCCTTTGAAATCATTTTCTTGGAAGAGAATTTTGTTTAATTTCACTTGAATTCAAGTGAAGCCAATTAATCCTGCCACTGTGTTCACTTTCCATACAGCTGCTAGTCTTACACCATCTGACCCCCCAAACAGAACCCTAGACTGTGAGTGTGAGGCTCAGGTGGGGCTGTAATAACTGTTGCACAGGAAGTAAATGTGTAATGGCAGGTTTAATTAGCTTTGCCCAATACATTCTGGGAACAGACTCTGCAAATGTTGTTAAGAGGTAAGATATCCATTTGCAGAGTCTGTTTCCAGAATGTATTGGGTGAAGCTAATTAAACCTGCCATTACACATTCACTTCCTGTGCAAAGGTTATTACAGCAACAGTTATTAAAGCCTAAAGGTCCACAATAACCTTTAGGGTCATCGTAAATATGGCCTCATATGGGTTTATGCTGTGCTAAGTCACTGATATAACGATGTGTTATTTAAGAGTGTTACGAGGTTGGCAAGGTACTGTACATAGGGGGAGAATAATGTGGCACACTTTGCATATTACGTATTTCATCCATCCGAAGTCACAGCTGCACTCTGAGTTATGAAAAGCCAGCCTCTCCCCACAACGCCAGGGCAATACATAGGCAAGAGTTTCAAAATCCTTACAGTTGTTAAAAATTTCTTTCTATAATCAGAGTGTTCTAATTTGAATGCAAGTTGTGTCGTTTTATTTAACTGTTATATTTCCTGGCATGGTTTTTAGAGTGCTAACTGGAGCTTGGTTATGTTCCGCTGGTGCATGTTGTGATGGCGCACCAGTTCGTCAGATCTCGCAAACTTCTTCTGACAGCTGGGCCAGCGGCAGTTAAAGGGTTTCTCACCTATTGAGATGAAAGGACATTGGTCTCAATGAGCACAAAACAAGACTTTTTCAGCCTTATTTTTAACAGCTACTTGAAATAATTTAGTAGGTGCCATGGGCCACTTAATGCTGCCTCAGTGAAAGAATCGCTAAATGAATGCTGCAGCTCAGCACTGTTAGTTACAACGATACTCTCAAGCCTCCCTTTGACATTAAACACTTAAGTGTGTTACTTGAGAGCACTGTGTAGCTGTGTGGTCTCTGTGTGTGTCAAATGGCAAATATTGTAGTAAATAAACAAGCAGTAAAACAAGCAATTTTAAGCAGGTGACAATATCTATGGTGTGCGGTTTTTTGAACCCATGGCTTATAGGTTTTTAGTTTTAACAGAATGGCTCAGGACTATTTCAAAACTGTTTTATTATCCATAAAGGGTACAACTTTTTGGGCATTTAGAATTTAGTTCCGATCCACATGTGTCTGTATTATTTAATTCAATATGTTCTGCTGTTATTCAGGACAGCAGTAATCAATAACAGATGTGCTATTCTGGCTCCCATATAATGGAAACAATGTTTTATTTTGTTGGATAGGTTTCTAGTTTTCTTACACCTCTGCCCATGAAACTTTTCACTGCAGATGGTGTTTCCAAATGGTTATTTAATTAGAATTGATAAATGTGAAAAAAAAAAGTATACGCACTTGTTTTACCTGTATGAGTCCTGGTGTGAGTCTTAAGGTGATCAGACCGAGAGAATTTTCTCTGACAGGTTTCACACTGAAATGGTTTTACTCCTACGTAGAGAGAAACAGAAAAAAAAAGATATATGTGTTTGCGGGAAAGCTATGGAAACTGAAAGTGAAAAGAAATGCATGCTTTTAAAATGATAAAGCCAAGCCACTGAAGTAACATTTGTTACCATAATATTGCAACCAAAACTGACATATGCATGCATCGTGCAAGAATAATGAATTGAACTTACTTGATCAATCTATGTATATATATATATATATATATATATATATATATATATATATATATATATACACACACACACACACACACACACACACACACACACACACACACACACACACACACACACAGTAAGAAACACTGACAGCACCATCAGTAAGAGTGCAGCTTAGATCAAAATGCAAAGAGAAGTCTTCTCTAGGCTTTCTTACCTGTATGTCTTCTCTGGTGTCTTTTAAGCTGGTCCGATCGAGAAAATCTCCTTCCACAATCTTTGAAGTCACACTGGTAGGGTTTCTCACCTACAAAGGGCAGATAAAATAGGAATTGATTTGTTCATTTACACAAAAAAACCCCATCCAATTACTGTTTATTCCTTTGACTCATATGCAAAGAATAATATAAGCCATGTGTGATGACAAATTCCAGCAGTACAGCTGTCTGAACAGCTGCATGTTTTTCCTTTTTTTTTTTTGCTTGCTTTAATGATGGCATTTTAAATGCAAGAATGGGACAATTGTTTTAATTACTGCCTTAACATGTAGTCCAATGAATGCTGTATACTGCATCTAATTAAAACTAATACTTTTTTACATTACTGCTTTAAAACTTTATACAGTGTCTTCCTGCTGTCTGCATGTTTTACTACAACTCATCTCGCAGAAACTGACTTCTTAAATAGCCTCTTCAACCCTGGTTTCATTCATCACTTTAACCCTGGTTTCAGGCATCACTTCAACCCTGGTTTCATTCATCACTTCAACCCTGGTTTCATTCATCACTTCAACCCTGGTTTCAGGCATCACTTCAACCCTGGTTTCATTCATCACTTCAACCCTGGTTTCATTCATCACTTCAACCCTGGTTTCATTCATCACTTCAACCCTGGTTTCATTCATCACTTCAAACCTGGTTTCATTCATCACTTCAACCCTGGTTTCAGGCATCACTTCAACCCTGGTTTCATTCATCACTTCAACCCTGGTTTCAGGCATCACTTCAACTCTGGTTTCATTCATCACTTTAACCCTGGTTTCAGGCATCACTTCAACCCTGGTTTCATTCATCACTTCAACCCTGGTTTCATTCATCACTTCAACCCTGGTTTCATTCATCACTTCAACCCTGGTTTCATTCATCACTTTAACCCTGGTTTCAGGCATCACTTCAACCCTGGTTTCATTCATCACTTTAACCCTGGTTTCAGGCATCACTTCAACATCAGTTTTTTTTGTAATTGATTTCACGTAGTTGGTTGAACTTGCCAGCGGTGTTAAAGATGGCCAATTAAACCTTGAACATTAAAACTGTCCTGGGAGTGAAGTGCTTCCGCAGTCAAAGGAGAGCCACAGTCGTCGTTGACTAATTATACACTTGCACACACTTCCATGGTTCTGCTTCCTTTGCATTAGATTGAACCACAGAGGAGACACTAATAACATTCAACCTCAGCGTTATTTTTTCGTCAGAAAACATTCTTACCTGTATGTTTCCTGCTATGCATCTGTAAATGGGACAATTTGAAATATCTCTTGTTGCAGCCAGGATATGCACACATAAACGGCCGTTTTTCATTGGCTTCTGAAGATGACCTCACAATGGCAGGAGTAACTCCTGGCACTCTCCGAACATCCTGTTGGAACATTTGATATGAAAGGGTGAGGCTTTTGATGGTTACCAAACGTGAATGCACACAATGATTTGGATGCAGTTCTTTCAGAAGGCTCTCAGTCAAGGTTATAACGCCAACCAACTCTGAGGCTAGTAAGATTAAATTAAACTGATAAGACCTAAAGGATCAAATGGCCTAGCAGCCACCTAGCCACCTAATAAAACCACAAGGAAAGCCTTCTGAAAAGACCCAGGTCTATATTCATAGTTTATACAGTGGCGGAATACTGCCATTGGTTAAATATTAATACAAAAATAGAACCAAACCTGACATTTTACAAAAATATGCTAAAGAGACCCCCACATGCTGTTAGAATTGTTGGTTTCTGTTTTATTTAAATGACAGCAGCGTTTACATCATCATTTTAGGTGTTGAATCAAAAAGACCCCACAATCTTTGTTTTATGTGTTAGTCTTTCAATATTAATTTAAATCTGTTTTCTTAATTTTTTTAAGTCGTTAGACAGAATCAATTTTACAATCAGATATAACAGAGATTGCTTTTAAAATACCTGTGCAAGAAATTAAAACTAAACATGTGCTTCTAATTAGTACCAGGTTTGTATAATGGGTTTCATTCTTCAGCTGTACAGTTAATGCTGGCTAGAAGTTATTGATATGGAAATGAAAAACCAAGTGAGAAAGCAATAATGCATTTGTATCAGCTGACCTCACAGAGAATCACTCCACCCAAGGTGGGGTAGGTAGGTCCCAGGGTTTACCAAATTAAAATCATCTGTTTCTGTTGTATTGTAAAGCAATAACAGGAACAGCTACAAATAAAAGTATTCTTTTTTTTAAATCTAAACCCTCATTAAAGTTTAACAAAAGTTGTTTTGTTGTTTTCTTTTGTTTTAATGGACATTCTAAAACGTTAGCTTGCGAAGAAATCAGGAGAAAGAAAAGGCTTTGTAAGTTAAAGTATTTCCAAAAGTTCTCTCTGGAATATCTCTGCCTACAGGATGTTGGCGGCTTAATTTAAGTTTTAATGATTTGTTCATTTTTGGCAACGAAAGGGAAATTCTATCTTTATTGCTAACTGGATCTCCAGAAGCATTTCATTCTGAAATCGCTCCACCACTGTTTATGTTTTATATTGTAGCACTTACTTTTGTAACATATTTTCTCATAACTTGATGGAAAACAGTATCTGTAATCTAATAAAAAATATATACTTGGGTTTTGTGTACTTTTTGTATTTATCTTGGAATCACAACACATAACAAAATCCTGGCTGATTCTTTTCACGTTAATAAAATAGATGAAAATGACATTGAAATAAGTCTGTAACCTTTTGTTGAACTCTGAAACACTTATCAGAGGTACTAACCTGGAGGCCTCTGAAGACACCGTGTGTGTGTATTCTGTACTGTGCGCTACAGCTGTACAACAAGGGCCCATTGTGGTCACTTTCATAACCTGTTGTGTGGCTGAAAAGAAAAAGACCATCAGGTTTCTGGGAAACTCAAAAGGCATTTCAGATGTTATACAAACAAGATTTGGGCAAGGGTGAAATTCTCAGCAAACAAGTGCATGTACTCATATGCACAGCCAGGTGTAAACATTTTAAAAAATTGAGACAATTTGAGTGCCAATGAATACATACTTTTACAATGTAGACATATTGGTACCCGATACATTTATGAATACATAATAAGCCTTAAAAAATAACTGATCAATTGCAACCAATGCACTATAAATAAGGAAGCTGAAAATACTGAAATCCTCTGCATGTATCACTCAGTCATCCACTGTGATATAACACTTCAGTTAAACCTTAAATGACCAGCATTAAGAAATACTACAATATGTGATAACTGCTGTACAGGGAGTTTTGTTTCAAGATATCCTAAAAAAGGGTATAAAAAAAATAGGATACAAAAAGGTTTGAGTCAAACAATGCACAATAGAGGCTAAAATACCCCTCTAATGTTTTGTGTAACAGGCACTAGTACTACTAATGATGTACTTGACTTGGCCATTTTAATCTCCATAGTATTCTCAGCAATCATCCTCATATTCCAGACCCTGGGTACCCACCTACAACAGGACCTGGCCTTGCTACAATGACACAAAGCGAGATTTGTGACTCATGCCAAAATGAAATCTGATCGGAATGAAAGCTTGGCCAATCAACATGCAGTGATTATAATGATGTTAATGGTGGCCAACAGCAGCTAACAGAAACAGAAGCAGTATGAGGAAACAGCATGCCAGCAGCACACAACACCACTTAAATGATGCACGACCATCACGTTTTGAAAACATCACTGAAGTGAATGACAGCCATGTGGTTTTAACAAGTGTTGAACGCACATTATTTAGGATACTGCACTCCTTATTAAATAACATCTAAATCTCGACTGTTGTAAATCCAGCCCAGATAATATATTGTACGCTATATACCGCTAGAACTGTTTGTTAATTGCTGTGTGGCATGTGCCCTGTGTCTACTGATAAACTGCTATAAATTCACTTCACACAAAAAACCTATTAGGTGCACTTCTAAAAAAGATAAATGGTCACATTTCTACCTTTGACAGGATTTCAAGTGTGCCTCCAGTTTGACCTCAGATTGACACACAGTTGCTACGCTTGTTATCGTTTTTCTTCTTTTACTTTGCATGGTGAGTGACTACTTTATCAGCAGTGAATGACTCAGATGGTGCTAGTTAACACTTAGACAGCGATGACATCTGGAGAGTTTCTGACACATATTTAGTGGCAGCGAGTCTCAATTAGATTACACACCCTCATAACCAGCTTACTCCAATGATAATTTCCCTTTTTTACTCAGTACGGCACATGTTAATATAACTAAGTCCTCTTTAATACTTTACTTTTATATTTATGTTTTCAAAAGGTTTCCAGCGAAAATACGATCTGAAATTATATTTGCCCTTTGTCTGTGTCAAAGCTGTAAAACTTCCTTCTCCAGTAAGCAGAAAGCAAAGCAACCAAATTAGAAAAACCTGCAAACAGTTCATTCATTCATTCCTTTAAGAGATAAACACCTCAGGTTCATGGCAACTGTGAGCTGATATACTGTAAATTGTAACATTTATCTGGAGAAGACACATACATACTTTGGCTCCTATCCCAAGAAATGAGGCTATGTCTAGAACAGATTTTCCACAGATTCAACTGCTTGGCGAACCCAAAATGTTTTCGATTTAACCACAGATTACTTATTTTGATATCTTTGCTGTTTTCCTTTCGTATTTTAGGCGCCTACAGGTCAAATACTTTATAGAACCATCATGTGTCTGTGCTTAGCTATCTGGACATTTAGAGCGCATGTGAGTTTAGTAATTCCATTGTGTCCTGAGTCTCTTACAGTTCCTTGAGGATGACCTCTTTCTTGCTATTATTATCTTAGACCGTGGTCAAGGCTGATGCTCAGCATTGCTTTGCAGGATACATCCCCCAAGACAGACACAACAGTGTCTAATTGCACACGCTGACAGGCTTTGAAAAACAAATTTGAAAGAGATTGACACCATATGGCAGCAGCACCCGTTATAACAGTGATCAACTGAAGAGCAGATTCATTACAAAAAAGTGAAAGATATCACAAGAAGTCACCTGCTTTTGATTGATTTTCATGTATCTGGACATTTAAGATATACTTTTATAGTATACTTTTGTACTAGGTTTTACAGTACAAACATTAACCAGGTCCCGAGATTGACATTTGGGACTACAGTTATTTCAAATGAAGCATTTAAAAAAGTGTTAAGTATGGTGCTGTGCTCACCTTTTCATTGTAGGTGCCAGTGTGCTAACAGGGTTCCAGCCCATACATTCAAGCTGTGAGGCCATTTGGTATAGGTTGTCACTGTCATAAAAACAAAAGAAAAAACATTAAACATGCTTAATTTAGACTGTAGCATAGGGGAGCATGAGCGAGTTATAATCAAAAAGTGTAATCATAGATCTCAAACAGGCACCATAGGAGAATGTAACAAAAGCCACGTTAAGACTGAAAAATAGCTTGTGAAGGGGAGACATCCTAGGTCCCAAGTAATGAATGCCTGGCAGACAAAAGGAGGAATGTTGCAGAGAAGTGATAAATTATTCTAATCCCACCACTCTCAAAACTAAAATACCAATCTATTATTACTAGTACCAGGACTATCAGTTATGTTGGCATGTGCTACCCATGTCCTAGTGCCAGAGCTAAAGTAACGACCCTCTGAAAACAGGAGTTAGATGCCTCATATAAACAATGCTGGTCAAAGCCATTCACTCTTGGTTCTCAATCTGTAAACGTCAGCAATGCAAATGAACAGAAATAAGCGTATGATATGAATGAAGGGAATGATGCAAACAGACTTTCTTTAGTATCTTTAAACAATTTATTTGAAATAGGTTGTTCCTCATTATGGTTGTATGGTTGTGAGGTGTTAGTTTTTTTTTACAGCTTAAGAAGGTTAATTTAGAGCTATCCTGCATAATAGAGAAAAGTAAAGATAATTGCTTATTTCTGTGATAAACATACACCCACATTGTAGATTTGACTTCTGATGTGTGATCCTGACAATTCTTCACAACATTTTCTAGAATACTGTATTCATTATTTTTGCCGAATTTCAAATGTCAGTTTTAAACACATTGAGGCAAATTCCAGTGTAAGTTTTGAATTTGTGAAGTTTAATTACTTCAGGCTTAAAATATGCTCTTGCTCATTTGTCACTAGCGCTGGACACCATTATCCATTACATTGTCTAACAGCTATGCTTCTGCAATATCCTGCACCTCAAATGAGTTGTTTTTGCAACTCTCCTGCCGTTTCCTGATTCGCAATAGCAGCTCGTGCTGGTCGGTGCCACTGCGCTGTGCAATTCCACAAATTCCTGTTATGCTGCTGTAATTAATTCCTGCAGTTCCCCAATTTCTGCCAGCCTGAAACTTTTTTAATGGCAGGAGATTTTCTCAACTTTATTTCATTTGACACTTAATTTATAAGAGGGGCCACCTCCTCTCTGCTGGTTTATGATCTCTTTAGATTTTTCATCTATCTATCTATCTATCTATCTATCTATCTATCTATCTATCTATCTATCTATCTATCTATCTATCTATCTATCTCTCTCTTTCTCTCTCTCTCTATCTATCTATCTATCTATCTATCTATCTATCTATCTATCTATCTATCTATCTATCTATCTATCTATCTATCGATCTATCTACCTCTTTCTCTCTCTCTATCTATCTATCTATCTCGCTCTCTCTCTCTATCTATCTATCTATCTATCTATCTATCTATCTATCTATCTATCTATCTAAGAACTGTTCCATTCATTTAAATGGGGAACTCTGTACTGAACACTTAATGCTTACTGTTTGTGAGAAATCATTTTCATCAGAGGAACATGTGGCTGAGTCACGGGTTCTTATCAAGAGCGTTTTCTTATTTTGGAATGATTTCCGTGTTCTGCAGCTAAAAAAACAACATGTTGATGACTGCAGTTTTTATTGTTTAATTTTTTACAATAGTGTAATCAGAAATGCAACGTTGTTGTTGCTGGTGTCAGATGTTTGTCATCAAGAACAGTTTTTATTTATGTTTCAAAGAGAGCTAGGCAGTAATTGGAATGAAGAATTTAAAAGGAAATCAGCAGTATATCATGTAGAGTTTATTTTGGCCTGCTGGGTGCTGTTAGACAGCTCTTGACCTCTGTGCAGACATAGCCATATTCAGCAGGCCTACTTCTGTAAGCGATCTTATTTTCTGTCACTGCAACCACAGGTACTAAGACTAACCCTTTACTCACCTATACTGGCACATTTCTTAAAGGCAGAAGTGCTGAGACTACATATCCAGAACAATCTTTCTCACATTTGATGTTATTAATGCCCAGAGTTGCCTGTCACAGCTAATGGTTATACAGATCAACATCTGTCAGTAAAGTATGTATTTTATAGTGCAGGGATAATTACCTTTTTTAACTCAATTAGAAAGCTTTTTTAACCACCATTGTACATTAACACTTTACTAAACAGTAACTACAGTTGAATTCGGGTTCACTGTGTTATAAAGTGTTGGCGTACGACATTCAGCTAAAGTGTGATTGATTTAAACGGTTTACCAGGAAATAAACCAGGCAGAGAAAGGTCTTAATTTAATTGTGATTTAAGTGAGAGATTTAACTTGAATTCCACACCTTGTCTGTCTTGATATGTCCCCCTTCCTCCCTGTAATATCTCACCACCCACTTCCTTGAGGTCATCCCACAGTGGCTTTTCAAGCAAGCCTCTCCCTCATTTTTGTCTGTTGGCCTGCATTAATCTCTTCTAAATTATGCCATTGTCACCCATTCGAAAAGAAGCTTGTGCTTTTGATGACCTGTAGAGTTTGTTTTTTGTGTGTTTCTGTTACTAAGCAACCATATCTGAAAGATATGGGTCTTCAACCTCGGTCAAAAAATGGTTATGACTTATTTAGAGTTGCTTTATTAATACAGATGTTATCACGGAAGGTGATAGTTTAGGGTAATATCATTTTTGTACAGGTCTTAAGGGTATAACATATTTACTGAACACTACTGGACTACCTTTGCTCCAAATCTCGGTGAATGTTTTTTTTAAAATTGGGTAGAATTATTTAATGAAAAAAAAACAGGTGAAATTTATTATATATATATATATATATATATATATATATATATATATATATATATATATATATATATAATTTAGAAAGAAATAAACAAATGCTTGAGCGCAAAGTCTGGACAACAAAGTTGTCGTCAACAGTTTAAATCTCCAACGCATGTATATTTCCACACATTGGGGAAGCAAACTTTTGATGACATCTATCTCTCTCTCTCTCCTCTCTCTCTCTCTCCCCTCTCTCTCTCTCTCTCTCTCTCTCTCTCTCTCTCTCTCTCTCTCTCTCACACACACACACACACATTAATACACTCGCGCACACACACACACATGCGCACACACACACACACACTGTATATGGAGGCATTTCTCCATTCCAATCAAGTTTTTTTTTTGTACTGGAGTTGCAAGTATAATTCCACACAGAACATGCAGAAAACTAAACAACTTTCCTCCAAAGAGAAACAGTCGACTGTTACATCAAAATGCTTGTGGCTTAAACAACACTCATAAAATGAATAACTGGGCAGAAAAGTCTGCAAAAAAATCAAAAACCTTCAAGCTATATTGCTGTATTTTAGAAAAATCTAAATATCTAAATCAGCTTACCGTCATTGCGCCATTTCTGAATGCATTTGAATCAAAGACAACTGTGCATGCGTTTATTCATATAATGTATGTGCCTATTCAGGGAGTTTTTGGGTTTAACATTGGGGGGAGAAATCGGGTTAAATTGGGTAAAACCCAAAAATCATACGCCCTAGGTACAAGTAGATAGTTAACTCTCAACATGGCATAACTGTGAATAAACTGATATGGCTTGCAAACTAAATGGATTTAAAAAAAAATAAATAAAAAAAAAATCACAAATAGATGGATATAATATAACAAAGAGAATAAACAGAAAAAAGGTATGTAAGCCGCAGTCTCTGGCACAGCATAGCCCGCTGTTCAAGTTACCTGTTGTATGGGTTTCTCAGTAGCATGGCCTGGCTCCCTGCACAGCTGTCTGTTGGGGTGTGGCAGCCATATACTGGAGGAGGCATGGAGTACTGCTGGTCTCCTGGAGAGAAACAGAGCTGCTGATTATCAACACACCCCTTCACGATGCTCTGCCTTCTGGAGGAATCAGCTCTATTAATGGCTTGCTTCCTTGTGGGGAACAAGATTTATCTGGCCTTTGTTCTTTCAGATTATTTCTATAATTTCTTAGAAAACTAAAAAAAAAAATACAATATATAATGTATATACATTATATTATACATTATATATAAAATACATTATATTCTTACAATATCCTAAGAATGTAATGCCTAAGAATGTAATGCTGAAAAAAGGTTTATTCACATCACATGCAGTTCATTTAATCAACAGATTATTTTTATTTTTAAATAATGCCCAATTTTCCTATGGTCACCCTTGTCTGAAAGTAATTTCATGGACATAAAGGTATTAATCAGGGTAGTAATATGAACAGGATAAACATGCATTGAAGAGAGAAGTGCTGAGATTCATTCTGCTGATGATTTAAAAAAAAAATTCCCCTGGAATCTAATTGTTAATTGTTTATGTTAACCCATTTTCTAAACAGTACAAAAAAACAAAAACAAAATCTATAAATGTATTTTTTGTATATAAGTAAAACCAGTCTTTCATTTGCAATGTTTAAAATCATTTTATTGCAATGCGCTTACATGTAACCCTGCCTCCACACTTTAGCACGCCCTCCCTCAGAAATACAAGTGATATCTGGTTTTCGTTTCCTACAGATTTTGTGAATGAGTCCCAGGGTGTTTTTAAACATTCCGAAATCCGCTTTGCTCAAGTTGTTATTTTTTAGAGACACATATATTTCTCTCTAACACAATTAACAACAAAATGTTATTCTGGTTCACTGTGTTTTAAAAACTCTGCCACTGCAATTTGTAGACGGAGACCTTTCTTGAACTTGTATCAATCTTCTGTTCCACTTATACATGAGGTCTAGCTCCAGCAGCACGCTATCAGACCTGGGTTAGCAGGCTGTAGCATTTGATTTTTATATTTGATGTATATATATATAAATAAATTGTAAATTGTAATACACACAGAGCTTTATCCAGTTGGATCATTCATACCTATTGTTGGTTGTTGGTTCATTGGGTCTTCGTGTTTGAAGGAATGGTTGGAGAACTGTGATGTGTGATGAGAGGGAGTGTGTCCATAGTTAGCAGTCCCTTCAAAACCAACTGTGCTGTACCCTAAAAGAAAAGAAGAATTGCATAAAGTGGATGAATGCATTGCTACGTCAGTTACTGCTGTGTGTAAGAATAGGGATGGCATAGGAACGCTGGTGATAATTGAAAGTTCTTTGTTTATCATTGTAAACCTATATGGAAAGACTGATAATTTAGCAAACTTAAAAGCGATTTCAGGTTTAATTTATACATTAGAACACTGAAATATCAACCAGGTTACTTTATTTCAATCTGTTCACTTTTAACATTCTCAGCATATTCGTTATATTATAACAATTGACACCGGTGAAAGAAATATAAAGCCTGTGTAATATTATTTATGTTAAAAGCTGAAAACGCTAAAGGAACTCTGAAGACAAGAGCAAGAATACGCAAATGTTTCTTAAATAAGATTATTGTACTATATTTTAAAATTAGTATGTATTTATTTTTATTTTTTTAAATGTTAATAAAACCTCATTTTAATAAACTCATTAGAATGAAATGACAAACCTTAGAAAGAAGGGACAATTATTTTTAAGCAGTCATAAAAAGGATGCTTTTCTTTATTCATAACGTATCATTTTATGTGTGACGCGGCCCATCTGTTCATCATTTTACCATAGGCCTACTAATAACTAAAATCTGAAGAGTCTAGGTTAAACTAAAACTAATAGCACCTCCCACCATAGAGAGAAAATTGCTTTCAGCAAAAACAAACAAGCTATAGAATATAAGAAAGGTGCCACAAGAGTGGAGTGAGTGATGTCTTCTCCCGACCCCAGTGTGACTCTTAATCGTAAATCAGGTGTTTCAACACCAGCTTCATTAATGACATGGGACCACTTTCACAACAGCTTCAGCACAAAACTAATTAAAAGGTCGTATTTTTCTTATGTGGGTTATTGACTCATGAACATCTGATCGTTATCAATGAAAATTAGCTGATTAGATGCTTTTTGTAGCTGTTTACCCACAATAGAAGAGGTTTTACAATGTGTAATAAGATATTAATATGGTAAACGTTCAGACTGGTACAGATTGACTGGTAATAGCTGGCTTGGTGCACTGAAGATATAAAACGGAGTAATACTTCCTTGATGTTTGTCAGCATGTTTTAGCATTTATCAAAGCTTGATTTTTTGTGGTAAATATTTAGTTCATAATTTAGTTCAGATTCTTTCCTAAATAGAATGGAATTTATAACTGTGTTTAACAAAATGTTTATTAAGCAGCTGTTAAATTCCTGATAAATCCCATCATATAGCCGCACAGAGGTCTAACAGGAAAAGGACTAAATAAAGCGCTTAATCATTTCCATTGTGGTGTGCATGGATATTTTCAATGCAGTACAATTAAAGCATATCAATAAAGACTTGCTATTTTCAAATCAGGTGACTGTGAAGCAGTTTCTACCATGATCTCTTTTGGAGCTGTATATTTTATTGTGGTATCTCAACCATCCGGTTGAACTCAGAGAAGCCTTAATTTATTTCACAGCTGTTTCTGTCTTCTATTATCTAGGACTGTAACTCATGAAATAATAGTTGCTTTTCTTTAGTAAGATTTTGTTCCAGCAACATCTAATATACTTTAAACCAATTCTATATTCTTGGACTGAAACAGATATTTGGTGACCTTCAAAACAATACTCCAGGCAAACTGATCTTTGGCTCAGTTTTCCGGTGTTGTCTGACCCGAACCTTAGGAATGTGATAAGAAGATTGGAGCTCTGCACACATCTTTTGATAGCAAGGTCTCTTTAATTAGGACCTTATCAAAGACAAGACTGATTAAAATGTGCTGAAAATAATTGAAAGTTGCACATCTGCTTGTACACTGAGATCTTCAGAAAGAATCTGCTTACGAGGAGGACCCAGCTGGGTGGAAGAGCAGACAGGGATGACAAGAAAAATGGACAAAGTTCAGAAAGTTTTATTTTCCAAGACTTGGCAAAACTAAACCTCAAGCCAAGGTAACATCTTTCCCACAGTCAGAAAGCTTTTTAGTGAAACCAGTCTTAACTACAGCTCAAAGGAAACATCGCTTTCAGAGCTGAAATTCTCCTTCGTGACCCAATGGAAGCAACAATGTCTTCATTTATTCATTTTTGAGACAGTGCGGTTTCCACCCAGTGTTTCCCTTTAGTAAATAAAACCTGTTATTTTTTTATTAACATGAACACAGTTTTTTTTTTTTTTTGGTTTTGTTTTTTTTTCAAATAATAGCATTTTATTACAACATACCCATTTTATGTCTAGAATATATTGTATTGTAGCCTTTGAGGAAAGTTTAATGCTGAACCACACTGAGGAGACTGGCTTTAATCTATGGTGACATGCGACTGAAAGAATAGGAGAGAGATAATAACAACAAACTGTGTGGTGAATCCTTTTTAATGGGAAACATAGAATAATGTCATTAGGTGATCCTCTCTGATAGTAGTTAATGGGTGGCTGCTGGTTTTATCTTCCACGCAATGTGTGATGTATCTGGGTCAAGATGTACTATTAATAAAGAGCTGTGTTTATTTCATATTTCAATGAACCATGAACTAGTAGTTCTACATTCAGATCTATTCCCACCTTCTAAAAAAAAATTGATGAATTTCAAATTGAGATTTAAGCGTGTATTTATTAATTTTTTTACAGATTAGTGTTTTATTATTATTTCACAACAAATTCATTTTAAAATATGACATCTAAAAAAAAATGTTTTATTTTATGTTATGCTATTGCTGATGCCTTTGTTAAAAAAACAAAACTATGAATGTCTGCACTAGTAATTTGAAGGTATGGTCCCGTTAAAACAATAATAAGTTGGTATATTTTTTTAACATTTTTAGATTGATATCATTCCGCAATGAAAAATGAAGGTATTTTGACAAATTGAATCTTTATTATATTTTTTAATGTAAAAATATTTTGCATACAAAGACTTTGTTTTCAATAAAAAAAGTTAAACAAAACTCAATCGCACAAATGCAATTTACTGTACATACCAACATTACAGTACATGCCATTAACTGTGCTTCTTTCCAATAAATCATTTTTTTTTTAATTTTCATGCAGTTCCGTAACTAGCACTGCAGAGAACTATTCCCTTAATCACTTTTGTGCTTACAATTCAATTAGAACACTTGGACATTTTGAAGTAGCTTGCCAACAAAGGAAAAAATACATAGCAGTACAAGTATTTGAATCCTCATGTAATACAACAATTATGGGTTTATTTTAAACAACCTTATTAAACTTATGTTAATCATTTTAAAACAAAAATGAAACGGACAGTATATTGTCTTATTCAGGGGAGAGTAAAATGTATTCCCAGCCACCCACCCACAATATAAGTACATAAGTAAACCATAGTTTGATTAAGATTGTCAAGCGGTTATTTAATGGTGGCTGACCCAGGTGCAAAACACCTCTTCATTGTTTCATTTTCACCTTTAACGTAAATGGCATAACCATCACATAGCCAAATAAAACTAAATTCCAGTTACTCTCTATATTGTATTGAGAAAAATAAAAGGATGAAATTAAAGACAAAATTGGAGTTCAGCTGACTTTTGAACCGAGAAGTTCACCGTTTTAAAGTCTTTCCAAGACAAAGAAGGAGAGGTGATATATTTTATTGGACTAACGCAACAATAATTAATCACATAATTAGTGTTTAGTTAGTCCAATAGAA
The DNA here is from genome assembly GCF_017654505.1 of Polyodon spathula. Lineage (NCBI taxonomy): Eukaryota > Metazoa > Chordata > Actinopteri > Acipenseriformes > Polyodontidae > Polyodon > Polyodon spathula. The sequence goes on along the minus strand of NC_054550.1, from coordinate 530,903 downwards.
GGTGTCCTAACTTATTGTTATAACTTTTGGAAAATAAAAAGTATTTTGTGGCTTTAAGTAGACTTGTTTTGTCAAACATTTTTCATAACAAATAATGTTAATAATTACAATATTAGAAATCGCAAAAATAATTCTTTATCAGTGGGGTAGAATATTAATATTCTGATTAATAGCTAAAGATATGCTAAACATATTGAAAGTAACAGGAAATAATTGTCTCCAGAAATGTTAATGAAAATACTTTCTAAACATAAAAAAGTTCTCTAGCCAAACAAAACCACTTGGTAACACTGCACAGAATCTTGGTAGGGGAAACATTATAACAATGTCTTACCCTGGTTCCTGGAAGCTGGTTGTGTTTCCATGCAGTTTGCCAGGTAGGGGCCATTTGAGAACATCCTTGCCTGGCTGGGAGGTGGTTGATTTGGTGGTGGAGCCCCAAAGGACCCATACCTACAAGCTCCAGTGCCACTGAATTGACCAGAAAAGTGAACCGTGAAAGCACTGAGTCCGCAGTGATCATCGTGGGGGTCAGCGGAGTTCCAGTTGGGCTCTTGCTTGATAAAGGAGCTGTAAGGGGCACCTGGGTGGAAGTCTAAGACTGGAGCCCATTGAGCAGGATTACTGACCGGCAAGGTGCAGCTGCCATTGCCCGCAGGGAGAGACACTGGCAGCATAGCATTGAGATCCCGCACATCCGAACCCATGAGATCCAGAGCTGCCTCCTTTCAAAACCTTTAAAATAATAAGAAAAGCAAGAGAGATAATAACTGGAGGTTCTTAAGCACTAAACACTGTTTAATTTTTTTCCCAAAACAATCCTTTGCCCGATATATTGGATTAAACACAGTGCTTGCTGGATTTATTTGTGTCTTTTCCAGTTAAAAAAGATGCTACCCAACAGGGTCAGAGTCCATGTAGCCTGAATTGCTTTGGTCCTTAAACACCCGTGTCCTTGATTACTGCTTGAGGCTGTCAATTAGAAGTCAATGGGGAGAGTGTGAGGGAGTCTTTAAGTGTGGGAGCTGTCTGGGACTCCTTTGCTCATGTGTCTGTTTGCATTGGAGTTTCTGAAGCTCAAATAGAGCTTGGCTCAGGAGTGGGAGGAGTTAGGAGTGATGATGATGAGCACTCTGCTCTATTCTGTGACCAGTCTTACCAGGGTTTTATCTGTGCTGAACAAAGGGCAAAACAAGGGGCAAAACAAGGGGGGGGGGGGGGGGGGGATAGTTCATGCCCAACATTTGTATTTTCTCACTTAGCTCCAGTACAACCCCAGGCTGCTTTTAAATTGATTGTACTTTAGGACACTGTAGATTCTTAGTAAAAAGACAAAAACAAAAGCTACTACTCTAAATAGGATTGTAGTTCAGGAGATAAATGATTTGTCACTATTCTTTACAAATTAAAGGCATTAAGGTTAATAGATTTTTTTTTTCTGCTCAGCTTTTTTCTTCAGGGTAAGTATTGTATTAGGATTATTTTAAGAATTCATATTGCTTAGATATTTTGATTTATACATACAGTAAAAGTACTTAGCACAATGGGTATACAGTTAGAATTCTTACTTGTTAGTAGATTAAACAAATATTGAATTGTAGACCTGTAAGCTTTTATAATATTGACGATCTTCTTTTAGCTGTGGTGTAAAATGGTTATTTAAATACTGATGTATGTTTTTATGATTTTATGACAAATAGAGTGAATAAAATGAATTAATTCGCTTTTGTTTTCATGTCCTTGATTGAACAATTGTGACACTCGCTTGTGAAATATAAATAGGCGCTTACACAGTAAATGAGTCCTCTCATAATATAACATTGTAACAAGGTTACGTGTGATAAATATTCTTAAAGTGTGATGTTGTTCTTAAATCTATATGAAGGAGAGCCGCCCGACGTCATCCTCGAATAACAGAGAGTGATGCTTTTCCCGATCTGGCATCACTGGGATCTGGATTAAAACGTGGCTGAACTTTTCCCTCTTCGACAATCGCTTTTACCTGACGTGTTTTCTTTTTATTTTCACGCGCGCCACCGGTCTCTTTTAAAATAGGACCAGCATACAGCAGACAACCCGCCAGCCAATTGGACTTGCAGTTTGAGAAAACGTTTGCTGTTATTGATACCGAAGTTGTACAGCAGGCAACAATGCGCCACAAAAAATACTAATGTTAGCGTCGTGTGACCAACCTCCGTTGGGCCGTGACTGAGCAGACTCCCACACATCCTACACGCACAGTGAGCAAGAATCAAGTTCGCCAACTCGCATCGGTGCCCTCACTGTGTAAAGCAACAAGCTCTTACGGCAAAGTGTGCCACGACCGAACCTAAAGAAAGTAAGAGAGAAAGTCAAGCAGGAAAAAAAAAGTCCTGTTAGCAAGCACTCAAAAAGGTGAATAGTTAGCTGGGCATCTACTGGATGCGGTGGGTTCCATGCTAGTTGACGGGGAGCGGGGCGCGCAGACAAACCGGGCCGGGAGTGCGATTACAGCTACACGGCCATTCAAATATTAGGCCACACTGGAAGAGCCACATGTCCATATGCTAACGATATTACCAAACATCGGACTGACAGCTAGCTAGTTTAGTTCCTAAAGATGTAGGGGCAAGGCGTTAAACATAACTCGCACTTCCGACCGTCCGATTACGAACTGGGACATTTCCCGGTGACCACGACGACCAACCATAGATGGGATACACCAACAAAACAAAAACATAAAAGATTGGGTGGGACGACAGCCAGGTGATCGGTGCGTCGAGCCCGATGGAAAAAAAAAAAAGGAAACCTATGAAATGTACGGACTCCTTGATAAACAGCTACCAGCTTATCGTACGGCCTCTACGACGCAATCGAGACACACAATCGGAATTTCTACTCCCAAATATCAATGAAATATCGCGGAAAACGCACAGCTCCCCTAACTTAAGGATTCAATCTCCCGACGATAGAAAAAGAATAAAAAAACTCTGACGGGATCATAAACCATGGTTCCATCCGAACAATGGCACGCTCTACCAAAGGGGTTGGTCTCCCCGGAGAATATGGATGTCCTGCATATATACGTAGATCTAACATTGCTAAGGACCTTAGCACTTCATGTAATATCAAGGTGATTCCGATCAATGTGAGACTAATCGTAGCGATGCTAGCTGTGCCTCGGACGTTTGCACTGTCCAGATACTCAGAACAGTGGAATTAAATCGTCTATAGCAGAGCTTGTGTTCGAGCGCACCCGTTGTCAAATGACCCAAGAATATAAATGACGAGGGGAATACACACTTATATTTTATTATTGACTTCCAATCTTATGTATATTAGAAATTGCGATCCATATTATTATTATTTCCAGTCAATTATAACCTAAATAAAGTTGAATAGTTTCGATTTTATAAACACTTTTCACAAGTTTTCTGCATTCTTTTTTTTTTTTTTTTAAAGCTATAACAACACAAATAAAAGATTTATAGTAGGCTGCATGATCACCCATATGTTGCAGGTAAACGTGAGAAGAAGTGTGTTTTGACGTTTTTGGTGTGTTTTTTAAGAACAATATTTACAATCGGTTAAACTCGACTGCAGGCTAATTCACAGCATGCAGAACATTTCTGATAAAGGTCAAGCATCGTCTATTTAAAACCCTATATATTAAAAACGACTTAGCTTATTGTATCTTTATTTAATTATTGTTTCATAACATATGTGAATGTTGTACATTTTCAATTGAACAAACAATAGCATTAAATTAACACAATCAGAGGAATAATAAAATAACGTTTTTGTTTTAATTTATTAGAAAATAAATGTCATGTTTTCTTAAAATAAAATAAAAAATCATAGACAACTTTTCCCCGCATAAAAATATATATTTCAGTTAAATTAATCGGGTGCCCACACAAAAAAAATATATATATATACATATATATATATATATATATATATATTATATAATATATTATATATATTATATATATATATGCTGGTGCTTGGTTAACCAATAAACTGCTTAAAGAAAAGCTTAATAAATACGTCATTAGAAATATATTTGAGAATCTAAATCTACTCATGGATGTTATTGTATTTTAACTCAGACAATACAATACAAAGTTGCATTTAAAAAAAAAACTTCGCATGCTCATTTTTTGAAAGAAAAACAAACTAAGCAACCCTTTTATAGTTATATTTATTACCTCATAAAAAAAAAAAACAGTTCACTACAAGCTCATACGTTCAGTATGCCCGTCAAACTGCATGAGAATGCCTCAATATTATTCACGTTTTGTTTTTTTCATGTAAATAGACAAAATATATATAGTTTTCAATGCATTAAAGTGGCATGTATGACACATTGCTCATTAAAATATGTAATTTACTAACACACACACACACACACACACACACACACACACACACACACACACACACACACACACACACACACACACACACAGGCGTCTACAAAAAAAATGATAGTTCTTTCCAATTAATATTGAAATCCCAGATTTTTAAAATAATCTTCCTCCACATTCCTCCACTCACGCGCGCGCCCCGTTAGAGCAACATACCCGTCTCTCCCTTGGCTAGCACGCAATAAAACACGTAGCCTGCATTTGAAAAGGTTACACTATATTGTAAACGACATCTCTACACCTTTATTTAACCCATAATTAGGTGGCTTCTACAATTATGTGTTAGTCATTAGCACATTGTGTGTCACCTAATATTTTATTAGCCTGGGGCTTTGACATACATCCCCATATACATAAAATTAACCCAAATGCTTACAGCCTTTTTGTTGTATTGTGTAATAATACTGTATTACATTTGTCACCGAAGAGGTTAAATGAAGAAGAATTAGTCATCTTTGTATTTTGAAAGAATGTCAAACTTATTTATTTTATTTTTTTAAATGTTGGGATAATTCATTTAAGCTATTTCATTTTGAATAATTTGCATTTCTTGTATTAACAAAATCGTTTTGTTGATTATTTAAGAGTGCAAATGACCAGACATAAATCTAACTTGTAATAATATCGTAATACATGTTTTTTACAGTTGTGTAAAATTGTGTACTTAATCAGCCTTGGTGGGGTTTTCTTTGTTAGTAAGCTTGACAAATAATGATCAAAGCAAAGCAGAAAGTTCAGCAGAGAAACATTTAGAACCCAGATAACAGGATATTAATCAGAGGAGAAATGAAATGTAAATCATATAAAGTATTGCATTAGTGAGTGCTCAACATTATTCTCAATAGTGTTAAAAACAAAAACCAATTGATTACCCTCGCAATAACACGTGTCAGTCTGGTACGCTGCTATTTAAAACCAAATTATGAAAATGTCTTAAACTGCAGTGCAGGGCTAGTGTTGTAACTTCTCCTTCACAATAATTCTTAATATAAATGAAACAAGTAACAAGTAACAACAACAATAATAATAATAATAATAATAATAATAATAATAATAATAATAATAATAATAATAATAATAATAATAATTATTATTATAATAATAACCTCAAGTAACCCTTTATGATGGGATTTCACACTCAGCCTGCCCCTCAGTGTTGGAGTAGCTGGGGGTTCTTTCACACCCAGCCTGCCCCTCAGTGTTGGAGTAGCTGGGGGTTCTTTCACAGCAGTGCGGACTTTGAGGTCTTCTCTGAGGCTGTGTTCGAGACAGCAGCAGTCTGCCCCATGTAACTGTTGGAGCTGCCGTTCATCCCTTCATTTTCAAGAGCACTACGTACACAAGCAATGAACCAACATTTCAATTATAACAAATTAACACTTTCACTGAGTATTTGTTCATTTGGGTTTTGTTATGTATACAGCAGTGCTAGTAAAATAAAACAGAGGGATATAGTAATCTATATTCGGACTCTCAGCCAAAATAAATATTGCTCCACATCCACACTTACTAAACTGATGGAACTGAAGTAGACAACAACATTCCAAGTGTATTATCAAATTCTGTGCACACCATAATAGTGTGTTGATTTCCTGCCTTACAGTGGAAATGTAGCAATGAGGTTCCTTATGAATTGTGAAATTAAACAACACTATTGCTGAACCCATCCATTCAGAAAAAATACATAACATGTACATACATACATACATACATACTAAAACCCTGCTTACCATCAGTTAGTGTGAATTAACATATTCAAAAGTTTAATGAAAAAAAGAAGAAAATATCATTATACAAATGATGGGGGGGGGGGGTTACAGAGCATGTAAATGACTGATAAATGCAGATTATTTGGGTTACTTGATTTTGAATATTAGGAGGAACAACTACTGTATCTGTTCAGAAAGTAAAAAAAAACAAAAAAAAAAAGCTTCATGTTGACTTCATGGTGACCTCAGTATGATTATCTACTGATATAAAATGTTAAAAACTAAAAACAGCTATATCATCTGAGCCATTAGAATGCTAGACCTTGTGAACTTCACAGTACATTTAATGCCTTTCCTTCCGTTCATGATATCAACACCATATGTCTATAATATCAGCCAGTCCATTACAATAGACCATAGCGAAGTATCCAGGATTATGCCCTTCTTATTGCTAACTGCTGTTTGGTGGCAAACCTGATGGGGCGGGGCGGGGCAGGTTGGCTTCTCTGCTGTTGGTCATTAACATTGCTGTTGCTCGCTGAAATGTGTGATTGGCAGGTGTAATGTTCCCATTCAATGCTGATGTTACTCTTGTGAGCAAAAAGATAATTGAAAACAAGCAAACAGAAAAAACAAAACCACACCGGGCATGTGTTTCTCAATGGCCTCATAGTGCTTTGAGTTGGGTGGTCTTTGTTGTAGAGTAAAAAAAAACACTTATTTAACCCTTTCATATAGACTTACACATTCTTTTCTATTATTTAATTAAGAAAAGGAAATGGATATTAAATAAATAGAACAGCATCCTGGATTAAATAAAACAAAATTAGGGTGGTGCCAGATCTATTATATAGTATTGCTCTGGTGCTGCCATACACTTTGATTTAATTCCGTCCAGAGAAAAGTAACCATATAAAATAACATATAGACAGAATAGATTTAGTGGAACAGACAGGAACATGAAAAGCTGCCCTTAATACATTGTACTGAAATCCGCACACCTGGCCTTACCCCTAACAAATGTTGTTTTGTATTACCTGCCACCTGACCATTCCATAATCTTTGCAAGAATTCTGATTGGTTTTCATTGCAAATACTTCAAACTTGTGTTTTTTTTTCCATTGTATTTTGTCTGTCATAAGGTTCTTTAGTTATGAATATAGGAGCTGCTCTTTAGTCCTAGTTGTCTGCCACAGACATATGAAATGTAGACTAGATCAGATAAAGAGTCTGATGAAGAACCAGCTCCTGAACACAAGACTATATAACAAATGAGAAAGTGCAATAAGAGCCACTCCAAGCGATTGCAAACATCACAAAACGATAAAGGAAAGTTTTTTTTGTTGTTTTTTTTTAAATGGTTGAAAATGGATGCTACATCAGTGGTATCCAGAATGAGCGTTGTTGCTGTGAAAAAATAAATAAACACAAAAAAATAACACATGCAGAACTAACAAGAAGAACAAAGCATCTGGCTAAACAATGGCATACATTTCACGTTTACCAAACTATCCATTATGCGGAGATCAGAAGGAGTGGACCCAGAGGGACAGGTATTCTCTTTGCCCCAGAAATCCTTCTTTAGACCGTGGCTCGCTGTCAGCAACATCTAAGGGGAAGCATGGCCTGGGTCTGTTAGCTCATCTTCACATGGGACTTAGAAACACTTTCAGTCAACCCTCGGTCTGTTTCCTTTGTAACCTTACATCCAATGTACAACTGAAAAAACAGGCAAGCAACCAACAATCTGTCATGATTCATGTACTCCTCAGTGAGTTAACTGAGCAAAGTAATAAATAGTGGCAGTGACCTGCCTTTGGCCTCAGAAAGGACAAAAGAATGTTGAACTGGATTCTTATCATGCTGCAGTAGAAAACTTTCAGCTCCTGGCTTTCACCTTTCCCTTTTATTTGTTCATTAAAATAAAGAGGATGTGTTATTACAATTCTGGAAACAAAATCTAATGGCAGGGTTGTTGTCTATTTTGGGGATTTTGTCCATGACAGCTAGGGAACTGACCAATAAGGAACAGCTTCCCATGAAGGCCTTCAGTAAACAATGGCGCGAGAAAAGGTCATTCTTGCAGTATTAAAATACCCAGATCTGTACAATAAAGGACACAAAAATTATAGAGACAAGGCAATGAGGGAGAACAATAAGAGGAGTTGCCTATCACACCGCGCACGCCTGTCACCACGAAGGACAAAAATGCAGCGCATCAATTTAAATCAGTTTAGAGACATCATCCAGCATGGCATGCTGTTAGGTCATTTTCATAGCCTTTCATGAGGTGTTCTTTTTCATGTAAAATTCTTTAAAACATGAAGCCAGCTGTGTTGGAAGTTGATGCATAAATATTACACTTGTGGCCTTACCTTGCCTATAACAGATCTCAGAGCCAGCATTACAATCTCTTATATTCCATTGGTTTATTTCTCTGTGTTTGTCTACTGTACCTTATCTGGCTTTGTGGTCCAACTTCTATTTCTTCTTCTGAGTTTATGAGCATAAGCTTGAAATGCCTACATACGCTTTTTTTTCACTAGGTCTCATGTCATGCTTTGGCTTCTACAACTACCATTAGCCAAACCCTGATTTTGAAATAACACAGATTGTGGGGCAGCCAAATGTTACTCCAGCATTACATCCTTCAGACAACAATTCCAGAAATATCCCAACCCAGAGGAGAGTTTTGTTGGCTCCCTATCTATACTCACTCAGTAAACCAATGATTTGCAAAACTACTTAAGTCTGGGCAGCTAGAGAACTCCATGGTCTACTGCCTTTGTTTATTGGCTGCTCATAACCTAACCACTAACTTCCAACCCCAGTCCTAACTTGTTCAGTCATTACCTGTTTCCATCTTTCTGATGAAGTCTAGATTAAATCCACATCTTCATTCTGAAGGAGTATTTGTTTTGGGAAGATTGCCTAAGATTTGTTTTATGTTTTCAATGCTGCAAAGAGGATCCCAGGCTGTGTTTTGTTTCTCTGTTAATTTGTGTATCAAGGCCTATTGATTTCTGGATGGTTTCGTATCCTCAGCCTAAAATATTTCCGCGGTCGTACCACAGCCCATTGTGATAAAATGCACAGGGACTTATCTGTTGCATTAGCTGTGCTCCTAACCATTCGTGAACCTGGATAAATGGACCAAGAGAAATCATTCTTATTTTTGTGATTCCACATTTCACTGACCAGGGCTGACCAAGCTGTCTGTCCATCCATTAAGTGTTCCGAACTATCTGTCTAATCACTGCCAGACTGTAACTTCGTCTTTCATTTCCCCTGATTGTTCTTTTAAGCCTTGTTTTAGCATTATGCTATTTTGCTGCAGTCTACCTGTAATGTCATCAAGCACTGCTTCTAGCTTTTCAAACCACCAGCAATCCTGTTTATATGGCTTTGCTTCATCATGTGCTTTTATTATTGTCAGTTAAGCTATTATTTACAGTGGAAAATATGCAGAATTAAGCAACAACAATTGATTAGAGAGTAAGACTAACCGTAGGCAAATTCATTTACCAATATACAAATAATGCCATAATAATGCCAAAATAATTTTTTTTTTTAATTTGCCACCACACATGTGATCAAGTATACATTATTTTAACATCAGGCATGTCATTGAAAATGTATATGAATTTAAAATCAGAACTGTAAATCATGTTTCTTTTTAATTAGTGCTATGCTAATAGACCATTGTCTAGAAATCTGCAAATGATTTAAGGTAATCCAGCAGGGGTCATATCCTTCATTAAGGCTAACAAAAACATTCTGGTTGAGAGGGTCGAACCTATTAAAAATCTGAAAAATCTGACACCCCCAGCGTTTCCTGTATACAATTATTTGTAGTATATTGTATTTATTTTGCAATGGCCTGAAAATGTGCTGCCTTGAAATGCAATACATGTGATAAACAATACTGTAGACGTGCTACATAGTGTGTTTCCAAATGGGACTGACCAAGAATTAAACTTTTATGGTCCTAGCTTTCAATTACTCTCCCCCCTGTAAATTGTGGTAATTCTGGGACCAATTATGCAGGATATGTCTCAATTTGTTCTGCATTAAGAGCACACTGTGGATGTGAGGCCGGGCCATAAGGAGACCAGCTATCCAGAGCACATGAAATTGATGAACTGATACTTGTCGCAAGTCCTGACTGCACCATCTGGAATTGTAGTCTGGGGTTACATTGAGAGCTGCTGACCCTAGATTCAACTTTTAACTAGGAAAAAAAAAAAAAGTTTTGTCCTGTAGGAAAATACAATATCAAAGTCCTTTGTCTTGTCCTTATCTTGTTCTCTTTTAGAAACTCAATTTCTTAGGGCACATCTGGTGTGACTTTAAAAGTTGTAGAAAGCTGGACTTCTCTCCCTGAAATCTTGACGTGCTCAGTTAGGACAGGTTTGCTTTCTGGTAGAGGATGGTATACAAATCAACAAAGGTGGCACAGGAAAATAAAGCAGTGCCACAATTTCACTACAAAACGTTGTTAATAGAACCTTTAAGTGTGCTGCCAGTCTCGGCATTGCAGGAATCTGTTGTTTTTTAAAGGTAAAACCAACAACAGCTGTTCCACCCAGTCATTCTGCCTTGTATTTATCTGGGGTATCACTGCACTGATTGCTCAATTGAATATTTCAGTTTTTATGAGACTACAAAAAAAACTGCAGCCTTTCTCTGGAATATGTATTTATAAACCTCACCATTTAATACAAATAAGATAAGAGAAGTGGAAATAAGATTGAATCAGAGACGCTATCTACACAACCAGAGGCTATTTTAAGAAAAGCATAAAGATAAAGTTCAGTTTCGATCATTGCTAAATTGTCTGTGATGCATGTCGTCTCTGCAGATAAAAACCCAATAAACATGTATCATCAGCATGAAGTATGTGTTTGCTGATGAATGTGCAGCCAACTTCCGTACAGAACCCCCCATAATTGATGTGAGTAAAACCATAACGGAAGTAAGATAATAATGTTCAATAACCATTGGATATTAATGCCAAAATACCAATAAAAAAACCATGCTTTGCCATCATTTTTACATGTCACCCTGGGAATTTGATTTTGTAAAGTTTTTTTTTTTTTTTTTTAAGCTACTTTTTACCATTCATATTTGTCCTGAGCTTCTGTTGCAGAGTTTACAAGAAACACATTACTTTACCTTTGCTGTAGCCCGTCTTGTCTGTATTATTATTTTTTTTGAATATTCCTATATTTTACCTGGTGTGGACTTTTCGTATGCACTTGGCCAGCTGTGCAGTACATACAACTTCTAACTGTTAGCTATTTGTTATTTGGCACTACAATGCACAGAAGCAAAAAATTGTTGGTGCATAAAAGTGGGTGTCTGTAATACTCAAGGGATGCCAAATATCCCAGAAGTCATCTTTATTAGGGGAAGTACTGTAAACCAAAAACTAAACGCCTCCTAAAAGACTCTTTTTGGGTAAGGGTAAAAATGTCTTAGTACTAGTCTATTCATCTCTGTCAAGAATTACTGTAAGTGATGCAGCAGAATGGAATCTGTCATGATACACAGGTAAGACTGCCTGGAACCACAGCCTAATACTGTACAAAATTAGCTTGATCAACAACTTTGCAAAGCAAAGACATTGTACAACACAGCAGACTCCTTTTGATATCTTGCAGACGCAGTATGAAGTTGTTGATAGAGGTGGCTTAAACTGCCGTGACCAAAATGGTGTTTGACAATGTCTAACAGGTAGCAGAATGTGAAGTGCAAAGCGATTCTTTCATACCCCAAAAGAACAAGGGCATTTTGTACTTGTCCAATAAGACATTTTAAATAATAGCACAGAAAAATTATGGCTCCCTTGGCCATTTTAATGTATTTTTTCTCTCAATGAACAACAAATGATCCTACTTAAAAACCCACTTTGAATTGCCCAAGAGGTCGTTAGTACAAAATGGAATCTAACTGGTCCTGAAAATATTTTACAAGCAGTGTGCTAAGTAACAAAGAGGGGGAACATGGGGTTTGCTTATTGTATCCAAAATGAAACCGTGACAGCTGTGAAAGATACCTGGTTGAAATGTTAGCAACTTTGCCCCTGTACGTTGTTTACTGTCTTTATCAAACTTTAATCATGGAGTTAGAATTATGTTTTTATTTTTTAATAAACTGGATTTCCAGCATTAAATTAGAACACTAATTAACAGGTTTAAAAGGGATAATGCATAAGTAATTGAAATGAAGTAAAACAAAGTAACTAATAGCATTTCAACACAAACTAAACTCATTATTAACATGTGTATGGGCTATGGAAGGGTGAGGCAGGAATATCTCATCCACAAAGTATATTTATTACAGCAATTTCATATATTTAACAATAAGCAATCTCATTCTTCCCTTAACTATGAATTTGACCACAATTCATATGCTTTTAAAAATGGTATGGTTTTTATTTTTTTGTAATTTTAAGGTAAGTCAAAAAAAAAAAGAAAGCGTGGCTGTGGTTTCACAGAACGTGATTAGCAAAAATATGACATTTGTTTACCTAAAATAAAATTAGGTAGTCCAAGATTAGTGCGAACCTAGATTTGTGAAAGCTGTCAATACAGTACACAGAAATACTCACTCACACATTATTAAATAAGCCGCTCTGTATTCCCTTTATCACCCAGGGTTTAAACAAACTGTATACAGCGTTTTAATGTTAGGCATCAATCACTATTCAGGATTGTTTTCTTGTGGATGTTACAATGGAATGTGTTCCTATCTTTGGCTGAACAATGTTCTACTGTTAGTTCTTTCAGCAGTTTCAAAGACAGTTAAAACACACACACACACACACACACACACACACACACACACACACAGACACACACACATGCTCACATACAGTGCAAAGGAATAAATGCCAGCTGTGCTTTTGCCCTGGCATTTAATGCACTTCATATATATCACAAAAGGCTCTAAATGGAGACAGCAGATAAAAGCAGAAAGGCTCTCTTTTATTTGAACCACACATTTGTGCCAGCCCTTCAATGAACATCGACTCCCTCGTTCTTACTATCTTTAGTTAAAACAGTAAAAACAAGCTGCAGATGGTTGAAGCAAAGCATCCATGAGATCCCCTCAATCGACAGTGTTTCATTCATCTTTAGTTTAAAAAGTTCGCAAAATATCTGAGGTGTGAACCTTTTTGTAAAATATATATATATATAATCAAAACATAGGTTCAGCTTTGTACATTCTGTTGCTCAATAGTTGCAGTGCATAATTAATGAAGAAATAACACTGTATTTTCCTCAGTGAGTATTCTGAAGGTCAAGTTTTGGTATTGGAATGTTGCTGAAGTTCTGTTTTGTTACAGAATACTCATAAATGAAATATGTGGAATTTTACTGTAACATTATTGTATATTGTATATAATGTATATTGATTTACCTTTTTTTACCCATTCACTATATACAGTGAAAAAAAGATATATCCATTTTGATAATCTTTGAAGATTATCAAAAAGTAACTGGTATGGAAAACAAAAATAGTTAAGAAATTAAAACATATCCACACAAACATTTCAGTGGTGCTATATGACCTGAAAAACAGCAACACTTCTTTTTTTTGAAGAGCTTTAAAATACTGGCTTCCTCTCAAAGGCCTGGGAGCACAGATTCCGTATTTAACTAGATATGGGAACTAGTCCAACATTACCTAAACAGGCTTCGGAGAAATGAAAGAAGAGACTGCTCTGAAGAAGCAAAGTGGCACCACCAGCTGCAGACACATTCATTAATGCACCTTGGTATGCAGCAGCAAGAACGACCTTGATACAAATAAAAAAAGGGAATTCTTTGAAGAAAAGAATGCTCTTCTCACAGGTGTCCAAGATGTACCGTGCTGGTTTTTCCATCTCTGCTGGCTTTAAATTCAATCCTAATTGCTGGACTTTTCAGAACAGAAGCGGATCTGATCCTTGAAAGTTACGAGAGATTTATCTCTGTGTCGCAAGTTTTTCTTTATGACCGAGATCGAAAAAAATATAATATCTGCAGAGTGACTTTTTCAGATTTCTCTGGAACAGCATTACCCCCTTGTGAATACATCCACGAGTACATTAGTAATACTGCAGTACATGCATATCTGGATTCCTAGCTTAAAAACAGATTGTGGTCAAAATACTTCTAGTTTATGGCAGATAATTACCTAAACATACTTTCCTTATAAAACAAAACGTACATGAATGTCATGTACAAAACAAGTTAAGTATTATTTTTTAAGACTAGAGAACTAAAACCTGCTGTTTTTTTTTTTTCGTTTTGTTTTGTTTTATAAGTGCAACTGTAATCTCTGATATGTTTAATATGTCTTGCAATAACATTCCAAACTAGTTCTTTTAACCTGAATGCCAAGAATTTGTTTAATTTTTTTTTTTTTTTTGGTCTGGCAAGTGCAGCCTTTTACTCAGCTCCATTACTATTTGACTTTTATCAGCCCTGATACCAAAATGTTTGCACTAAAAGCACTGTTGCATGGTCTGCTCTCATTTCTATTTGTAATTTGTCTTCTGATTTCTTCAAGCACATGCTGTGAGCTTCTACCTTCAAGCCCATCACAATTCCCGGCACATTGCCGTTGAAGTAAAGGTTATCGGAACCCGAGTTCTGGCTGTAATATTTTCAGAGAATAAATCGTTGGGAGTAAATACAAATTAGTAAAGCTGCCTCGTTTTGAACTGCATTCCCAAAGCCCAGTGTGGGCACTTGGTACTGTATTGAAGTACATACAAAAAGGTCATTCACAGATACGGCACTGCTTGAGATGCTTGCCAAATCATTCAGCTCTGTTTCCAATGAGTGCCGACACTGAACACACTTTCACTCTGTCAATGTCTCCTTTTAACAATAAACACAGAAATGAATAAACTAAGTTGGACGAGATCAAGAGGTATAAATTGCTCTTACAGTTAGTAGTGAGGTTCTGAAAAATATAGCGTTATAAAGTCCCCATGTGTTGCTACAAATGTTTGAAATGGAGGCTTTGTGGTCCAGTGGTTAAAGAAAAGGGTTGGTAACAAGGAGGTCCCTGGTTCAAATCCCTGCGTGACCCTGACCAAGTCAATTAGCCTCCTTGTGCTCCATCTTTCAGGCGAGATGTTGTTGTAAATGACTCTGCAGCTGATGTACAGTTCACACACCCTAGTCTCTGTAAGCTGCCTTGGATAAAGGCATTTGCTAAATAAACAAATAATAATAAATAATGTTACTGTATTTTTCTTTTCATTAATAACATCTTGACAACTGTTTACACTAAGAACTTTAAAGTCTGTTTCAAAGCTCTTTTCAGGATGGCCGCTCTAGTGCTCTGGGGTTTGAGATCTGTCCTCTAAATCACTGCAGGAAGGGTATAAAAACATGACAACAAGTGCTCTGGCTTTTCTGTTCTGTACCACATCATGGATTGGTATTGCTGTGTTCGTTGTTTGAGAATACTGTCAGTACCCTAGAGCTGACATTTTGAAAAGAGCTTGAAACAGACCAGTGTAAAATGTTGTCAAGATGTTAACAATTAAAAGAAAAATTGCAGGTACATTATTTAAACAATTGTAGCAAAACATGGGGATGTGTAATGTTATATTTTTTGGAACCCTGCTACTTACTCTTTAAGGCCATAGCTCATGCTAGAAGGAGAAGGGTCCATCAAATATTAACATGAAGTACTGTTTAAAAGCGCAGAACATTTATTCAAGGAGGCCATTCGGCCCATCAGTGCTAGACCGGATTCCTAGCACCTGATTAGATCTAAAATGCTGTTAATTTGGCTCATAAAGGATCCAGAACAATCCAGAACTGTAAAAGTATATGGGACCTACAAGCTAAACACATTTTAAACAAATATTCCAGTCCTGTGTATGGGAGGATTGTGAATTCCACTTCCAGTAGTGTTTCAGCACTATAGGTATTCTATTGTCTTGGGACTGGGTGTATGGACACGACAGTGCAATTCATATTGCACAGTGAACCGTGTAAGTGAGTTGGTTAAATACAGGGCAGTATTCTCATAGATTGTGCATTGCCTCATGCATTATTCAATGGAGCAGTTATTTTTAGGGTCATCAGGGAAAGAAACATATTGAATTTATCAGATAACATATTAGAATATATACTTGATAGAGTGTCTTCAATACGTTGGTGTATAGAAGGGGAAAACGTTACTAGTTGAACTGTTATAAAAAATCCATAAGGAAAACAAATTAAAAAAACTATTATTTTCCAAATAAAATTCCCTCTCCCTAGGTGATAATAAACATATCCAAGCACCAATCCAATGGGACGCACAACACCTGGCTGTTCATGAAAACACTACCAGTTGCCCTCTTTCCCAATTCCACCCCCCCCCCCCCCCCCCCCCCCCAAAAGGTATTAATGTGTCCTTGGTAAAGCTGTTAAATTTACCAGATTTGGTTCAGGAAAAGTGTGTTTCTTTGGTGGCTTTCAAGATTTGTGAAATGCCTGATAAGGTGCATTTTGATTAAGTCAAAATTAAAACTGAAGGAAACACCAGATGTGGATAATCAAAAAAGAGACGCAGTTCGGCCACACCATTGTAACATCATGTACAGAGACTCAAGGAATGCAGAATGTCATCGGTTTTAGTTTATCATCATTCCAAAGGAACTCACCTCCAAGAGTCATCAACACCATGGCAGAGTATTCTGTATCAGAGGGAGGGGGACATCTTGCAGTTCCTGTTGTATTGGCCAGTTTTAATTGGAACAACAGGTGAAAGACCATTCAGTCCATATAGGGAGTCAGGGAACACCCCTGTTTCTGCCTCACCATTAAGGTTTAGGCACCCCGCCACCCTCTTCAACTCTGCCTTATGCTATCTATTGTATAAGCCATAAGGGGGGTGTGTGGATGACATACCCCCCTCACTTTTTCAATGATGGGGAAATGTTCCCCTAACACTGTAGCAGTACTAAAACTTGAATGTCTCAATAATGTCTTTGTATAATCATTGCTGTGTTGCCGTGCAATGCTTTGTGGGTGATCTCAAGCAGAGAGGAGAAAGTGTTTTATTTTATTATTTGCATTGGGAAGTTTCTCAGTCGTGATACTATTTCCGATGTCTGTGGTGTCAATAGCGTAACTTGTTTTTGATTTACACATTAGGATCTTATTTTCGTAGGGTGACTGTGAAATACCCCCCTGTCCTCAGAAGTGGGAACTCATGACTGCAAAGGCACCAATCTGAAGGAAATAAACCTTTCTTTAACATTGTATTACTATATGCCACAGCATATAGTGCTGCCCCCTATACTATATGCCACCCCTCACACACACTTTTGAAACCAACATTACACTGCTAGTTTAGGCTGATATCCAGGTGAATATCCCTGTCTTTCCCATCTGATCAATTATTGCAAAAAGTAGTAGCATCAGGGATCTTGAGGCCGGAATGCACTGGTACATATCATTCTTTAATTGCAATACTAAATCATGATGCTGTTCATGTGTTTAAAACACAGCAAGGCCTGGAATGAAGACACTGGGCCTTCTCCATTGAACCATTGGTAATAGAGCCAAACAAAGCCATCTTCAAAAGGATGAATTAGGGAAAGGATGAATCAAGGTATGAATGAAAATATGTTAGCTATTGTCAGAACTTGTATGCAGTGAAATATATATTATTGAAGTACGCTATTAATCTCAGAGAGAATATTCTTGAGTTTTGTTTAATGAGCACAGGGATTTTAAAAAAAATCATCACGGCTGGCTTGATTCCAATAGACTGTTAAAATTATGTTTGGTCAGAACATTTCTTCTCAGATAGCATCTCTGTGTTCACATTTTATGGGATCGCTTTACTAAGAATCAAATGGCGGTGTTACAAATCATTGCAAACCACGTATCTTTTGCCAGTTGGAAAGTCTTGAACTTTGTGCTGAACAGAGCTGACAGTTTGATTTTGGATGAAGGGCTGAAGCAGAGTCTTCACTGACTATAGTATGGGTTCTGTTCCGGTACACTTTTCTTTTAAGCTAAAATAATCATTTATACTGTATACCTTTGGGTTCAGTAAACATAGAACTTACCATTACTATTTTATTCTGCTTTTTCAAATTTGTACCGATACCAGATTGTTCTTAACTGGAATTAAAATAGAGCCTTATATCTGTGTTTAAACTTGGTGATCCAATCAAAGTCTCACAGATTATGTTATTTCTGCCTCTATAAGAACTGTGGCAGCATGTTCTATTTATACTGTTGGGATCAATTGAATAGATCCATTGGAGGTCAATACTTCTGTGACTTTATAGTGTTAGATAAGAAAAACATGTACTCAACCAAATACATTTTCCCTGGTATTCTGATGAGTGACACCTAGATGAGTGACACCTGACAGTTTAGCACTTGGCAAGTGAAATCATATTTCGTGTTGGATGAACTGTTTATTATAGCAACTATATTTAAAGTGCTGGATGCTAAATTTAATAGCATGCATACTGAGCATAAGAGGTTTTCAACCATTTTAGTATGATAAGTAAATGATCTTCTTTCAGCCCTTCTAACCACTGTAAAAAAAACTGTAGAAAAATCTAATGTGATTAACATTAATGTCACACTCTAAAGTAACACCATAAGAGCTGTTTTTAAGATTGTTGTGGTATTTTAAGTCTTGAAACACAGACCCGAAGGTCTATTAATACCCATTTTATGTAAACATTCTTGAAAGTCAGGACATGAATCAGTCATTCCAAAAAGCCATTGAAATCCATTTAGGAGGGATTGGTTATTCTGTGCTAAATCTCCCAAATTCCAGGAATGATGAAAGACTCATTTTAAGGATTAAAGTTCACATGTTGGGATCTAGAAGACACTGGATTTATGCACACCATGCATTTCCAATTTAGAGAGTTAACAATCCATTAAACCTAGGCCTTTGCTCTTCTTAATAATTGTATATTTAGTTGTTATGTTCTCGGTTCAATCAAAGATAAGATTCTTTAAGAGTTGAGTTCTCTACTACAAATATTTATTCATTATTAATTTAATAGCAGGGGGAGAGATTATGATGAGAAGCTCATAAATTACAAAGGAAATGCATTAATGCCATGTGAAATTTGCATTTTGTATATTTTCCCGTTAGTCTTCCCCATTCTTATCTTTCACATGATTGACAGTACAGGAACCACAATAATTATAATCTGAAAACCTTTGACCTAATTTTTCTCAAAACCTGACTTTTCAAATAAATTTGACCTCTACAATAAATCACACTGTCATGAATTGTGTGTAAAAAACAACCCTACATTTATTACAGAAATCAATTAATTATTGCTTTTTAACAAAGTATTGCAGATAATTTCAAGCATGCTTTTCTCTTTAGCATACTCGATAGTTTATTATTATTATTATTATTATTATTATTATTATTATTATTATTATTATCATTTCTCCTTCACCGCAGTGATTCCCCTCACAGCTCAAAGACGTCCTCCGATCCCACGGGCAAATTGAAGTCTTCTTACATAGGAACTGGAGAGCGGATGTCTGCAGGCTACCGGCCTCAGGAAGACAAAGACCAGCCCAGGAAATCTCCACCCCAAGCTCACCTGGCCTGTAGGGGTCTCTTGTAGAATGGTGAAGACAAACAGTCTTAGCCAGATCCCACCTCCCCAAGCTCGGGAGGGCCAAAGCCAATGCGACGCCTCCACGGAATCCCCAATTAAGGATTTGAGCTTGCAATCTGGTTGTAAGACTGACCCTGCGCACCGCGCGCCAGTGCTTTTACCTCATGTGCCATTCGGGGAACCCCCCCCCAACTGAAATAGCTTTAACTAACTTGCCAAAGAAATAATTACTGCCAGCTTTTCTACGACAGAAGCGTGTCTAACTGTTTCTGGGCAATCGTGTTCATTAAAGTATGAATAATCTGCTTTTTCCAGTAGATGAACAAGGTTGTTTTTCTTTTAAACTGGGGTTATTTATGACAAATCTTATTGTGCCAAGAGAGCTACAGAGCTCAATGTGCAGTCACTGCGCATATGATAGAAAGCACCTGTGCTAGCCTATGTTTCCCTCCATTAAATCACAAGAAGCTGGGTCCACAGGCTGACAGATCCGGAGGTGAGGTCCTCAGTCGACATACCAGCGGCTCACTCAGACGTACAGCTGTCAGACCAGGTCCAGGGTGTATGATGGGAACCTGGGACCTGGGGCAGGCTTTTGAAAGATCACTTGATTTGTTAATTGAGCGATAACGGTTCAAAGGAATATGGGAAGAAAGATTCTGTAAGTGATGGAGCTCTCTTATTCACCCATTCTGCAGTGATTGAAACATGGCCCAATGCAAACAAGGAGGTACAGTACCTACAAAATAGAACTTTGAACAAAAACAAGGATTATACTCGTCAGCAAAGAAAATACAAACAGTAATAAAATTTGAAGGGATTTGTTTTGTTTCTTGTATGTTGGCGCCAGCACTGTAGGTTATAAACAGGGCTATGTAAGACCATGCTTGTGGTCAGATCCTATCAGATGTCTAACCCTTTGGTTCACTGGTACACCAGCCAGCTTACAATGGAAATAAGTTTGCTCCCTGTGGAGAATAACTACAGAATTGTGTCTACTTTGTCAACCAATTGGGTTTGACTTGAAATACACAGATACATATGCATCCGTTTTTAAAACTTAAAATAGAGCCTTGAAGATGACTGCGTTGATCTCAACAGTGATCTCTTTATTTATTTATTTATTTATTTATTTATACGTGTTTTCCCCAGGGTTGCCCCCTACTTAGATAATTAAAATAGACACCCTGATAAGATCCCCATAGTTGAAGCATTTCCCATGTATGTGAACTGATTAATCCCTTTATAAATATGACATACTGTTTTCTAGCGTCCTTGTTGATACTGTAGGCTGTGTTTCACAGTTCATTGTCTAGAAGCAGCAGAGACTGCAGCAACCTGGCGTCAACAAGAGAAAACAAGGGGCTCATTCGTCAACGGGGCTCTGTTAGGGGTCACCAGGCCCAGCTAATGACGCACAACATGCAGGCCGCGTATCACAGGTTCTAATCTCTTCAGTAATCTATGGTAGAAAGCAGGATTGCTGTTATCACCTCAAAGTTACAGGTAATTCAGCCACACATGCTTGTTACAGCCATTGTTCTGACTGGCAAAAACATGATACTTTGGATTTACTATTGTACCCTTCTCTTGTAGCAGTACCCTTCTCTTGTAGCAGTATCCTTCTCTTGTAACAGTACCCTTCTCTTGTAGCAGTATCCTTCTCTTGTAGCAGTATCCTTTACTTGTAGCAGTACCCTGACTTTCACTCTTTACAGGGATGAAAACTATCTTGTCCAAAAGATGAAGACAAAATACTTTTTTTTTTTTTTTTTTTTTTTTTTACAAAGATACATTTTGACTACATTAGAATAAATAGTGCACTCTTTCGTGGGACTGTATTTCTTTGTCAGGGCAGTGAGTAGATTTTGTAAGGTCATTTTTCTGCTGTGTCAAACTCCTTGACACTGCATTTAGTTTGGTTCACATTAATGGGACTTTGATCAGTTCATAAGTTGATGTAATAGCCACAATAGCAGCTGGATCGGTGTGAGCTGTACACGCATGGTGGAAAAGCTATTAAATACATGAATCATTTTCTTTTCTCGCTCCTGGCTTATATCTGGTGTGGTGTGAAGAGGTTTTTTTTTCAGTAGTTTGCTGGAAATGCACACATGGGAGGCAATTTTCTATAAGTTATATTACTTTTTTTTTTTTTTTAACACACTTTATATATTTCATGAAAGTGACAAGTGTATTTAAATTCAGACATTAACAAGATTAACAAAACATTTGGCAACAGTTTAAAAACAAACAGTCATACATGGCAATGTAAGACACAGCAAAATAATGCAAATATAAAGTTCAAAAGCTATATTTGATTGTGTCATTGTGTTTCCCACAGTTTGTTCTGCACCAGCACTTAAATGCAGTGTTCTATCTGGATATCCCCACAACGCTATGCCAGCCTTTCATTGGATTATTTTCTAATAACTGTGTCAGCATTATAATTAAGCAACAAAAAAAAAAGGATTGCAAAATGTAATTCTACCCAGTATATATCTAACTACAGAAACACATGTTAATACTGAAATAGGACCTGTAGTAGCTTCATATCCACAGTGCTCATATGCACACTCTGATCTCCTTTTTACACTTAGTTTACATAAATGGACTTTTTTGCTGTAAACCCCAGCAGTGCGTACAGGTGGTTTCAAATAAGATTATGGTGCTTTTGTGGAATGAATACAATGGTAACTTGACAACCATGGCTTGGCTTTCACAATAGCACCTTTGCAGTTATGTAAGCAAAGCTCTGAGAACAAACTATAAATTTCAAGATATGACACATACAGTATCAGAGTACCACTGGCAACAGTGCTATAAAATACCAGTACCAGGCACATGCTGGCAGTTAAGGACTTTGCATATATTCTGCGTTTTGAAACACTCAAGTAGAAACCTTTTGACTGCTTTGCCCTAACACTTCAACCTTCTGTACCTCTTTTCACATTTCCCAAACAGCCTGCTGTTTTCAAAAAATGATAAAAAATAAAAAATATATATTTTAGACATGTATTATTTACACCCATAATTTCAAAACATAGATTTACATATTTTCATTTTCACGGTACTTTTTAAACACTCAGGCCTACATTTAACACATCGTTCTTGCTTTGTTTGTCGGTACAGATTATAAATGAGTTGTTCCAGTTATCTACTAACAGGTTCACATTAAGCTTAGCAAAACTCTGTAATTATTTAATTGTCGCAGATAGCAATAACTATAAACAGCAACAATATGTTAAAAGAACAAGCTGGTAAAATGGATATAGTGGTTCTTGTGTTTAATACTTATAGTAGAGTAAATTACATTTTCAATACAAGTAAAGCTGTCTTTTTCAGAAAGATGAACCAATTAAGCGTTTAATTTAAATAAAGTGATTTGGGTTGAAACAGATAATAATAGATTATAATATATATATATATATATATATATATATATATATATATATATATATATATATATAGTCTTTTTTTGTGCCTTTTACTAAAAATAGCCAGTTTTGTTGTTTTAAATTAAATTGCCAAAACAAATTAGCCAACAAATTACATTTTAATATTTTAAAGTTCATGATCCTACGTGACCTCGGCTTCCAAATTAGTCCCAGCTGATTTAGTTGCTGTTGTTAAGTAGTCTTTGACTGTCTTTGGTGTGCTGTATTTTCAGAAGAAGTATGTCTGACAGCAACATCACATACTATTTGTACCTAAGTAAATGGTATTCTTTTTTTTTTAAGTATCTTTTGACAACTTTATAACTTGTCCAGACTTGTCATATATGACCCACCAAAAAGCTTGAAATTCTTTAGTTGGCAGAATTTTTAAGCAAAGCAATAAAGATATGGCTATCCAGAACATTCTGTATATTCAGAAAAAAAATGTGTGTATGCAATAAGGCCAGAGAGAGTGTCGGTATATGTCCAATATACAGACGCCTTCGGGAGTTATGTAACCCAAGGCAAAGTCAAAGGCCTCCAACCCCCAAAAGTTGACAGGCAAAGATCATTTATATTATAAAACCTCCCAGTGCCTCATGCTGCAAGATGAAGGTAAAATAATCAAAATTAAAAAATGCTTTTTTTTATTTTCAGCTGGTTTGGATGAGTTTCAACACATAAAAGTAGAACTCAGAATGAGGAATAGTTGGTTTTGTAATTTTTCCTCCAGTAAAGAAGTGCTGTGCTTGTCCGTGGGAGACTAATGGGTAGACACCTCTGCCATATGGTTGCAATGGAAGGAGGCATCTAGGTTAAAACCCAACTGCAGAGCTCTGTTAATCACTGCTGAAGTGGTTCATCTCCTTTAGACCGCAGCTACTCTGTGAGATATATAGCGGCAGTGACAGATCCCATGGCAGTGGGAGTATCATGTACCCATGTGATGTTCACATCCTAACCAGAATTATAAACGTATGTGGCGGGCATGGTGGTCTTCAAAGTGTATAATTTAATAAAGCCATCCTTGATGTATCGTCAATACAATATTTTTCAGCAGAGGAATCATACAGTGTTTTCTCATGATTTAAAGATTGCTAACTGAACAAAAGAAGGAATTGAAGAATAGTTACTTTTTTAAGATCAGATAAATGATGTGACCTGTAAGCTTTAAACCCTTGATGACCTTGTGGTGGTGGTGAACTGGTTTCAGTTATTTATTCACTGTGCAATAAGAAGTAACATGAGAAAGAGGACAGGGAGATTGTTTAGATCTACTGGATAGCAAAGACAAGTCATGTACATAGTAATGAACTGCAAGAAATAATATATCTTGAAAGCTTGATGAGGTGTATTGAGGCAAGAATGTTTTACCATGCCAGCTCATTGTTTACTTTGGGTTTGGAAATGCTCTCTATGAGAAAATTTTCCTTAAAGCTTCAGTTCTTCCAGGTATTTAAAAAATAAGAAGGATTAAATGATCATTTAAACTGGCACATGAAGAAACCATAAGGAACTATGAAAGATGAAATATGAAACAGGGAAAGGTTTTTTTCCTGCTGAAAACTATTTCGAAATCTATTACAGTAAATCAATGTTTTATTTGCAAAGAAAGTTTCCCTTACTGGTAATCAGTTGGTTGGACCTACCCCTATTTAAAAACCGGACTGAAATGATTAACCCAATGAGAACTTATTAAAGCAGTTTGCATGTTCATTCATCTTTGGGAACATAGGCCATGCAAAATATGTATACACTTATTAGCACTGATTTGCATAGCAATCTACAGTACATTACACACTCTGCTAACTGTAGCAGCTTGTTACTAGGGATAACTATGCCTCATTAAAATTATCTGAATCCAACCACATCCAGTGAGACTGAAAGCTTCACATTTAAAATACACAATTTATAATCAGTCCAAAGCTATAGCAGAATAAAGATCCAATTGGCAAACTTCTGTAATGCCAAAAAAAGAATGACCCCAGTGCACATTGTAACAGCTGGAATGACAGAGCTGTAACATTTACTTATTTATAATGTGACTGTGGTGAACTAGCAACCACCTAGCTTTCAAACCACCGCTACCAATGCTCCTTCACCTGTAGCTCTGGAGGGGCATCACGTTGTAATATGCTGGACTGCATTGCACCCCTCAAAGCACATTCTCAGCATATTTATATTGGTCAGGGATGCATAGCAATTTCATTTTCGGGTTTAGAACTTAGCTCACAAAACCTCAAGGTTTTCTTTTTCTCTTTGACCAGACGGTGGCTGTTCATGGGCAGCTTATCAATATTGGTTTTATTAAATGATGAAGTCCTTGCAAATAAAAAAAAGTAATACTTTTAAGGGCTGCATTTATTAATGTTGGTTTGTTAATGGGTTTCTAAAGGATTTCTAGAAAATTAACAAGTGTAAGAGAAATCAAACCTCTTTATATTAAGTATTTTTTTCAGTCTAACAGCTGTAGTGTTTCAATACAAGAGCATGTAGACTAAGACAGTCTGGACTGAACTCAACTGTTCCTATAGGACATTTTCTCCTCAATTTAATACGATGTCCTGACATAATTTATAGTAAAGGCTTTTGAAGTTAAGAGGTATTCTTTGATGAAATGAGCTTCCTATAACCGCAGGAAATGCTACTAAAATACTACTTATGTCTTTTAAACACAGTTCCTTCTCATGAAAAATGTTTTTGGCTCATCCAATACCGACTAAGAAAAATACTGTATTTTATTTAGAAAGCGTTGAGTCAGTAATAACTGCACATGTATACACAAAACCAAAAATATTAAAAGTGCGCTATAACATTGTTTCTTAGGAGCATGTAGATTGTGTAAAGGAAGAGTGTAATACTACAGCATGATGTTTCCTTGAAGTCTAATACCCTTTCACCAGTGAATATATAACACTGAGCTATTCCTGTTCCACCTCTGCTTGGCCAGTTTATCTGTTATTACATTACACTCATGTTGCTCCGATCCGCTTTTTTTGGATGAATCATCCTTTATAGCAAATCATTTGCCTGCTGATTCATAATAAATTCATCAAGGTTTTGTAGATTTTCCAGAAGGGCTTTTAACATAATCCAGATCCTCCTCTTCTATCTGTCATGAATGAACTGATGTTCATGTTCACAAAATCTTGATACAAGTTATACCGGCGTGTCTCTGTTCCCTTTGCTCACTCTCACTCCATACACTGCCAGCATGGTACTGTACCAACATTTAATAGATTTTAACAACTTTAATAATGCTACAAAGTATCCACTTAAACAGAATAATGTGTGTTGCTTATTATCATAGTGTAGACAGATATGGGGTGTACTGTGGTATGTTAAAAACAAAATAAATACTTGAATTAAGCTAGTGTTTTTTTGACAAATGGAACTAGAACAAGTCTTCAGTATTTCTAAATGTTTTTGCAATGAATGAGAAACTAGAGCTAAAATCAAACAATACAATAATATTCAGTAATTCATAGTCCCTTAGCACTCTCAAGCTAGTCGCCTCTCATTTTTATTAACATTAAATGGATTCAATTACAGACTATTGTAAATGCTTTGAAAATAGGACCATGAATTATTTTGAGGTGTTTATGTAGGCTTTCATAATTTTAAGACACTTTACATAATGTTTAATTGTGGAAAGATTGGTAGGGTTAAATTAAAGTGAAGACTATTTTCAGATCACATTTTTTACAAATACAACAGTATATACCACCTGCAAAGTTGCACACCCAGTGTGGCTTGATATTAAAGCCAGGGTGAGATCTGTCCATTGCTTTACACACTGTCCAGAAGAGATGATACAAGCAAGCACTCCCACATTGCTCACCACATCCAGTACCGTCCTCACACAACAGGTGCAGGAGGATGTACCTGGCTTCAACATATAGCAACAAGAAAGTGAATGCACACCTTGTAGAGTCAGAATCCACTTCACATGGACGAGGTGTACAGCATGTCACAGGCTGCTCAATATGAAGCACGTGTGAGCACACAGCATGGTTTGAAAGGATACAGGGCTGAGCACAGATCATGGTTTGAAGGGATACAGGTCTGAGTACATAAGATGGTTTGAAGGGATAAGAAACCCTGCCTTAACCAACGGCATAGCACACCACCTGGAAAGTCTCACTCTTTGGTATGGAAATCTCACTCTTTGGGATAGCAAACCTTGGCATCTCTGCACTGTTGCTGATGCAGAACAGATATCACCACCAGCAGTGTGGTTGATAGCTGTACATGATGTTAATCACTGTGCATGCATATTTAATTACCTCTAGTAACCTCTTAACAGATGCCCTGATCTACTAAATCTGTCTTGCTATCATAGATCTCTTTCAGGGATTTCTCTGTATGATTTTGCCTCTCAGTCTTTGTTCCCCTTTCAGTTGTTAAGCTATTGGTTAGAGGAACTCAAGTACTGAATAAAGTTCAGAAGTTTTGTTTTCAACAACTAGCAGAATTTTTAAGTATTCATTGCCAGGACTGAATGACTTAATTCCAGTATTTAAAATACACATGGCAAAAGTTCAAAGAAGTCAAGTAAAATATATTTTCTGGAAAAGGTTCTTACATCATGTAAATCCACCCATTTTAGCCAACTAATAATAATTTCACTGATATTTCAATGCTGATAGGTTTTTAATAGGATGTTGTTATAAGGATACTGTCACTCTAAAGGTCTGAAGTCTTACTTCTATCAGCCCAATTCAGAATAAACATTTAAAAAGTGTCATAAATGTGGGTTTACAATGGCATATCCACGTGGATGAATACCTGAAAGTTAAATGACCTCTTTCTTCGATAAGAGGACAATATCAACTGAGTGATTGTGTGCACCTATTCTCAAACACGTAAAATAAACAATTACATGTACTTTTAACCTGTTGCATATGTAATTTCTGGGGGAGGGGAGACAAAAAGTTTAATAACGCGATTTTAGTTCATCAAAATTGTTTACTGTGTTTATTTTTTAAAAAAAAATACTTGATACCATCACTGACATAAAACACATGCACAGATCTGACTTGATCAAAACAAATAAATAAATAAAAGAAATAAGAAAGCGACATTTTTTTTAAATACGTTAACGTGCAAAAACCGCCTGCTAGGTATGCCCACACGGTGCATCTCTCCGCGCTGCACACTACATTTCCAATGAGCCTCGCTTTAAACACACCGACCCGGAAGCGCTATTTTGCGGCCTGTTAGCGGACTGCTCCCTCTTTCCGGCGAGCAGAGCTGTGTTTTGAGTAGCGTGGTTTCTCAGAGGGTTGAATATTCACTTGATTCAACATGAGTGTCCCTGCTTTTATAGACGTTACCGAGGAGGATCAGGTAAAAGTGGACTTCGGGGGCGGGGGGGTGGCGGTATTGTACAAGGGGGTTCGGCGAGTCACTGATTCGGTACCCGATGTAGTTACGGGGCCTACGGCGAAGGCCAGTCAGTACATCTAGGTGCTCGTCATAATTCAGCATTTTTGACCATAGCTACAAAAACGAGCAAACCCTGTGGTTTCAAAGATGAGAACTTAGTAACCACAATATGTACGTTTACCGTGGTTCGAGGTTTTTCGAACCCCTTTATTTTATGCATGTATTTTTTTTTTTTTTGTTTGTTTTTTTTTTTTTTTTTTCCTCCCAGTGCAATATGTAGCCAAGCTGTGGTTTCTTTTGCCAAGTGCATGGGTTTCACTGAGCTGTTCACAATGTTGGCATCAGTAACGAGATGGGAATCCACGAACAAAAGTATTTTATATATTGTAAAGTAACGCAATACAAAAATACGCATTGGCTTTGTAGCTGCATGGCTCACATCGCAAAATAGACGCATACTCGAGTAGAAATGGGACTCTTCTCTGAGTCGAGACTAGCGCCGTGCTGTAGTTTTTAATGTATTGAGCCATATGGAGCTCGAAAGTCATACACTGTTGCTGCATTCTGTTACTTCTCAGATGGATTTAGGAAGATGCAATAATTTGCCATCAATCTTTAGAACATTATGTTACATGTGATATTGCACTAGTCAAGCTGTGCGCATCGTATTTCAGTTGTAAACTGCGTTGTGTGTGTGTTTAAAATTATGTTTATGGACTGTCAAAAGGGGCATTTTACCGAAATGACGACAAAATAGTCTTTGGCTAAATTACCGCAAGCCTATACAGTCATTTGGTGAGATACCTGCTTTGATAGATATTTGAGTTGAAGCA
Source organism: Polyodon spathula (assembly GCF_017654505.1). NCBI lineage: Eukaryota > Metazoa > Chordata > Actinopteri > Acipenseriformes > Polyodontidae > Polyodon > Polyodon spathula. Next base: position 501,512 of record NC_054550.1, on the reverse strand, counting down.
CACTAAACGAGTACTGCATTACTTTCGTTAAAGTAATCAAGTGTCTGCTTGTAGGCTTTGGAGCTTCGTGCCTACATTAAGTCAAAAGGAGCGGAGATTTCCGAAGAGAATTCTGAAGGGGGTCTTCATGTGGATTTGACTCGGATTATAGAGGCGTGCGATGTGTGTCTCAAGGATGATGACAAAGGTTGGTTAACAGATAGTGTAGACGTTTTATAAACAGGTTGCACATGGCAAAACACACCCATCAGAACGGGTTGCTTTGACATGAAAGTTAATTGGAGTATGTTTCCTTCTCTTTGCTTTTTTAAATTAAGCCATTAACCATCTCCTGTGATTTATGTTGACATTTGTTTTTATTTCGCCATTTTAATTGGTGAAAATTTGAAATGTTTACAATGTGTGCACGTTTAGTCTGAAGTGGATCAAATTGAATTTTAAGTATTTTTAACTTTAGTAGTACAAAAAAAACAAACCCTGGTGGTTACTTGATGGGCTTAATGTCTAGCACAAGAAGTCTTGAGTAATAAATGCAATTGCATCTACCTAACTCTTAGGTAAAAAAATCGGTTACATGTGTTGACAAAACCAGCAACATAATGCCATTGTTATTTACAGTTAAACTAATGTTTGTTAATTAAGACCATTTATTTTTTGTGTGTAAGCATTGCTATGCAGTTAATTTTCCAATAGTTTTGATTGTTATATTCCAGGTATGTCTGTCTAATTTGTATGTGTTTTTTGCTAGATGTGGAGAGTGTGATGAACAGCATTGTATCTCTGCTTCTGATCCTTGAGACTGAAAAACAAGAAGCTTTAATTGAGAGCCTCTGTGAGAAATTGGTGAAATTTCGAGAGGGAGAGCGTCCCTCTCTCCGCATGCAGCTGTGAGTACCAGAACGATTGTCTGGCTTGTGTTCTTGCATAATTCTAATGTTTACATTTAGTTTTTCTCATTGATTTAACTTTTTCAACCAATTCTAAAAATATTTAACGTTTTCTATACAGTCTGAGCAATCTCTTTCATGGCATGGACGAGACATCTTCTGCAAGGTATACAGTCTACTGCAGCCTAATCAAGGTAGCAGCTACTTGCAATGCTATTGCATTTATTCCAACTGAACTTGAACAGGTAAGTAACAATTGTATTGTATAATATATATTTTAGGGGTGTATTCGAGTACTCGAAATAATTATAATTACTCGAGCACTCATTGCTGGAGTAGTCTTACGTTTTTAATAATATCCCGTCATGAATGTTCAGATTCGGTCAGTTCAGGCTGGCAGACTTTTGTTTCATCTGGTCCTGTGCATTCACATTATCTGTATTGTTCCAGACCATACCACTAGTTTCGTTAGTGTGGGTGTGTGAGCCGCTGTTGGGTGTGGACCATGTTATCTAGGTGCCCTTGCTCTGCCACCCTCATGAGAGTAGTGGTCCGCTTTGCTTGGCATTTTTTTCCTTTCTCAGAAATGTGGTAAGGAGATTTGGTTAAGTTAACAATTTCCAGTCTATTTATTCATCGCTTGTCAGGCATTCATTTTCAACTGAGTCTGTGTATAGAGCTGAAGTATTTTCAAGTCTGTCAAGCAGAGATGAGATTTTCATAGGTATCGTGATCTGCATCGTGTCGTGACCTTGGTGTATCGTCTCACCCCTGTTTTATTTTTATATAATATATATATAGAGATATTATATAGTATATATATAATATATATATATATATATATATATATATATATAATATTTATTTTATTAGTCTGCATCAAAACATATAAAACCATGCCTAGTTTTAGCTTAATATATAGTAATTGCCCCCAGAAATAGCTTCATATGTACACTGTCATTTTGTTTGGTTAGGTCAGAAAATGGATTACAGACTGGAACCTCACAATAGAAAAGAAGCACACTCTTCTGAGACTGGTTTATGAGGCGCTCATAGACTGCAAGAAAAGGTAATATTTATTATGACACCAGATTGTAACACATGCTACTTGGTATGGGCACATCTTGAGCGTTGATCTCTATAATTGTGACTTTGTTTGCTTGAATGAAGTAAATTGTACGATGGTAAGAGGAAAAACAACATTTAGGAAAGAGTTGTTTGCCAAACCAAATCCTTTTTAGACAACTTAATGAATTGTAACGGATTACAGCAGTTTAATTGTGTTAACAGTGAATGTTAGTTAAAAGAAAATCTGTGTCCAAGTAACTGTTTTAATCATTACATTTGCTTACAAATGTATTGCAGAGTAATCTGAGGCTTAAAACCTAAATTACCCTTTTTTTGTGACAGTGATGCTGCAGCTAAAGTCATGGTGGAGTTGCTGGGCAGTTACACTGAAGACAATGCTTCACAAGCCAGGGATGATGCTCACAGGTAATTTGCCCTAACCTCCTCAGATTTACATTGACCAGCCCTTGCAAACTCAAACAGTGGCTGTTGCCTAATCTAAAGCGAAGTCAAGGCTTTGAGCTTAATTCGCTGATACCATTCACTGTCTGGATATTTAATTTGGTATATATATATAATATAACATTTTTTTTAAATTTTTATTATAATTTATGTATGTATTTATTTATGTATTTTAATAGGTGTATTGTTCGTGCTTTGAAGGATCCCAACACTTTCCTTTTTGATCACCTCCTTGCCCTGAAACCTGTCAGGTTCTTAGAAGGGGAACTTATCCACGATGTGAGTAGCAAGTATAATTCATTTCAATACTAGATTTACTACTTAGCACACTCTTAAGTTTTACTTTTTGTACATTGCTGTATTGAAATAGCTTTGTAAATGATGGTGAAGTTTGCACGTATTGCTCCACTGGTTAAAAGTATACAACAGTGCATGAAAGTAGTGTGAAATGCCAGTTACTTCCTTCATTTTCTCTCTGCATCTTGTAGAAGGGCTAGTGTGTCGTACATCTTTTGTAACAAACCGTTCTCCTCCTCACTATTGGCTACAATTCAAAACAGTTGTATAAAAGTACGTAGTTGCCTGACACTTTTTTTTGGGAGGATGTGTAAATGTGGATGTCAGGGGGTGGTTATGTCAATATTGCATGAATTAAAACAGGATACATTTTTTGTTATGTTTTTGTTTTTTGGGTTTTTTTGCAGAAAAATGATAAATGTTTTTCTTTCTTTACTAGCTTTTGACCATATTCGTAAGTGCAAAGCTAGCCACATACATCAAGTTTTACCAAAACAACAAAGACTTCATCGATTCCCTTGGTAAGCACTGAACAGGAGTGGATGTTTAAAGCAATAATTATGATTAAATTACCGCAGCCTGCATTGTCTTACCCTTTGAGGGAAACAAAAATGTTGTGCGGAAAGTGAAGGAGCATAAGGACAACAGCTCACTTTGGAAAGCACTTTAATATCCCTGGGTCCTATTGTTTCTGTGAGCTTGAACAGATGGCGGTTTTTCTGCTGTCTTGAGTCATGCATCTTAATTTTGAGAAATGTACTGTTAAGGTTCACTATACAGATCTGCCTGAAGTGTCAGTGCTCTTTTTTTTTTGTAATATCATGAAACCTTTATTTTGTTGGGAATGGAAGTAACCCATATGTGTCCTGGTAAGTAAATCTGATTATGTGAACCCAGTGTATATGTACTTGGTACCCCTTTACCTGTATCTGAAGGCAGTGCTCTGTTATTTTAATGCTGAAAAGTGCATCAGACCTTGTAAAGCATGTACTGTAGTGGCTAATTTGCTGTGGCACTCAAGGCACAATGATGGAATGTTAATGTCAGCAGCCTCTTTATTTACACACTATATAAAAAGGAGTAGTAATTAACACTTGGGCACCCCCACATTGATGTGTAATTGACTGTTTCAAAGGAGCACAAGTTCATAATCTAGAGTCTGTATTAAAATTACGTTTTCCATATTGTACCCTTTCAGGATAAGGGTCAGTGACACTGATAAAACTGCTCAAAGATGTAGAATTCTTTATTGCTGCATTAAGATTTTGACACATTAATAATGAATATTGATTTAATCTCGACCTAAGCAGCAGTCGGAAGTTAGCTTTCAATGTGATTCCTTTAACAAAAGTGCATACTACCATTGTCTCATTTGTTTTACTTACAACTGTTAAGAGTATATTTTATGAGCTGTTTATTTTTACTGTCCCTGCAGTTTCAGTTTTAACTAAACATGATAGACTCTTATTATATAATTCATGGCTTTGTAAAGATTTAATTAATGTGTGTATATTGCTTACTTGTCTGAGTCTATTAGAATTAGTTGGTTCAGATTCAAAAACAGGCACCATGTGTTAAAATAGTGTATACATTACATACATATGCTTTACACCTTAATTGTATTTAATATACACTGCTGTGCAAAAGTCTTAATTTGCACATTTTGGGCATGTGGGGGGGGGGGGGGGGGGTTATACTACCATAGAATCAACCCGCGCCATCTACAGAATGTCATGTATACATTTTAGACAGGGTAAATGTGATGTATTATCAACTACACCACTTCATGTTAGCTCATGTATATTTTACTTTGAGTTGTTGTGATCACAGGTTTTTGAAGATTGTGATCAATGTGAATTAAAGATTGCTAAATGACAAGCTTGGTTTCTTCTCACCCAAACTAAGCTGTATTAATAACAGTCAAAGTTGTTGTAATAGTGGAAAACACTAGTGGAGGCTTTCAGTAAGTTGTTGATGCTTATAATATCGATATATATATATATATATATATAAGATATACTATATATATATATCATATAATACTATATATATATATAAATGTAACTTAGTTCTGAATCTAAGACTTTTGCACAGCACAGCAGTGTACAGGTCTTAAAGTTGAGGTGGATACATTTTAAAAATGTGTAAAACAATTAACACTTGGATCAGAAATTGCTTATCAGTTGCATTTTAGCAATAAAACAATAACTACAGAGTTATAGTCATACCATAACTGTCTACCTCATTATCCTACAATGTAGCAGCTTACATTTAAAACTGTCAAAATGGGAGTGTGAAATGAAAAGAACTTTAAAAAGCCTAGTAGACCCTGTTGCTGGCAAACTGTGTGTGTGTGTGTGTGTGTGTGTGTATCCATAATATATACATATATATATATATATATATATATATCTATATATATATATATATATATATATATATATCTATATATATATTCTATATCTATATCTGTGTGTGGCTTTTTATTATTAATGTTGACAAGTCAGGCCAGATGCAACATTGTCTTTTGTCAACTGTATCGCCCTAACATATGTCCACATTTAATCTGGTCTCAATGGTCTCTTCACTGCGTAAAGTTAATCTGCATCTCATTTGCATTTGTTAATTAGGGTTAATGTGCACTAATTGATTATTTTTGCATGTATATTCTCATTAAGTCTAGTTAGTGGTTGTTGCGCCCTGGTGTTCCTTGTTCAAATGAGTTATGTGTATCCTGCTACATTCTGTTCAAACTGAGCCAGATAATAAGCCTGGACATAATTGGTGTTAATGAACTTTACAGAATGAGTCGAGATGTAGCTTCCTTGTTAATTATCATAGACTGCAGCTGTATATTAGCTCTAAATGTATACTTTCTGGTACATTGGCGTGCCTCTTACAGTAACCATCTACTTTATACATTTTATTAATGTGTTTGTAACTATTCTGCAGTAATAACACTGTACTTATGTATGTGGCAGGTCTGTCTCATGAGCAGAATATGGAAAAGATGAGACTTCTCACTTTCATGGGAATGGCAGTGGAATGCAAAGAAATTTCATTTGATACTATCCAACAAGAACTACAAATTGGAGCTGATGATGTAGAAGCATTTGTTATTGATGGTAAGACACTAACTTTAAATGTTTAATTTGTTTCCCCTTAAGGAGAGCTAAATATGTTGTAAATATGCTGCTATGTTCAATCACGCAGTTATCCAAAAGTATAAGGGCACTCCTTTTACAAAGCTGTTGTCACTGTGCTGTTAAACCTCATGTCTGCCTTCCCATTTTGTACACATCTATAATGAATTCTAATATTATCCACCAATAAAATTACTTCATAGAGGAATACTACTTAAAAACCACTACTTTATTGTTCACTTATCAATTTTCCAATCATTCTGTTAGGGGTGCCAGTCCCCTCACACTATCCACCACAGGGATGTTTTGTTTTTGTTCACAAAACCGAATAAATCATGACCTGAAAGACTTTTAAAAATACTGCACTGTCTAACTAATCATTCTGTCATGAACATGTTTGCTGGAAACATTCATTTGTTTTTTAATGTCTTGAAAAACAGGATGTGTTTGCAGACAGGAGTTGAACTGCACAGGATATTGCCAGTTGACTGGCTTTAAACCAAAGGAATTCTGAGTGGCCTTCATCTTCATTACTTTAACAATAACTGTTCCTTCCACATTTTTTTTTCTAAAGAGGTTAAACTGTTTTAAAGAGTGTTCTATAAATGGCACAATATCTATGGGCAGGATTTTTATTTTAAGTCTGTCAGAATTAGCATTAACTGAAATGTTAATTTTCTTATGTAGCTGTTCGAACAAAGATGGTCTACTGCAAAATTGATCAGACTCAGCGAAAAGTAGTTGTAAGGTAAGTGTTTTGTTTTTTAAATTCTTATTAGTAGTTTTCCCTGTTTCATTTAGGATTATTACCATGCAGTTAATACTTTAACGAGAAAGCACAGTAATGTTCATATTGGCTGCTTGCAATTAAATAATGGTAGTTTATCATAATTTTATTAAATCTAGGCATGTATGTAATTAGCTAGTATAATGAAAGCAGCTTTTTTCCAGGACACTTCCCTTAATGGCCACACCAAGACTAGAATACTAATGTGTTTGGTGTTTTTTCAGTGGCTGGGTCAAGGCTACCAAGGTCCTTTTACAAGCAGCAGTCCTTTGTGTTTTAGGAACTGGTGTGCTACTGTATTTCATTTCTGTTCTTTACAGTTTTGTTTTTATTCTTTGTTGTTTTACTAGAATTGTAACAGATTAAGTTATAACTAACTGAAAGAGTGCTAAGTGTTGGTTGTTCTTCCGTTACAGTCACAGTACACACAGAACGTTTGGCAAACAGCAATGGCAGCAGCTGTATGACAGCCTCAGCTCCTGGAAACAGAACCTGAGCACAGTGAAAACCAGCCTTCTCGGCCTCTCCACCACTTCATAGAATCTCGGAACACTTTGTATATTTGCAAAAAATGAAAAGCAGAAATCCGTTTAATTCAGTTTTATTTTCAATAAACTTTTTTTTTTTTATTGCCCCTACAATGTATTTAATAAGGTTTTTTTTTTGTGTCAACATTACAACTATTGACAGCTGAGTACAAAAAAATAATTTGCAATCAATTGTTTCTGTTTTTCTTTATGTATCGCTCAAGATCAGGGTGGGTGTAGGTAAGGACTGGATTTTCGCTCTGAAATACTGATGAAAATAAAGTATTCTCACATCTTGGATAAAAATAGTTAAGGAAGTACATTTTATGGACTAGCATTATACTATATGTCTGTTTTGAAGTGCTTTTTGTGACAGAAAACACCTTAAGAATTGTGCTCACCACCTTCAATAAAAAACTTAATGCAGAATTCTACAGTAAGTCATGTATGTGGACAGTTTTGCTTGTATGAATGGTGGTTTGCTACATGATCCTTGTATAGTTCAGACTCCACTTTATCAGCGTTTCTGGTCCAAACCTTATTGACACATCCTATGCAAACATTACATTTTAATCGTATTGCTGGAGTAGAGAGTTGTTTTTTTTTGTCAATCGGGATTGCTTTGTCACGGGCTTAGTAACAATATAACTATTACACTGCAGAAACTACCCTTGTGATGTAGCATTTTTCTCCAGTTCATTTATGCTTCCATCAGCTTTTCTTTTCCTTGGTCATCTTCGTGTTTCCAAACTTAAAAACCCGTACCAATCTCGCTGATGTGATCATTGATACTGCTGGTGAATTGTTTTCAAAACCGGACCCAGAGATGGAAGTCACATGTTTGTTGCATTCAGTTAACACAGTCATATAGATGATCTGCCACTGAACCAGTTTTAGAACTGGGTAGAGCTTGTGAAGGGATAGATGCATAAGGAATTGGTAGCTTTGTAGGGTGTAGGCTCTCCTAAAAAGCAAACCCTTAATCCGCTTATAATTTGTTACATTATGGGAAATACTATTTATCTTGTAAACAATTAATTCTTAATGTAACTTATGTTAATAATTTAGTTTCTGACTTTCTATTTCAACATTCAAGTGCATCTGCATTATAAATGTGCCTGGTGTTTTTCTGTTTCTGCCACTGGTCCAATCAATGCTTTTATTCAGCATTGTTCAAAAATTAAATGAAGTGTTTGGTACAATGCGACCTAGTGCTGGTAGTGAATATCATCCAGTGAAAATAAAAGAGATGATAAAGCAGAAATCTGCCAGTATCAACTGTTTGAGCCTTGCATAATATGCAGCCTATTTCACAAATTATTGAAGGTCACAAGATCACATGAGCCAAAATCAATCTTGTTGATATCAAAATATAAATAGAGCGCTTCAGTTATTTTTCTCTAAGATGCAATAGAACAATTTTTCAGTTTGCAGCACCTGTTTCTAATTGTCCACTGAGACTGATGTCAAGTGCTGTGAAATTGAGTGATAGATTATGAGGCATTGGATAATGAATGTTATTTGGTCAATGTATTTCCACAGGTAATCTATCCTCATCCAGTTACAGCATTTGGTGTGTAAAACATACTGAAAAGGCTGTCCATTTAGGATAAGAGCACTTAAACCAGATCAGATTTGGATGTTGAGTGTAATCCCAGAAGCCTGGTGTTCTATAATGTTTGAGCCCCAAAATATACACTATAATTGCCCGTTTATTTGCATTTGACACATCATGGTTGTTTTCTTTAACAATAAAACAGCTTTTAAATTAGTAGCTTAAACTCACAAATTAAAATCACGGTGTGTCGTTTGATAGAACATTTCACATAGAACTCCACCTTTTATCCAGGGTCTGTTATTTGTAACATTACACTTTTAATTTACCTCAATAAAATGCTCTTTGTAATAATCTTTGCCAACAATTATTTCAGGAAGAGTTTAATCAATAGTCTAACAATATTAATGCATTCAATGGGATACACAGTAAGCTGTCGTTCCCCTCCTCCAACCTTCCAAAAGTGCTGGATTCCATCTCTGATTTATATGCTGTGACTATTTTCCGCTGTTCTCTATCAACCTTAATTGTGAAAAATAGTGCCATCGTACCCCCTAGTATTTTTTTGGAAACTGAAGGGGTCTAAAAGCATCCAGATATGTGCAGTGCTACATATCTGTAGAATTAGTCTTTTGTGTAATATTTTTAGTTGACTTCTGTGGAAGAGCATTCACAAAAAACGCCATGCTAGTGCATTCCATTCTTCTCTAGTATCTCTTGTGGCAAAGATGAATAGCGGTACTGGAAATATTCAACATGTCAGGAACTCTTTTAATAGTCAGAGAATATGAGTGGCAAAAAGGAAATAGTAACAACAGCACAAAGACAAAGCCAAGAAACATCATTCCATGGACACTAGTTTTTCAGCCATTCAATGTCTGGGTTATGTTTCATCTCAGGATCTACAGCTGTTTAGTTTAAAAAAGACTTTACTGCTAGTATCTCACTCACATATGTGCTGTAATATATACATGTACATTTAGTAGTAAAATATGTATTTCTATATTTTAAAGTGATATGTTAATGATAGCTATGAAAAAAACAAAACTTTAAAGACCAGTGCTAAAATTAATGTTTGAATAATTTAATCCATGACTACAAACATCTTTAAGAATACTAAGTCATTAAATCCTTGACAAATTCCTTGTTGCATATCTCCCTCCCATTTCATAAGTATAACTTAATTCCGTCAGTGTTATCCCATGCTGATAAGAGAAGTGCTGTGATTCAAGAGAGCATGACAACTGTTTAGATGCAATGGAATCAGAAGCAGAGCCAAAAAGGACATACATGACTTATTTATCTAGCTCAAGTTTAACTTTGAAAACATGCTTTTGGTAATCTTAGCCGTGTCATATTTGTATTGAGTATAAATAAAATCTTTTTACCTGTCTAATCAGGTTTTCTTACATTACACTATGTAACACAATTTTTGTTCCTGGGTAGTAAGTGTTATTTCCTAATTGCTTATGCCTCAAAAGTATAGAAAATGGCTATTATTCCCCACAAACTTTGCTTTTGTGACCAGGACAGTGATATTTCAAAATATCACTATTTCCAATGGGAAAATGTCTGTCTTTTCGTTCACACAAAGTCAGAAAAAAACAACATATGAATCCAAATTAACATGTATTTATACTAAAGTAATACAAAGATGACTACAAAAGATTTAGAAGCAAGTAGTTTTTCGATATTTACAATTACTGTATTTACAGTTACACAGTGTTATCATTCAAAAGTGGCTTAGACAATGTATCAGATGAAAGAAGATCTTGATGCCATTTCAGTGTATTCGTCTACACTACGACAACTTTAAAGCACATTTCTGCTTGTCTGGATCACTTCTAGCTGCGGTCTGGGACAGGGATTCAGGGCTACACTCAGTCTGTGCTTGCTTACTATCCTTCAGCTCTTCATTTACTGTGTCATACTCAATGCTGGAAACCTGCTTGTCTTCAGGGTTGGATAGCTCACTCATAAAGTCACCTTTGCAGCATTCTATGATGGCAGTAAAGGCCTCATCAAACGTACTATGAACTGTATGGCTTTCACCTATACCAGATGTGACTCTGCTGACCTGAATCTGCACTACAGACACCCAATACATCAACATGTCTGAAAGCATCTTTTCTTTAACTGGGACGTCTGCCAGTGTATCAGGACTTCCTTGTGGCCTGCAAGTTGGATTCGTGATGTCTACTTTGGAGCAAGTGTTTTCAGCCTAAACATCAGCAGTCTGCACATTGATAACCACACAGCAGTCTAATTTTGGAAGTTCATCATTCACTGGCTCCTTCAAACTAACATGTGTGCACTTATCTGGGCGCGCTTTTTTTTTTTTTTTTTTTTTAAACTACTGGCTGATATGAATTCTATTATTGTATTGTTTTAATCTTCATAATTTAAAATAAACGCAGAATTCTTGCTTGGCATTAAATGAATTATTTATATGCTATGCATTTGCCTGAAGTATTATTATTATTATTATTATTATTATTATTATATCAGTTTATTATCCCATGACGTGTTCCAATCATCATTAATTACTGTTTCTAGATTCACGGATATCTGACTGGACCTGAGCCTATGCAAGGTTGCCAGCACATATAACATGGCATAATAAACAAATAAACAATGTATTATTTTGCAAATTCAGATGGTTTGATTTCAACACAAATAGTGAAGCACAACGATTATTAGTCTAATTCCCTGTTCTTACCAGGGAACTTTTCTTTAACAGCATTAGTACTGGTGGTGTCTTTTGTTTTGTCATTTTTCTTTTGAGCTTTCTGTGTATGATCTGCCTTCCCTGACATTTCTTCTTTGTTTTCTTGCATGTGTAACCCGCTATCTTGCTATTTTCTTTGTTTAGACCCTCACCAGCCCTGCACTGCTGTTTTTCAAGTGCTCTAGTGAAAGAATGGGCACATTGTAACAAGTTCTTTATCGAAACAATGTTTTTGAAATAATATTCACTTTTTTGAGTTATTTGACCTAATTCCTCAAAGTCAGTTCTGTCTACATTGGCAAAATGTACCCAGTTCATTTTAATTCCTAGCTTGTCAATACCTGCAGCTATGGCCAAAAATGCTGAATCACCACTTTTACGCTTATATATATCTTATAATATATATATATATATATATATATATATATATATAAATATATCTATATAATTATATATATAGATCCATATAACATATATATAAATATATGGTGTGTGTGTGTTTTAAAAGATCATTTGTCTATAGCTATCACTTCAATTTGTGCAAAGATATCACTTCTAGATGGTATCTTTATTAATTTAAACTCTATCTACAACAAGGATTTCCTTGTGTAATTTCTCCTCCTGGTTCATAAAGACATACATGTTATACAGATAAGTACACTTATAGACAAACTCCTTTTAATATCATTAAGCATTTATTTTTAAAATAAAGAATAGTAAAACATGATAAGAGATGTTAAGGATTTAGAGTATAACTGTGACTATATATATCTGCAATCCACTTACAGGAATATATATATATATATATATATATATATATATATATATATATTCCTATACGTTTGTACCTCTTTTCTGCAGTTTGTCATGTTCCTCTGTTAGGTGTAGTTAGGTGTGTTTTCCTTTTCATTGATCTCCTCTCTGAGATGTGTATTGTCTCTTTCAAGAACCTGCAGTAAAATTAACCTCCCAACAAGTTATTATTATAAAAATAATTCACTTTAATGTGTTTATTTTACTTGGACCTCTGAGTTTTAACATGGGAAGAAACCCATACAAATCAGTAAGGATGTGTCACCTTGACAAGCATTTTCATAAATTAGCAAAAATGTGCATTTAATTCAGCGAACACAAACCCGTGGGAGGGCCTGAAGAAGAAAGGGCTGCAAGGGGGAATAAAAGCATGTGCTATTATTCAGTTGCAGGTCAAGCCATCTAATGTGCAATAATCTAAAATAATATACAATGGAATGCATTCTTACGTGCTACCATAAAACTGTCTTACATCATTTATTTCAATACTCATAAACATTTTACAAGTGTATTAGCAAAGCTAGTGTTTCCATTAATATTATTTGGTTATATATAAAGAAATGATGTTCTATAGCACCTTTCCCTTGCAAGTACCTCCAGGTGCTTGATCAGCGGGACTGAAACTATTGAAGAGCAAAGGATTTGCCCTTGTCAAAAAAGTATTTAACTAGCCATTAAACACACGTTTAGAATCTTCCAAGAAAACTTTTGCTGGGTTTCATTGAGTTTCGTTCTTATTCAACTGCAGTGTTTTGAATGAATCTTATAGCAGTGGTACCCAATCATTAAACTTACCTCCCATTATGGCTGTGTGGTCTGGTGGTTAAAGAAACAGGCTTGTAACTAAATCAAATCCCCGGTTCAAATCCCAGCTCAGCCCCTGACTCACTGTGTGACCCCAGCAAGTCACTTGTGACTCTGCAGCTGATGCACACCCTCGTTTCATATCTTGTAAAGCACTTTGTGATGGTGGTCCACTGTGAAAGGTGCTACATAAAGATTATTATCACTGGTTCCTCTTCTTGTGTGTTTAATACCTTTCATTCTTTGTTTTATTCAAGCGCTGTACATTAAAAGACTAGATTGTTTATTCCTAGTACCCAATCACTTTCTGGGCTGTAGGGCAGTTATGCCAAATAAACAAGTCTGTCGTACTTTAATTAACTACATTCTGAATGAGAGCTTCATAGTTTCATGAAATATTTAATGACTTGTTTTCCTTTTTGTCATCAAGTTGTCTCTGTCAATGTCTTAATTCACCTCTTCATCTTTGATTGATCGAAAGATACCCTATTAAACTCTACAGTACACTTCTGGATTACTGGTATTTACCCAAAGATGTGCTTTTAGCTTGTCTGGGTTTCCTCAATGTCAGATTTACTGTCATGGTGATTAATTGAAATAATTGTGTTGAAACTACCACATGCATTCTAGAGGTGGAAAATAAATCTTTATTCTTTCATGTGTTCTTGCATTCAAAAAGTATGATAAAAGATAATTGTGCACTTTCACATTTTAAGTTAACACTTAGGATGATTTAAGGCCACACAAATGTAAACATCTTTTAACAGACCAAAAAAAAAAGATATAATTGGGTTTTCTGTTCAGAGGAACACTGAAAAACAATGTGGTTTACATAACATGCAGAGCATACCCTTCATAATACAATAATAACCCTTAATTAACACTATTTCAGCGTGATAGGTACCTGTTTTAAACTGCGAACATATCAGCAATGTGTCCTGTTCTACACCTTTAAGGACAGAAAAAAGACTTTGTTTTATCAGTTTTTGCATCCTGCAGTGGAAAAAAAAATACTATTTAAGGAGAAAACTGCAACAGGTAGGCTGAAAGAAGTAATATTACAGCATTCCAGTACATGCACTCGAGTGCCAAAAGAAAACAAACAATGATTATTTAGTAAATAACTTTGCCTATTTAAAACAAGCAATAAAAACTTTAAATAGCCAAAGCATGGTCTTAGCTTAAGTAAAACACGCATGCCCTATATATGAGACTGTAGAGCAGCTTCTGCTGATAAAATAACTGATTTCTTTATTATCTGAGACAGACACAGACAAATGAACAAGTAAAGACCCTCACCTGATACTTCTCTTGCAGTGCATTCAACTCTGCTTCCACTTTGCAGACCACCTCGGTGTGCCCCTGGGGCAGCTGTTGGGCAAGCTGCAGGGGGTTCAGAACCTCCTGAACACAAACAGCAAACAATAACAGTTAGCTTTACCATTTAATGCGTGTGTGTTGAAGTAGCTGAAGCTGTTGCTCCTTTTCTGCTCGGTTGCTTCTTTCTTCTTCCAGTTAGCACACTGAAGTGACTTATCAACTTTCTATTCAGTTTTTCAATGGCCTCAACGAAGATATTGCATACTGTAGTATGATTTACTAAAATTGATTAAAAAAGAGGTAAAGCCACCTGACAGCAGTCTAAGCCCACACTTGCAATTTCTATCAAGAAAGTGAACAGTATCATTCTATATAACTTCTAGAACTGGGTATTTGAAAGCAGATAATTACTGTTAAATGACCTGTGATATCATGAAATAGTTGTGTAAAAAATCAACTTTTCAAATGCTATTAAAGATTTAAGGTGCAGCAAAATAAACAGTACAGGTTTTATTTCCTTTAATGACAACTTATTGAACATCAGGCTCCTGCCCTTTTCTCTTCCACCACTCTTTCCAGCTCAGTGTCGTCTGTTTCATATCCCTCTCTCCTTCGACACACTGACGTTTAATCAGAGACACAGCAGAGGTTATGAATGCTGCTCATAGATAGTATCAAGAATCCTTTATGATGCCATCATAGTGAATTTTGTAACAGTATTATCTGGTCTGTTTAACATTTCTTCATAAAACAGGAATTCCAACTTATCACAAAGCTATTGCTTAACTCTTCTGGACAAAATCATATTACAGGATAAAATGATAAATTGAATTTTATTCATAAAGTATTGCACTTTAAACAATTTTTTTTTTTTTACCATATTCATGATTAATCACTTATATACAGAGGTTGAATATAAATAGAAAAAACCTGCCAAAATGCTGGGCAGAGGGGCGCTGATTCTACGCGACTCAATGATTACCACTTCAAAGAAACTGCTATAGGAATCTAAAAGCAGATGTGGAAGCACTTGCCACCAAAGCACCTATTATCAGCCCTCTACCGAAGACCATAAGATCAGTACTGCCTAGACTTTCATCAGGGATATTCAGCTTTTATACGTAAGATAATACAATACATGTCAGGGATATCATAACAAATTAACCATCTGGGGGACAGCCTCTTACACACAGGTATGTGCTGCATATGGCACATATTCCTAATATGACAAACCTCTCATTCTCTATGTATTTCCATGAATATCTGGAAACATTTTCTATTACATTCTTAAAGATGGATTCATACTGGCTCAACATATTCACTGGATTGTGAGAATCAGCTGTTCCATTAAACCTTGTGTATTAACCCTGCTTTAGATTTCGTATGCAGGCTTGCTGCTTTATATTTACAGCCATAAGCTTCTTATTTACCAAGAAACTGAAGTCATCATAGATCTTTTGAATGATCTTCATTAAACTTTATGCAGCACCACTAACAAAGATTACCGTTAGTGCAGTTTACAAAATAGTTTGGGTTGAAAATTATAAAACTTTATATTTCAATTTCACGGGGCGCCTTTAAGGGCTGAGAATTAGTAGACAGACAGGACAGACCTGACTCTCACTACTCGGAGAACCGTGAGGAGCTTCCTCGACGGTCTGGGAGCAAAATACCCACGAGAGCAAGAGATTCCAGTATGGTTAGAACCGAAGAACATTTAACACATGGAGAATCCCTTTACTGCTCGGAGGAGCACGTTATAGTGGCCTGGGGAGACACGGCTACCCATAGGGAATAAGAAAGATTTAGACAGGGCCGACAGCAGGTGGTGACCTCGTGGTCGAGGTCAAGCAGGCGTCCGGTGCCGGGTCACGTGCCCCAAAGGAGCCTGTGAATAGGAGAGAGTTTAGAGGCCAGAGCTAAGACATATAGCTGGCTAGAGGAGAATGATTAGGATAGAGGGACCACATAGGGGCAAAAAGTGCATAAGCTGCGAAAGTAGTGTGTGGCCGGGGATCCCCTCTGGCTCCCGAGAGAACCTCTGCCGAGGCAGGGGGACCTGAGGCAGGGGGAGTGAGCTCATTGCCCCCCCCCCCCCCCCCCCCCCTCAGAGGGAGCTCTGTGCATTGCTTGCTGTATAGAAAAAGAGGAGGAGGAGAAAGAAAACAAATGCAAGACATAGACTGGAATTAAAATCGTGCTTATACAGGTGAATATAGATTGACAGATAAGATAGCCAAAGAGAAAAGTCAGGTTTCAAGACGGAGCTCAGGATTGGAGGTGGAACCTTGCTACCCAGCTCTACGCGGGAGGACTGGATTGATACAGGATAGAGGTAGGAAATGGAGATCGTAGTGAGAGAGGGGCCCTCTCCGACACCCCCCGAATATTTGCCTGAAGGCTGACATTTAAAGATTAGTGTATAGCATAGTTCATTATTTTTACTAATAATTCCATGCATAAATAATCCTTATAAAATAGATTCAAATGATGAATTCTCTATATACTGAAAAAAGTAAACTTCAAAAGAATGACTTAAGTTAAATTTTATTTTTCTGTTATACATTCATTTACAAAAAAAAAAAAAGGCGACTCAAAGTGCAACAATTTCCAGACCACCACTTTTTTGGATACAGAAATGCTTCATATCTTTTTGGCTATTTTAAATTAGCACCAGCATCCTGGACAACCTAAACTATATTGCTCCATTTCATAAATAATGATAATACAGTTTAAAAACAACTGATAAATAGGTTTATACAAATTCAGAGCTATATAAATATTATGTTTATGTAACATGGTATAACATAAGGTTGCCAAATAAAGGGTGTCCCTGCTCTTTACCTGCTCTTGAGACAGTTTAAGATTCCACTAGTTCTATTTAACAGGCAAGGTTAACCAAAATCAAATAAATCACTAAACATAATATTCTAAATTACAAGAATGCTAAATTTCCAACCAGTTCCATCCAAGCTGTTTTATCTATCTATAGAAATACATTCATTCTTCAAATACATATAGTGATATGTTTGTTTATTTTTTGTCATTATTGAATATTTGTATACATAAATTATTATTTTTGGAAATATAAATGAAAGTAATATATGTATATATCTACACACACACACACACACACACACACACACACACACACACATGAACCCGTTTTATATCACATCGCTTAATATCATACACCGCTTATTATCACCATTTTTTAAAAAGCACTCGGTATGCACCATAGTTTCTTTGAGAAATGACCTCTCGTAATATTATCTCACAAACCCGCTTATTGTCACGTTCAACGCCTAATTGATTGTGCTCGTCAGTCAACAATTCTTATTGACATCATGTGCTGTCATAGGCACTCGGTTTATATCAGAAATGAACATATATATTTTATTATATATATTATTACCTGTCATTAAAATAGATAATCTGTGTTTCTTGCAGGCAAAGTTGAAATATTTTTATAAGATTTTTTAGCATGTTTGCTTTAAATAATCGTCACAGTAAAACTTTTATATAATAGTTGCATACCATTCTGCTCCAGTTTCTCGTGAGTCTGTTATACCATTCCACACTGAGGTGTGATGGCAGCATCGCCTTTCCCAACTTCACTAAACTGGCCCAGGTGATTATCTTTAGCTTGTATCTGCAACTGCAGCTTTTGCTCCTGTAACATAAAACCTGGTCCTTTTATGACATGTAAACAACTACAGTAATTTCTTTACATACATGTCATTTATATTTGGCTTTTTTTGCATTGTATAAGATATTATCCACAGTTTGTGTGTAATTCCTATGTGGTTGTTTTTACCATGTGAATGACACTGCAGTATTTGTTTTCAGTCCCACTTGAGGTCCTAGACTCACGTACTCCCTATCAGTTCCTATTGATGGAGCCATCCCCTTTCTTGCTTGCCTTGTATAACTCCTGTAACTCCCACTCTACTCTGTCAACAAAGTATATAATTAAAAGTCTTTACCAGTTCACTTAGTTTCTTTTGCAAACTGTGCCTGAGCAACTGTAAAATAAAACACTGCAGTAAGTTCTTGTGCAAATATTCTTCCCAACAGGCTTTCTCATTCATGTCCTGGACTTCTTCCATTTCGTTTAGGTTGAATTGCACTTTACAGATTTGAGTAAGCAACAATACTTGACAAACTTTTAAATGTTCTCTTCTAAATATTGGCTTCTGTTAGGTTACTGACTAGTTAACCGTCTTAACAAGAAAGAGTTGCACATGTTTAGAAGAAAACTATCAAAACTGTTTAGATTAAATAATAAAAAAATACCTAACTGACTACCTTTTAATGATTGTCATACAAAACAAAAAAGGCAGCAAAAGTGACTATGAAATACCACTCCCAGTGTCTCTAAAACCAACATCAACCATGGAATCAGTGACTGGAAGGAACAGCAACTATAATTCTTGGGCTGGGTGTTATGACCTCATAAGTGCTGGCATGTATCAGACTGTGTCATCTCTATAAGCTTTAATATAGCTTAATGTAAAAATTCCATTATCTTACTTAGGAAAGGCCAGGAGAGTCTTTATTGCTCCATTCGGTCAATATATCATGTGCAGTAGAGCATGGGATACCCTATACATCACCTATGCAACGTCACAGCTTGAACAAGGCAAAACAATTCCCTTCAAACCCCACACAAAAGGTCAGCTATGAAAAAGCATTTCTCAGTCTTTCAATACGCACCAGTTATTAACCAGCTGATGTTGCAATAACTTGTTTGTAAATCATAATAATCTTACAATGGATATTCAAATAAACAGGCTGACTACATGAAAAACTTTGTGAAAAAGTCACTTTTTTTTTGTTATGGAAAATATAACATAAAGTCGGCCACAATTTATAAACCAAAATAAATAAATTATTTTGTATTCATCAAAGCCTATACATATCTGAATCACTTACCTGTAATGATTTCAGTTCTTCCTTACGTCCATTGATCTCTTTCTTTTAATTCTGCATTTAGTTGAACAATGAAAACACATATACTTAATTATATAATTAGGAAATTAATTTAAATACACTGTAACATTACAAAGATAGCATTTCAGCTATAGACCTATAAAGACACTGTATATCTACTATATGATCTAAAATGGTTGATCAATGTAGGAATATAATAATACCAATTTGTAAAAATAAATATATTAATTGTTATTCTACCCATGTGGTTGTTGTCAAGGGGATAAATGTATGAACAATCCACTGCCTAATTGTATTAATGTTTTGAAAAGAACAGAAGTACAGTTTTATCAGCAAATATGGTATTAAGGTACCTTTGATTCTTGCCTGAAACTAATTTTATTGACAATTTTAAGACCATTTATTTGACAGAATAACAGAAATATGTGTGCATCATTCTTCTGTCTTCAGGCAAATGTTTTAAAGAATAATTATGAATGTGAATTACATCCCCTGTTTTTTAAGAGCACTCAGAGCTTCAGTATGTTGGATCGTTAAACTCTCTGATTGATGCTGAAGGGATTCTTGCATGAAAACAAATTAAACTCTATCATGCTGTATGTGCAAAGTACTATTCAAAAACAGTTAGCCTTTTTTATCTATTTGTTGTTCAAGATGGCTTTGTCTCATCGTCCTCTGAATGGACTGTACCAAACATATGACATTCATCTTTTAGAAAAGGTTTGCATAAAGGTTTCAATGTAACAGGCCCTGCTGCAGTGTAACACCCTGTGTTTGTGGATTTTGTGGAAAATCACCCATGATGCAATGAATCTATAAGCATAAATGCTTGCAAGCACTGTAAAGCATGGTCATCTTGGTAGAGTTGTTGGGCTTTTGTAGGGTGGTATATACAAGCTTGTGTACATTAGAAGGTTAAATATGGTTACAGCATTTACATTGGCATGCAAGAGATGGACGGTGACGTCTACTGCCTGTTAAACCAGGATGAGTTTCAGTTTCAGGATGAGATTCTGTTAATCGTGTTTCCACACCCTAAATAAAAGACAAAGAATCAGTGAAATCCATTATTATTACACAACTAACAATATAAGAGAGTAAAGCTAATGTTTACTTTATGACTTTGACCAACAATAGCTAAAATGTAATGCTTAACAATAAGACTGTTTTTAATGATTAGACTCATTTACTTTCATAATGAATGGTTATGCTGAAAAGATTCAAAAGGCCTTTTTGTTAATCATGTATTTATATAAACAGTATTACTTTCAAAGCCAATAAGAAATAAATTTCACTGCTCTCAATATATACGGTTAGTTCAGACGTGATAACAATAAATAAATGCAACGATACTGTTCTAAATTGAAACAAAAATTGAAAAAGGGAACACTAATTCATATTTTAATAGAACTGTGTTAAATCAGTTACTGTGTGAAATGATAATACATTAGTGGTTTGATATTAGCACAGAAGCATCCTTATCCTCCTTCACTCCCCAAAGGTAGGTAAAAGTCAATTACTTTATACATCTTATGACTTTTTATATGGATGTAGGAGTTGTCCTGTGCAGTTTATTTATAAGTTGCCATTAAAGTGTGCCACTAGCATGGCAAATTCCAGAACAAATGCACACTAGATAAAGCAGTTAACAGTTTGAAATGAAAGAATTAATAGTTTTTTCACCCTGTGGAAAAAAAAAGGTCATTAAAGGTGGTAAGACCAGTAAATCATTAGGCGCAAAGGCTGTGCTATAGCTTTAATGGCAATGATAAAACAAAATCCAAGTTACAAGGCCATCGTTGATAATACGATAATACCTTTCTATGAAAAAAAAAAACTTGATAGCGCATTAGCACTTGTAACAAGTCATAATGCAACTTCAAAAAAGAAAGCACCACAATGCGGCATCGGTGTTGACACTGTGATTTGCAAACATTAGTCAATGTGGTGCTGTGTACCTGTTGAGTTCCTAGTTGATGGTTTTATGAACTAGACTTTCCTTTATCATGTTTGTACATATCATGTGTTACTGAGAAAGACTTACTAAACACACACTACAATAAAACATTTTAACGAAGAGTGTTATACATAAAATCATTTAACAACAAAACATCAATGACAGTGTTATTAAGAAAAACTAACACATAGTCATTAATAAAGTATTATCTGGCAGAACGTCTGTTGTTCTGTTCAACAAACTACAACAAAGGGCCAGATACTGTCTCTTACTTTAACCACTAACGAATACTTAAATAAAGTCTAAAGTTTTTATTTTTATTGTGTGCCTGAGGAACACAACGATTCAATAAAAGTGAAGCAATTCCATAGTTTGTTTATTTCTTATAACCTTTACAAAGTGTCATGTCGGTTTTATAGTGGTTGCTCCAGGCTGCTGTTTTACAAACCAGGTTGGGAATTGGTCAGGTCTCTGCTTCATGACCCTTAACTGATGTGCAGTCTGACTACAGCTGGCTTATGTCCAGATAACTAAAAAAACTGCTGCTAGGTTTACCATCTTCTAAAAACTCACAATCCACCTCCTACGAAATGACATTCTTGTGTTTCACATGACTCTGCCAAGTAGTTACAAAGATCTCATTTCTAAACACATCCCAGAGTACCTTGGCAAACAGAAAAGCACAAAATGAGAAATCTAAGAATTATTAAAAAGAAGGAATTCATTTAATTTCATGTAATTGTATTTATTATTATATAACCACAGCTTTTTAGAAAACTGAAGGAAAAAAAGAAACTTGCGTGTCGAGGGTGATATTGGGATTCTGTGTGATTAACATACGGATGTCCATATAAATTACTGTTTTTCAGTTTCATTTTTGATTGTTCAATATAAAATGTGGTGATAAGCAATTAAAACAACAAAAAAAGGACACACTTTTATAACACTCTTACCCTTAGAATGTGCAGTTCCTCTGCATCTTCTTTTAAATTCTAGACGTTGAACAAAAATGACGGTATCTGCAGAGTCCTGAATATTTTTTCACGGAAGCAAGGCTCAGGGTCTTTACGATCCTCTCCATTCCTGAAGCTCATCATCTGCAGTGCAAATAGTTTCACAATTAGAAAATATAAACCTTGTTATATGTTTGAATTATCAAAAACACTCAAGAGTTAAAAAAAAAACAACAACAAAAAAAAACCCATAAAATAATGTGGGAGCAGAATGTAAATATTCTTATGGCAGTATGCATAAAGCCTTGTTGTTGAGCAAAAATACTGATTCTTGTTGCATAAAATATATTTAAATACAATGAATATTATGTTTGCAGGTGTAGTAACATTGTTTTATTACCAGTATTTATTGTATGTATTTTGTTATAGACGGTTATCGGCAATATATTGGTTATCCCACCACCACAGAAATACATGTAGTAACTACAGTGTAAATAAGGGTAGTCAATCAAATAGTCTTGAAAATATATAAAAAAAGAATTCTGCATATGGTTAGAAACTTTATAGGACAGAAACAGAAGCTTGAGAAAATGTATCATTTCAAGATCTTAACATTCTTTTACCTTTTCAAGCCCCCAATGTAGTAATTATTACTTTCAAAGTTACAGCTTTGATTCCCCAAGGTGGAAAGAAGACTGGTCTGTGCATCTAATAAGGGTCAGTGTAATAACAGTGAATGGACAAATTGTACTGCCATTCTGCTTAAATGATATAAGTTATTTAATTTGACCTGCAGATAGTCCCTTGTCTCCTCATCACATCTGACTTTTAAGTGGGAGCTCTTCACTCAAGATGATTCTTTAATAGAAACAAACCTTTCTCCATTTAACCCATGCTGTTATCAATCATGTGCAGGAATAAATGATCCTCT
Source organism: Polyodon spathula (assembly GCF_017654505.1). NCBI lineage: Eukaryota > Metazoa > Chordata > Actinopteri > Acipenseriformes > Polyodontidae > Polyodon > Polyodon spathula. The sequence continues at coordinate 478,327 of NC_054550.1, read as the reverse complement.
TCGAAGTTGCTACTATCACAAATGACATTGTGACCTGAGGCCAATGTCTTTATTTGCTTCTCCGGTGCTTCACTTCAGCAGATATTAAACAATTTTATAATCCATGAAAGGCAAAATTAAAAGGACACCATCTATAAAACTGAATAATTCCTACCAGCAACATTGTGATGTTTATAATACCTTTATGAATTGTATGGTTATAGTGTGCTGTAATTTAATGAAGGCAAAGATGGAAATAATAAAAGGGCAAACACTAATATGCACTTAATCACACTTTTGAAATCAATTTATCACTTCTGGTCATTGCATTGTCTTCAAAATAAGAAGCTGAGCCATGACAAGAATTATATAATGTTTTCTATAAACACAAATATAATACAATTCTATATATAAAACAGAAAACACAACATATTGTTCATCATTCCCAATGCGATATATATATATATATATATATATATATATATATATATATATATATATATATATATATATATATATATATATATATATATATCGCATTGGGAATGATGAACAATATGTTGTGTTTTCTGTTTTGTATATAGAATTGTATTATATATTATATCCATATAAAAAGTCATAAGATGTATAAAGTAATTGTCTTATGCTTTTGAGCTAAACCTGGAGGGTATAGCTTTAATGTTAATAGATTATAGTGAAAGTCCAGTACATAATTCTGTTGAAAGAATTGTACAAAAATCATATCAGCCATGTTTATTGAGAGCAATGAAAGTGCATTGCCTGGAGAAGAAAGTGTTAAAACATCTGTCGACATGTACAGCACTAACCCTAACCCAATACACACCAGCTTTGCCCTAAGCATACCATCTGCCCCTTTGTATTTTCATAAGCGTCACCACTAACTCTTTCTTGTGGAACCTAATAGATTATAAGTTATCTCTGTAAAAATAAACAAACAAACAAACAAACAAACACATAAATAAATAAAACATTTCCAGTAGCTTTGCAACAATGTGCATCAAATTATTATCAGATGGAAAAATATGTATTTTGGTAAAATGTTAAATATGTGACAGTAACTGAACCCACAATATTGTGTGTTTAATACATATTATACGTATGTATAATTCACTATAATTCACTGTCTTTATAAATAAACCATAAACCGTTATTCATTTTACATATGTGTTGGGAAAAGCTGGAGGAAACTAGTTACACAAATTAAACTGTGCCGTGCATACCAAGACCATGTTGAAAATCGAAATGTCCAATTTCAGTCTGTGTGTGCTTTGGTGCCACCTAGTGGGAAGAAAAAACAAATCAAGAAAATTAAAATCAGAAGATCGTTGTGGTGGGGAAGCCGATAACTTGACATGATTATTAAGTCACACAAGAAAAAAAAAAATGAAAGCACACCACAGATCCAGTGACACCCTCACATATGCTTGTACATACAATCAACCCACCCTAAAGAGAAAGTGTAAATGATAGTAGGGTTAGAAAATGGCATTGGCACACTAACAAGATGCAGCTGATAGGTAGCTGAAGTCCAAAGGCATGCGCAAATTAAGGACCAAAGTGTTTTTTTCAACATACAGTTTATTTCTATTCTAGATGTTTTCCTTGATATGACAATAACATTTTAAATACTTGTGACCATAACATTTTAAATACCAGGGATATTTCCCCTCCCTGCAGGTCAAAGTTTAGCTATTCATCAAAACAGATCAGTAATATGTAACAATATTAAGACCAACTTGAGTAATGTGGGTTAATTCATAACCATAACTGCATATGTTAAACCGTTCTTGATACCGGCAGTAGGTGGAGGTGAATGTAAATGTTAGTGTTCAAAGATTTAGTCGTATTGACCGCATTCGATCTTACGTCAGAATGAAGTTCAGTGGCATCTGAGTTTGTAGTGCACAGTATATGGTTAATCAGACCAAATTTTCTGAATGTGAAATCAAATATACAGCAGATGACGACTGTAGAATTTCAGTCCCAAGTTTTGAAATGACTGATATATAATCTGATTTGTATATATAGTTTTGCCAGGAGAACAGAAATGCACATTAAGTTTGTATAAAGCTGTGTCTTATACATTCTTTTAGAGTCATGAAAAATAAATTATCTTCTATTAAAGAATGATCTGACAGTGGTTTTTAGGAAGCTGAACTGGGGAGTGACTTTTTTTGTTGCACATTGTAAAGGGAAGAGCATCATAAGGTTCTAACAGCTGGTCAGCACTAATTTAGGACTACCTTACCTAAGGTGACACCTAGTAATCCCAATAAATGTTTTTATCCAAAGGCTTTACTCGTCATATCCCGCACCTTGGAGATGCCTATACATAAATACAAAAGCATTTGGTGGATTAGAAACAGGCAAGAGGAAAGCTGGGATAACAATGAAAAGAGGATTGACTCCAATTTTCAGCCTACAAAAATATATATATATATATATATATATATATATATATATATATATATATATATATATAAACACACACACACACACACACACACACACACACATACACAACCAGGTGTCTAATGCACATTAGTTAGGTGGAGACCCTGAGAGATTGCCTATTATTTGGCAGGTGATACATAGCAGAGAAGAATTGCCATGTGTTTACACAGCAAACATGCTGCAGGTCAGGGAGGGTCATTTACTCTGATCCACTGACATATTAAACATTCTAATCATTTGCATTTAACATTCCTGACATTACAATTTGCATCTAAAAACTGGAAAGGAAAGGTGACATCCCTCTCTAAATGAGTCAAACCTTTTCTTGTTGTGGGTAGGAGGAAACTAAAGAAAAGCGATTCACAGGGGTGGTGTTGGGGGAGGGGGGGTGGTTGGCTTTATCTTTACTTACTTCCCAAAAAGGGACTCCCAGCCAGGAATGAATCCAGGATCTCCAGTAAACCAGGACAGAGCCATCAGTAAGAAAATAATTATAGTTATTGTTTCCTGGTAGCTGTAAATAAATAAAACAAAACAAGCTTTCAGTTTTAAACTCAAAGTAATGATATGCTGTCAACGTTCTGAGGTTCCTCCAAAGTGCTTGAAAACAGAAAGACATTTAAACACTGCTGTAATTTAAACTACAGCCCGAGTCAGAACAATGCACAGTTCCCAGCTCTTTGTATTCTTCTTTAATTTAATTGAAGCATATCTTTGCTTGTTAACGTTGTTTTTTTTTTACAATTGAACATTTCTTTGAAGCTGTTGAAAAATAAATGAACCCTAATTAGTTGACAGTACTGTCAATATTTTCACTCCAGGAGTGAAATGCCTCCAGATTGGACCATAGAAAATTGGTACATACAATCCTATCTGTCTATGGTTTTAACTCACAGACTCACTCAGATATCTACTTTAATCCAAGGAGAAGACAGTACAAACAAAAAACAGAACAAAAGGTAATTCAAGCTACAGTTGTACAGTTCATTCTAGCTTTCTTCATGTCACCAATGACATCATCCTTACCCCGCCACTGAACAAACCTGTTATTCTTGGTTAGGCGGTATTAATTACCCTTTATTGTTTAGTGTTCAAAGCAGATTTAATAGGATCTGTTAAAGGGCTACACAATGTATGAACTACACTTCCCAGAACAGTCCACTTCATTCACTTTGAAACATTTGTTAAATATGCCTGCTATATTCTTACCTTCTTGTTTCCTTTACAGATTGTAGTAAGTTGCAAAACATTGTTATCTTTAATAGTTCCTCGAATTTGTTTTTACACACGTTTCAAATTGCTCTGCAGAGATCAGGTTTGTGGAAGTCCTGGTAACGCTTATCATCCCACTGATGGTCCAGGCACAGGAAATACTAAGAGAAGGGGTTTTTGACCAGCATCTGTTCTGGGTTTGTCCTGTAGCAGCTACTCAGTACCTGTAAAGACAAGAAAGGCATAACAACATAAGAAAGGGTTGTAAGGCATCCCCAAGAGAAGGACCAACATTAGCAACTTAACTACTGTAGTAATATGAGATGATTTCATCATAAGTTAGAGATAAAATAAAGAGGCTTTTACCTATCAGCTACCACTAGTGCTAATACCTACCTATCAAACAAATGCATAGCTTCTACCCATAGCCCTAGCAAAGGCATCTATCTAACAGAGTGTTTATAATAAAACAGACAGTAAAGGTGTTTGCTTGTAGTCTTCTGCATGCACTGGTGGGTATAGTGAAGATAATGAGAGAGAAAAATAAACGCTTGACGTAAAGCAACTTCAGAGTCCTTGGTATAAATCTGTAAGAGGCCACAAACATAAACGATTGGCTGCTTATTAAAGGTAATGTTTACAATCGCTTCCATACTTGTCAGTATCACCTGAGCTAACAGTGCAGCATTCCATTATGCCATTGCTGGAAGAAAATGGAAACGGTGAGAAGATGGAGCATGCTCCTATACGGTGTGCAGGCCTTGGTAGAATAACAAGCACAGAATGCAAATAATGTACTTGTTTTGCAAACATTGTACTGTAAGAACTGTGACCCAAGACAGTATTAGCAGGAAGCAGGCAAGAAGCTGCTGGTCAAGCGCTAAGGCACACATTTATTATACCAACAGAAAACAAATAAACAGGCATGAAGGCCAAAATAATCGGTTTGAACAACACATTAATCAGTAGGCTGTGCGTGCACAAAACAGTGCACAAAACAGTGTGCAAAACAGTGCGCAAAACAGTGCACAAAACAGTGCGCAAAACAATGCTCAAAACTCCCTTCACCACACAGAGGATTTTTCGTCCCTTATGTACAGGTTCTCCAGTTACCGTTCTCGCAAGCTGCAATTGGGTACACAGCAGTACTTGTTTTCTTGGTTTCCCTCTCATTACCGACATGCATGAGCTGGCCTGCCTCCCCAATGGGCATCACCATGACACCAGTGGAGGTGTTACTTAACCACATGGACAGAAACACTTGCAGTCCATGAATCAGTGCCTTCAACTGAAAAAGCAAACCCAATATAGGTATCATAAATCTGCACAGCTGCCAGTGCCAGCGCCAGTGCTAGCTGCTTATATTTACCATTACAGATGCATCTTTCTGTTTTAATTTCTCTTTCAAACCACATAACCAATAATCTGTCTTTTAACTAAAGTAGGTGAAACAACTGATTCCTTGCATTAACTGGAAGAAAACAGTCACTTAGAGGCTACATAAGGACCTTTTTATTTTATTGTGTTCCATGTTCCCATGTGTTGCTACAACTGTTTACATAAGGTGTGTATATTGTTTTCATTTACATTTTGACCACTTTGTTTAACTTTTAAATTACATTCCCTGCTTCAAGATGTACCCGCATGGACCTCTCAGAACTACATTTCCCGTCATCCTCCTGCTCACATATGTAACTGAGATGGATTTACCAGGGAGCAGGAGAATGATGGGAAATGTAGTTCTGAGAGGTCCATGCAGGTACATCTTGAAGCAGGGAATTCAGTTTAAAAGTAAAAAAAAAGTGGTCAAAATGTAAAAAACCACACTGATGCATTTGTAATTATATATATATATATATATATATATATATATATATATATATATATATATATATATATATATATATATATATTCCTAAGGCAAACCTGCTTAGAACAATCACTCAAGGGACCATCTTAAGAGTGACATGTTTGTATAAATAATGGGTAATATCCTGTGGTATGATTACAATATTACATATTGCTTGGGAAAACATAAAATGATTAGAAATATTCAAACAGTTTGAGGGTGTCCAATAGCAGCCTGAAAATTAGGCTTTTCAAACTGGGTGGTTAAAGGGAGGACTGATTTAAAAAATGAAGTAAAAATGAGAGCACTTTCTACTAGGTCTTTAATTGGCTGCAGTGTTGTGGAATGTGGCTGTGGTTCCTGGTTCTGGAATGGGCAACAAACATTATTTCAGGTGTTCCGGTTTCATGTTGCTACTTAATAACGTACTGTCCACTGTGTACTGTGATGAGAATTCAGAAGATATAACGCCTTTAGTTTCTCCATATGTGAAAACTTCATATTTGAGAGAGGATGATGCATGCTTTTGCACCAGTTTTTACCAATATTTTAAATGTGTTCATATTTTGAATTCAGATAGATAAGTTTGTTCAGAATTAAAAACACAAAACGTTTTTGAACTTTTTGGAGACAGACCTAGAGCTCTCATCATACGATCTGATGATGTAGCAAGTCAAAAGCCTAATGTGTCAGCAGTGCCAATTATCAGTATAAAAAAGTGACAATAAAGGATACTCAACACGGATATAGTCAAAAACGTGTTACTGTAAACTTGCTATACAGATTAATTGCTTTTTTTTTCGTTTTTTTTAAAGTACAACCATTTAAACTTTAATCCGTTTAAAAAAATCCTATATTTAACCAATCAAAAATGTTTTAGGGAGTTTCAACAAGGTTTTCTGATTGAAATCAAATTATGAGCAGAAGACAATGACGCAGTAAGCAGAGAACAATGGATTATATTTTAATATAGAATCAAACCGTATTTCATTTTTACTAATTATTTGGTTTCATATATGTTATCTGTCCGCGACTGTTCTGATAAAGTAAAGTTCCTATCCATGTTGGTTTTCCAGGTAACACACAGCAGCTACTCAGGTCTGCCCAGGTACGCTACCTAAGAGTAACGTGCAGGAATGCTCCCAGGTACAATTGATTTGTCATGAAAGGTGTTTTTTAAAAACGCAAATAAATCAGTCTATATTGCTGATTCGTTTCTCGTGTGATGACACATCTTTGTATTTGTATTCTGAGACTTCATCAGGCCTACAACTTTTCGGCATTTGGGGCTCTTTAGCCCAACTTGTGTAGTTTCGACCAGTACTCGGCTACTTTTGTTCAACTTGTTTTGGGATATTGTAAGATTTCCGTATTGTTCCTTGTTGCGAAACGGGATGACTGCTGATCAGAAGGATAATAGTTTTAATAAATTAATTTCTTCAGGTTACAAGGTGTAAGGTAAGGAATTCGTTTTAAAACGTCGACGTGTTTTACATGACTTCGTGTTTGTTATTTATTAATTACGAAGTTATTAATCAGTCAACAGACGCCAGTAACACGTATTTTGTTTGTGTGTGTGTCTTGTTGTTTTCTATACTGTGTTATGTAAAAAGCGGTGGCGTTTATTGTGTATTATACTGAAACCGTTTCTGTTGTATGAAAACAAAGTAGACCCTTGCATGTACTTTTTATTTATTTATTATTTTATTATGACGGTAATTTGTCCCAGGAAGATACAGGGCTTGCCTATGAAGGGAGGGGAACGTACTTCCTACCTGTGCGAAACCAGCCATATACGCGAGTTAGTTTTCGACACTGTAATCAGCGATTACAATCTTTTAATATAGGATTGTTTAGTTGTGCCTAACATTCCACACAAGGGTGGTCTGGTTTTAAATAATTGAACCCACAAGTTCAAATTGTTCAGTAAATATGTAATAAAAGTGACAAAAACAATTCTCTATCAAACTGACCCCATTCCAAGGGAGGTAATAAATAAATAAATAAAATCACGGAAACCTTACTTAATTTAATACGGTCTAGTATCAGCAGCTTCATACACTCAATCATATATTCTGGTTGATTTGATCAACCTATATCCTGTGTCCTCAGTGCATTAAAATGGGCTGTATTGGAGCTGTTGGGAAAATGTTTGGACTCAGTGCAACACAACCCTGATGAAGGCATTAGACAGAACACTAATCATTGTAAGCTTCACGTTTGAACTGTTTCACAGGTGCCCAGAAATGGCTCTATGTTTTCTTGTAATGTGCCAGCTGATCGCATGTGGATTTTCTAGATGTACAGGAAAATTAATGAAGTTGGAAAGTAATAAACACATTTCAGATAATGGTAAGTTCTTACTGATGTTGCATTCACCAGGGTGTTGCTGGGGTTAGGGTAGATCACAGTGGTGTACCAGTTTAGAGATGCCACAGGGGTATTTTAAAATGCAGTCACCAACATGACAGTACAGAACATTATATTAGTAAATCTAAACAGTAGAAGGATATATTCGTTAAGGTAACTCATATTTTATAACCATACCAAGTTCCTATTTACATTTTCTGTTGATGTTGCTGTTCTTAGTTTTCATGAATGAAGATGAAGCAAGCACGTTCTTAGGACGCAGTCTGTTATACAACCATTTTGACTTTGAGTTAATTACTCCTGGGAATTTGGAAAGGGAGTGTTATGAAGAAGTGTGCAACTATGAGGAGGCAAGAGAAGTGTTTGAAAATGCTGATAAAACAGTTAAGTGTTTCAGAATTATACTTTAAGTAGCAATAAGAGCATGTTCAGTGTTTTTTTTCTTGTGTTTTCTGTTGTGTGTTTGCTTTGTAAAATGTACTTCCATGTAATATAGACTGTAAACATTGCAATTGGTTATTTTGTACTTTAGGAAAGAGTTTTCAGTAGAATGCAATGCATTTCTTACTTTGCAGATTTGAGATTCAATAAAATGAAACCTCCACTGACTGCAATCACATTTTCATTTCTTTGATTTACACTGAGAATTCCTGATAACGCAAGTTCTACTGTTAATGTCGGTGGAGGGTTACAGGTGTGAGGGTAGGGTTAATTAGTTGTGAAATATTACAAATATTTTGCTGGACATTGCTCCAACAGTTTTATATGCAACACAATCCAGTTTAACACTTGCATGATTTGGTAAATGAAACCATTTTTATTTCTGTTTGTTTTTTAAAGAGCGTTTTTTGGCAAAAGTACACCGCAGATGGATATGCCAAACCAGGTAAGTCATTGACACCTTACTGTGATCAAGTTGGTGAAAATAGATACACAAATTCTCATACATGCAATCCTCATATTCTGTGTAGTAAACAGTAAGTCGTACGAGCTGATAAGACCCAGTTAGTTAGTCTGTCAGGTACATCTGCTACCGTTGATTTAAGTGTAGTTAGTGTTGTTCTTGTTATCCTGCAGATGATCAGCAGCCTCAGAGAATAGATGTGACGGCTCTCCTCACTGGCCTCATTGCTGCTGGAGTGTGCTTAGTCTTCGTTGTGCTACTAAGCTGGTATTGTTGTCAAAAAATATGCAAAGGTCACAGCCGACCAGGGTAAGTACATTTATTATCATAACACATGTAAATTTAATATATATATATATATATATATAGATCTATATAGTATATATATATATATATATATATATATATATATATATAATATTAATACTATATATCAGTTATATCTTATATGATTGCTGTTATGATTGCAGTTCTTCAGTTGGTCGTGTGAGGCGAAGCAATGCTTCTCTTATTATTAGGAGACTGGAAGAAGTGTCGCTCACCCCTGTACACCCAGCAGCAGAGGGACCAGGACTTCCTTCATATGCGCAGGCAATTGCAACATCCGGACAATATGATGCACCCCCACCTCCTTATCCAGGGTACTTTTACAACATATAGCTTTCAATGGCATCTATTTTTTAAATTTACTAGCCTTTCCATTATACTGGTGCATGGTAGTGTTTGAGCAACCATAGATTGCGTATAATTGAAAGAACACCTTATGTGGCACCCTGTTGTTTAGTTTGTGTATTGCTTGTTTTTAATTTATTTCTGAACTAGGACAGTGTCCCTTAGTAAATCTTCGATCACTAAATCTGTTATGGATTGTCCTTGTGTTTATGTATAGTTTCTTTATTTATGTATGCATGCATTTATAAATGTCCTGTCTCTTCAATAAGCTGCTTGTGCACAGGTTTAACATTTCAGATGTTTTTTCTCTTTTATTGTAGATCTCCATCAGGAACAATGCAAAAGTAGCAAGAAAAGAAGAACTCCTCGGTTGGGTGTTTCATGTCATTTTTAAATAATTGTTTTAAGTTTTAATCCAATTTCTATGTACATTTTCTGCACATCAGAATCATTTTAAAACACCCAATAATGCTACAGAACAAGACGAACAAAACATTTAAATACCAAAGAGCTCTTAGACAAATTTCCTTAATTGTTTATTCCAAGTTTAGTAAATTCAAAGGGTGTCATTGAAACTGGAGTAAGTTGTGAATTTCAGCCTTCAAGTCACAGAACACTAGATACTATGCATTGCTGCAGATGTCCTTTGAAATATTTTTGCATTAGATTTCTCCCCCAACATTTGTCAGCTCGAGTATTTTTCCTGCAGCAACTGTTTTTCGTAGAGAACGGTTTACTGCTACCGTTTTCTTTCAGAATTAGGGTCCCTCTCAATCACGGGCAGTACAGTGAAATCCTCTTGTTGGTAGTAATCTATACAGAAAAGTATCAAAACAACTGCAAAACAAAAAAAGCATGACAAGAACTCTTATTTCAGAGGATGTTGTAAGTGTATGTTGTTTAATTTTTGGTTCTTTTTATATATTTTTTAATTATTTGAAATAAAATAGTATTGATACTTTGACCCCCTAATAATGTATTACTATAAACACTAATATTTAACTTGTATTGATAATTATGTTTAAGCCCACCTAGGATCGATACCTGCTCAATATCAGTTTTCATGTGATAATGACACTTCTTTGCTACACACAGGGTGCACCTGTAGGGGTCAGCAGATATACATAACACATTAACGTACCTTGTGTAACTTTTAAAGTTAAATATTGAGTCTCTGTTTAGATAGAGTATAAGCATGATATTGAGAGGGCTTGACTGAATTTTTATTTTCCAGTTGTTTAATAGGAAGGAACCATTCTACTTTTGCATGTAACACAAAAACAAAGTTACTTCTTTATGGGAAAACTAACACGCCCATTTAAAATAACAATCACGTGCTGTACTTTTTGCAGGACTGTACATTTACCCTAATTAAGCCATGGTCTTTGGAACAGGCCTGTCTTAATGAGACTTTTTTTTTTTTTTGGGCTTACTTAGTTCTATAAATGGGATATCTTAATGAGTAAAGTCAGTAGGAGATCATTAGAAGAAGAAAATAAATAAAATGGTAATAACATTTAAACTTCAGTTCAGAGCCTTTATGTACTGAACTGCATCTGGTATAAAGTAACTTGTATTTATGTAAAATAATTGTTTTGAATTATTAATAATGCTGATGTGTGTGTATATATATATATTTTAATGAGATGCAAATAAAAACAAGAGCCAAATGAGTTGCGATACTCCTATAAATATGTTGATGAACAGGTTAGGGAAAGACTGTATTTATGTCTAACTCTCTATTACATTAGTTACCTGGCTTTCAGCTTGACAGTTTAATATTTAAGGGGAAGCAAGCCATGCTGTAGGACTGTTTACAATATGATAATTTGCTCATTTTAGGGTAGGCATGAATTTGGATATGAAGGATAGGGGATTTCTAAACCCAGCACAGAAGTTAGGATTTGAGAAAGGAGAATTCACCTTGAGATTTTTACCCTGCGGTAAAAAGTGTTTAATCTGTCATATTTTCTTAAGATCTTGTTCTAACAGAAAAGCAGTTAATGAAAAAAAAAATCACCTGCTTGTCCCTAAGGCGCTTTTTTATGATGAAAAACATGCAAACGCACCTGTTACTACTTGCTTACACGATAACATTAAAAAAAAAAGTGTTGCGCCCATTTTCCTTTCAAGACACTACTGTTTTATATATTAGACAGACTGGATTAATATTGTAAACTTCCAGGCTTGCAACAGTAGCTATATGACCTCTTTTAAAAGTGTATGAAAACAAACCAAAGTTTAAATCCTGTCATGATCCTTGGTGCCTGTGTTGAGGCTGTTTGTTTTATACTGCAAACAGAACAAACCCTGTTTTCACCTTCCTTTTCAGCAGCAACATCGCTGGAAGGTGTTTCAAAGTAACTTACTCCATCCAGTATGATTTACTCTTTTCCTTTTTGCTCCAGAACAAAGTTTACACAAGTTTTTAGAAAGGTTGTCTACTATTTAATTCTATTAGCAGTATTTCCAGTCCTTGTTTTATTGCGCCAAGAGTCTTTTGGTTCCTCACTTGTCTTTCTGATGATATGCAAATTCTTAAAATACAATACTATAGCTGCTTTGTCCTGGCACTCTTCCTGCAGGTCACGTGGTCTTATTGCAGCATTGATATCACATTGGTGTACTTGTTTTAGAGCTCGTATTACATCTACACTGTTCTGTGCCATTACGTTATATATGTGTATATGTATTCATGTGAGCTTAACATGCACCCTACAGCACTCAGTATTCCCAGGTGGTCACCCATCCAAGTACTAACCAAGCCCAACATTGCTTTGCTTAAGCATTGCATGATAAGTTCGATTTGAAGAGCTTTTTGCCATCAGAGATGCTGCCCAGGGGTCACTACAAGGAAGTAGCTCTTCTTGACCCCCTGCCATTACATTTTGATACAACAAAAAAATTGGACTGTATTCTTTCACCAGAGGTAACACCATCTGCTTTCTAGTTTTGTAACAGATTTGTTTTCCTTTCCATATTTCATTACCAAGTGTCTGGTTTTACAGCATTTACTTAATACAAATCTATTCCAGTCATGTTAGTACAGGCTGCAGCATGCTGAAAGCCTCCCTGCCCTGTCTATTTAGTCCTATTTAAGAACTGCACAGAAGACAATATGATATGTAACTCTGTTACTGTAAGAGCCTTCTCTCTGATAGCATGATTTCAATGCTGATTAAATCAGTAACCTTCAGATTGGCTAGTTGCACATTACTACTGCAAACAATATACACAAGCACAAATCTATATTTAAATTCAGTATAGAGACCTAAAACCACTGCTTTCAGTTTTTAAAAAAAATACATTATACAAAAAGCATTCTACTTCACAGATCAAAGTTAATTGGGTAATTAGATTGCATGTATTCAGTTGGAAATTATAATCACAGCATGAATGGCTGCTGTGCTCTCTACAAATCTGGGCAACTTCCACAGGTTCCAGGGAAGTGCATCTGGGATGTGGAAAACGGGAATCATGATGAGGTGATTGAAGCATCAATCACCTCATCCGAGGCAAGAGATGGTCTATCTAATCTGTGTTGGATAAAACCCTAAAATCGTATTAAAGGAAACAATTCAATACACCTTTGACAAACAGAATATATAATATAAATCTTCAGATTGCACTTGATATTGACCAATATTTCGAAAGGGGCAAGTTATGTTTTTAGAGAGAAGTTTTACCATAATTCTAATCTAAAATAAAATAATAAACTCTGATGGTCCATCTTGCATCTGTGTTTACCTGACAAATAATAAGCAACTTAATATACAGTATGTGACATTGCAGCTGTAATCCCTTAAAAAAACAAAAGTGCTGATTAGGCTAATACAAGTACATTTAAACATCATGGACTATCTGTATTAACGTAATACTCTTATAGAATCCTATTATTCAAATGTATTTTCCCAGTTCAATAGGGTGAGTCATTTATTTGTGTGTATATCAGGTCCATCGGCTCTTAACTTGTTCTGATTTCTTTATTAATTATGTTTCATTTTAATTCTGGAGTTGCTACGTCATATATATATATATATATATATATATATATATATATATATATATATATATATATATATATATGTGAAAAAAGTACTAGTAGTACTGTATACGATATTTTTACTGAGAATGCTACGATAACTCATTACTGTAAATGACACGTTGTATATACGGCACATGCACTGTTTGTGTGTGTATGTATGTTATTTCATATTCAGTCCAGTCCCCAGGTATTGTAACTAATTCCTCATTTCTGGGAGTATCGTCTGTCAGAATGAAGAGATCTGGGAAATCCGACAATGTACCCTAATTTACAGACTCTTTATTTCACAGTTAGGCATGTATAAACACATACGTGGGGCCACTATATGTGAAACATTCTAAAAACAAACAAAAAAAATACAAAAATCTGTATTCAGTATGTTTCTTTCTAGAATCCACGCAACATGCAATTTACCTGCCTCTCCCTTCTGTTCAGTGACAGATAATGAGAGTGAGTTGCGACTCAGCTGGCCGAAGGAGGTGCATCCTGGGAAATAAACCAACATGGGGCGCAGAACCGATGCAGTGCAAACATCATGATTGAGTAAGGGACAGCATTGCAACAACAATCATCATCAGACAATAATCGGATTTTAAGTCATTCTTGGATCGACTCCCCCCACCCCCCCAGCCCTCCCCTGTGCCATTGCTACCGAGGCAGCCCGATCTATCCTCCGAGACAATGTGATTGCTTCTGGCTGGCCCTGTGTGCTTGTATGTGTGCGTGTTTTAAGAGCTCTGCTGGGGAGGTGCAGTACTCCCGATCTTTGCCGGATGATGGATAGAAACTACCCAACTCCAAGCTTCCCTGACCCGTTAGTTCCACCAGCACAGACTGCAGCTTGGGCCTACGAACGCAGCCCAGCAAGCATGAAGCCGAGGTAAGGGAAGCGACGACGTGTTGGCAGATCGAGCTCCCAGGAAAAGTCCGGGGATGCGGCCCTCTATAGTAAGCTTATAAAGTTTACATTCCGACATAGGAGACGCGCTGTAATGCTTTAAATCTAACATTAGAGAGTTACATATTCGGTTATAAAACGAAATGGTGGACTTTGAGAAATTGTTACACAGTGACACACTTATTGCACTGTTGCAACTTTGGGACTAAAAGTAAATATAGATGTATGTATATGGATACATTTTACAACATTATGAATACTGTAAAATACACCCGTAGTCATTTTATTTGTTATTCTGCTGTTTTTCACTCAAGTTGCATGGATCATGCGGTGTGTTTAAGTGAGTTGGCTATTTTGACAAAACAGTAATTAATAATAATACAAAATCAATATTTTTAAACAATAGCTCAATAAATAAAAAGCGGTATTTTAAAATTATTTATGGCATTTATGGTTTATTACCGAAACGTATAACGGGGAAAAACGCTGAAACAGGTATTTAAACAAATGATAATAATAAAAAAAAGACAATATAGATTACGTTTTAATAATACGTAGAGCTCACAGTTCCTAAATGGAGGCGTGGTTCTGTTTGTCAACAGAAGTGGAACACCGAAGTGTATCGACAACACAATACTGTACAGTGCAAGAAAATAGGCCTACGTTACGTTTTTTCCTGGGTTGACACTAAAATAACAATTTATGCAAGTGGGATGTGGTTTTTTTTTTTTTTTTTTTTTTGAGACAAACATACACACCAACCTTTCATCTAGACATCATGCTAGTAACACGATTCTGTTGAGCTGGTAGTGTACATTTTGACCTGTAAACGGGAAATTAATATGACGTGTACAATTGTTAATTGGCTTTGAGGTTAGGTTTTAGAGTGAAATCTATTTGCTTTGTTCTTCCAGAAGTATAGCATTATAATGCACACAGCAACACAATACCTTGCCTCAAAAGATTATGCTGCATATAGAAATTTAATACAATTATGCTGTCCCCTCTTGGTGTATGAACTGTCGTGCAAAGCAACTGTTCTGCATAAAATAGCACTTCATTGTATTGTTAGGTCCAGGAATATTGCATGACAGAGGCCAGGAGAATCTGCTGAAAACAGCCTGTGCCATGTCCAGGCAACAATAGACAAAATATAAAATAAGATCAAGCAGTAAAATATTCAGTTATTAATATATCTAAATGTGCACGTGTTTGTATTCAGTAAAATGCAAAGTCATGTTTTTATTAATGGTTAGCAAGGAGAAAAATACAGTACATGTCCTGTAACTTCATTTACAAAAATGCCATGCACCTTAATGTGGTTAGCACCTGTGCTTTATTTTTCAGGTAGAAACCTCACAGATCCATTGTGATTTAAAGTATACATTGTAAATCTTTGGTTTTGTTTATAAAGGAGGCCTAACAAGAAGAAACAAACAGTGTAGCTAATGCTACCCATTCTTTTGCACTGGATAGAGTCTAACAAACTTGCAGCTACTATTTGTTCTGTAGTCATCACTTTAGTAATTCACCATGTATATTAGTGTTTGATATAATAAGTGCATTCATTTTTTTGTAAACTATTCTAAAGGCTTTTTATATATATATATATATATATATATATATATATATATATATATATATATATATATATATATATATATAATATATATATATTTATAATATATTATTTGATGGTGGCTTATTTGTATGGGACAACCACTCTAGAATTAAAAAAAAAAAAAAAAAAAAAAAATTATATTACCCCTAATGACTAATATTTCCTATTATTCATGAACATGGAAGTTGTGTACTGTGTTGTGATAGCATATGATCTGTACAGATCTAGTCTACCAATTACAATATGTGACCACAAAAAAAAAAAAACCTCAAGTGGACAGTTCAAGCCTTCATACTGAGTGTGGTACACAAACACGGCCGTGAAATTTGAGCAGAGAAGAAAACCTGAGGATGAAACCGCAGTTGTTTTTGAATCGAGCATTGCGGTTTTTCTGCAGAACAAAGCCTGGCTGAGGTTACCAAGAAAAAACGAAGGGATAGGTGGAGCTTTTGTCATGAAGAGATTTAAGTCCTTAGGTGTGCTCCATTAAAATAAAGTTGCCCCAACAAAAAGGGTTAAAGCATCCCTTTTTTCCTTTCTTTTAACCCAGAGGAGCCAGTAATTGGTTGAAAATATGGCATGTGATTTTGTTTTGCAGTTTGTGACATTTGATTGTGATTTAGAAAAATGTTGTTGACAATGTTGTTTCATTGTGGCTTCCATTGGAAGGTGAATCTCATTTACAGTCTAGCCTTATTCTAATGCAACCAAGCAATACAAATATAGTTTAGTGTCTCATGGTTTGAAAAACATGTTTAAGAATATGCGCTGGAATATCTGAATATCTGTCAACAGATGTCATAATCTCCAATGTGGCAGTTTGTTACAGCAGAATGTACTTGCAATTTTATAGAAAGTAAAACCTCTCTTCTATAGTAGTTTTTATAGTGCATAATCACATATAAATAGATTGATATTTCACAAGAGTGATGTTTGAAAAAGCTTCTTCTTAATCATTTCATGTACAAGGTTATTAGTGCCTTCTAAATGAAAAGAGAGAAAATAAACTGACCCTTAAAGGAGCATTCTAGAAACCTGGGCTGCTTTGTTTTAATTCTTCTCGCTCTCAGCAAGGCAGGTTGCCCAACTTCGTTTGGTTGGTTATTTAATGTACTATGAGGGTATGAAAATGGACATTTGTTCCTTATGTTTAAAGTGATTTAAGCAGAAGTACTGTACAAGGACATACTAGTTCTGTGAAGTGCAGGTCTGTGTTATCGGGCAGGAGGGTTTGAATTTCCTAATTATGGCTGCATTCATGTAATGTATGGGTATGTTTTTGTGACAATCATACAGCTTGATTATCCCATTTCTCAAATATGAATCCAAAACCTTTTTTTTTTTTTTTTGATCAAACTAACTTGCATGTATGGGAGTCTGACGACAGTAGCTTTGGCTGATCAGACTCATTATTACTTAAACCCAGAGACAAGCTTGAACATGGTCTGTCCAGCTCTGCACCTCTTCTACCTATCATTCATCAACATTGGCTCTCATTACGCTTTTAAAGCATTGTGACTCTCATCCAATCCAATGGGTGGGGGGGCGAAGATCGGTAAATGGACCGTTTCCTTTGATTGACGAGTGACCACAATGGCCATAAGATACAGACGTACAGCCTTTTATTAATGTTACAAGCGTGAAATCGTGCATCAGTAAGTTACCAGATTTAACATTCTGGCAAGTGTTTGTAAGAATGTTTACTAGGGGTGGCCACTCCTGGTCTCTGTTTCAGCCCTGTTTTCAATTGTTTAATTGAACCAATTAAACCTCTGTCCAGACCTTGAATAGGTAATTGTCATTTTTCCTGCTAAACCTGGAGCGGAGTGGCTCTTCAGGAGCGTGATTGGACACCCCTGGTGTGTACCAGGTTTCATCATAATATGATGAGTGCTTCTGAAGATGCAAAAAAAAAAAAAAGTCTGAACAACGTATGGGTTTGATTGTAAACATGTTGTTTTATAAGTGAAAGCGACATTAAAATAAAGCAAGGTCTTGCAAATCAGCTGGTCAAATATAAACAGAGTAGGTGTAGAGTAATCTAAACATTCCTTCCAAGAAACAGATGATCCGTTTTCAGAGAGGACTGTAACCTCATGAGCACAGTGCTATCCAAGCACTGAACATTTGGTATTTATAGTAATTCTGACATTCATTTATTACAGTGTGATTGGTCTGTTTGAATGCATTCAATGTGTTTTTCAGTAGCTTTAACTGCTTTAGAAACATAAGTTATAATTGACTTTCTACTGGTTGTGGAGCATTTTTCAAGGTACTGAGATTGTTTTTTTTTTTTTTTTTTTCTTATGCAAATCATCTAACGCTTTCGTACGTTCAAGCATGTTAAAGTGGAGGGTTATGAAACCCAAGATAAGACTAGAGACATGCACAGCCACACTGTGGCAGAGATTTGTCGGATCTTGTCAGCACCAGGTTCAGGCAGAGGCAGTGATGAGATCTCTTACCCTGAAATGTACCCGACACCTTTTCGTTTAGAGCCCAGCTTGTTGAGAAGGAGTCTTGAAGGTGAGACCCCTCCATTACAAGTCGGTATCTACCATCCAGACATTTCTAAGCAAACAGTTAGCATGAAGCAATTGTAATTTTACTGTTAAGTTCTTTTTTCTTTAATATTACAGTACAGCTGCACATTAAATACCAGAAAGAGGTGGTGCTGTGGTACTGAGGCAAATTTGTTTTTTACTGCATGCTAAAGCTGCCTAACAAAGTGTTTGATAGCATGCTACTGTGTAGTTCCTCGGTCTTATGATCTGTACATTGACATGTAACCTGTCAATGTTAGCGATCTAAAACGCTTCTGTATTGTAAAAGCTACAGCATTTTTTTATTTTGGTTTGTATTTGCTTGCAGTGTGTTCCATGACTCGGAACCACATGTAAAATATGTTCAGTTTTTCAGTTTACTGGTTTCCTTAAGACTGTTTGTGTTTTTTTTTTCTTCCTTTACAGTGTATGGACTTTGATCTGTAACCAGGGTATTGCATGTTAGTCTCAATAAAAAAATAAAAAGAAGTTTTCTAATGTGTAACAGCTTTTTACTACAAAGTGTAAATTGCTCAGTTTTCTGGCACCGAAGCAGAGTTTCATGAATCTTTTATGCCACGAGAAGAAAAAAAGGAACTCCTGGCTAAACAAAAGACTGTGTAAAACCCCAAAGTTTTTGTTTGTTTTCCTGATTCGTTGACAGTTGCATAGCATTTCTTTGTGCAGATGTTTTTTATTTGCCGTGGAGTTTGTTAGTTTTATGCAGGTCGCAGAAGTTAGTATAGTCTGTGTCTCCGTCGACGTGCACTTGTCAGTCAGTGCACAAGTTAAGTGTTTAAAAGATTTATTTATAAATATTCCACAAGGTTGAACTGCATTTTACATTTTCTGTTAGCAATGCAATTCTATTTTGTATTCCTTTATATTGTCTTGCAATGCACACACATTCTAATCAATAAAGGCAATGAGTGATTAAATAACTAGGAATTACTACCTATAGTGATTAATGTGTTCGCGTACACACAAGTTCTTCACTGAAGTCCCAGTTTAAAGACATCACGTTTCACTGTATCCCTCAAGATGAAATTGTTAGCTAGATGGTTTTACAGTAAAATCTGCCAAAACGGACGGACGCTGAGTTTACTAGGTTGGATACTAATGAGAGCATAAACAATACAAAAGAAAAACGAGGGAAACGCATCTTTTAAGAAAGCTGGGAGACTGTATAAATGGATTTGAATATGTGAACGATCTGGTTTGTCAGATTTACTTTTTAAACATGCAATAATAGTTGTGATTGTGAAAGTTCTAATTGCGTGCCCTTTTGTAAATGAGGCCCTTTTATCTGTGAACACTAGATGCAGATTTAATGGGACTCGATACGAGGATAAAATATATTTCTGGAAACGCTGAGGTTTTCCCACAATTTAAATTGTGGTATAAATCTCTACATATTTTTTTTTTAAATGACTTCACACTTGGTTCAAAGATGCAACGCGTTTTAGTAAAATCAAACGGCCAATGAACTTTGCATCCCATGCAGATGCAGAACACAAATGTAAAATGTCATGTAAGTGGGGTTGGCATTGCAGGGGAGATGAAGTCATTGTTTGGTAAGCATTATGAATGCTCATTCACCCCTGCTACACCCCTGTTTTAACACCAGACTGAACGTGAGAATATACATGTACATTTGTTTTAAGTACTTCCCCAGAGGGCTACTGAGACACAGACGTCAACTAGTCTTCATCAGATTTAATTTGCCTCGGGCGAGCGTGGGTTTCTAACCCTACTATATGGCAGTTGTCTTGTCTGTCAGTGTCACATGATATTCTTAAGCAAGTTATTGATAGTATCGGAATCTGTTTATGCAGGCGTCCTGTTTTTTAACATCATGGCAATCTACTTTGTCATGTGACTGATTGCTGTCATTTGTAGTAACAGTCTTGGCGTGGGTGACTGACACTTGTTTTAGGAGAGTAATCTCCATTCTGAGTCATTGACATGCACACAATTTAACATTTGCAGGGGGTGTAAAAGCCCTGTCAAGAGGGAAATTCACATTCATTATTCATTTCAATTGTATGGGAACCCTTTTGTTATTCAGTCTATTTGTGCAAATGCCATGTTACAGCAGTGCTGGTATTATATGCCCCACAATAGAATTTAGTAGGAGTTCTATATCTAATTTGTTATAGTCACAGGGTCATGTTAGAAAACGGACTAGTCAGCACGGTGGCAAAAGACAAGGCACCGCTAGTATTCTGTAAAGATTCTTTAGTTTAATACTGTGCTAGATGGCACAACACCACCACAGTTTAGCACAGCTGTCAGTCAGTGCTTGAGAGAAGCCAAGCACTGAAAGAACTGTAGGGGGGTGAGCATCATTACTAACATTTCCAGACTAACATTCACCCTTAGTAATGCCATGTAGTTGTTTTCAGGCTGAGAAAACAGTATTAAATATAGGGGTATTTATTATTTGTAAGAAAATAGCATTAACCAGGTAAGTTATTGTTCAAATGCAGCATAGATGCGCGGTTAGTTACAAAACTGCCTCTGTGATGTCTCTGCTCCATCTCACTCTCTTTGGCAGCTTGGCATCACCTCAGGTCCTCCTCCGCAGCTCACTTGAGCAAAATCCTTGAACGCAAACAGTTTAGGTGAAAAGTACTTTTTTTAAAACCAAGACTACAGCAGCAACGACAACAGTCTCCCTAACTTCCAAGGAGTTGTGGGCTCTCTAAAGTGAAGTGGGAATTACCTTTTGTAGTTTGTGTTTATCATGCTGTGTTTGTTTATTTTGCCTGGCATTGGTTGCGAGTGTATGAGGCAGCATTTTGAAGCTTGAATTTATTACTGTGCCATCGTGTTTAGTAAATTCAAGTTTGATTCAGTTTTGTAACTGAGTATTTTCATGACATCTTTTTGTTTTTGATTAAGTGAACAATTTAAGTTGGGCTGCATTTTTAAGCAGTGTATGCTTAAAATAAGAATTTAACGAACGTTGTTGTAGTTTATATTGCATAGTCTTTTTTTTTTCTTCTATACCATATAGGTAAAGGTATAATACGCAATGTTTGACAGCAAGTGGCTATAAAAGTTAATGTTGCATTATGTATTTTTTCTTCAGAAGTGTTTTACTAGTAGAAATGCAAAGTTTTTTTGTGTGACTGTGTTGTAAAACAAATGTATAAATTGCTGACAAGCACACAATATAATACTACGTTATTCTTTCATTTTCTGAAGCAAATGCAACACACAACAATACCTGTTTTTGTTTTTGTCATAAATACAACAAGTAAACGATATCTGTTCATTGTTTAACACTTAGAACTATAAAGCAGTTTAAATATAGGCCCCATGTCTTGTTCTAGTAGTTTACCTGCACTATCTGTTTTATTATCGGTATCGGACGATATGGGTAGATAACCATTGGCTATCGGTATCAGCCAAGAAGATCTTATCGGTGCACCCCTAGGTGAATGCATTTCAGTTGGAAGTTTCAGCAGTCATGGAGACTTTGTACCTGAAGTGATCCATTTTTGTGGACATTTTCTTTTGAAGAGGCAAAGGTGACATTTTATGTCGCTTTCCATGTAGTTGTGCCAGTTTCGGCATTTGAGAAACATACAACTTGCTGCGTCAGGAGTGCAGTAGAGGCAAGTGTGCCTCCTCCTTCTAGATTTCTGCAGGTCTTTTGTAAGGCAAAATTTGGCTTGCATTTTGTGTGTCGCATAACGTTGAGGTATGTAATACTGTAGAGTCTACATGGCTTCTTACACGGTGCTGTTTTTGTTTTTCAGTTTGAGCTATGGAGCAACGCATCCATCACACCCTGAACATGAGCTTCTCCATAGACAATCCTACACAGCTTCACATCAGCTTCCTGGCTATGCTACAGCACATCATCCAGCAGGTACTGTACAGACAACCATGTTCCACTTAAATCTGCGTTGTTTCATTGTAAGTTGAGCCAACTGATGTCCTTTTAGGCCCAGTCCAGTTCAGATCAGGGACCTGATTAGGCTGGCATTCCTTGCAACACCTCCTTTTTTTATATAAACAATCCAGAGAATTGTATGGTCATTGTGATATTTGTTTAAGACAAACAAGACTTTGTCTTAAATAAATATTTAGTTAAGGCTGCTTTATGGTGTAATTGTTATGGTTTAGATCAAGTGTTAGGTGCCAACTAGTCAAGACTGCTTTCTGTTTTAGAAAAGTTTACAAAAAATGTTGGCCTTCAATGTTTTTTCTGTATGTTATCCTTCAATAATAACCTAGACAGCAGAGTTATTTTAAATGTATATGTTAATGTGGTATGTGTGTTTTGTTGTTTTTTTTGTTTGTTTTTTTTAACAGGGCTGTCAGGATTATTTGATGCAGGTTTGCACACTGGCAGTAACCCTACAGACACATCAGTCATGAACTTCCTCTCAGCTCTTGAATCCCGCAATCCACAAACTGGGGCTGCTGCAGCCTCCCTTCTTCCACAGTTCAGAACTCCCTCATGGCAGACAGGTAATGCACCAAGCAGAAGCAGCTAACCCAGGCAAGACATGCCTCATGACAATCTCATGCTTTTGATCTGATTCTCTTTGTGTGCGGGTTTGTCTTTTGTTGGTGCATTACAATATTCTTTTTTTCTTCCTTTAGGCATGCATTCATCAGCTGCTGCAGAGTTGTTTGTCACTGGAGCTCTACCAGCTCCAGGAACATTTGCAGCAACATCGGTGCTCTCTGCCTATCAGCACCCCAATACCTTCAGTACCAGGAACTTTACCACTACTCCATCATTGACACTTCAAGATGCATCTTTCAGTCCATCCTCAAATGGTCTTTTGTCTCCTCATGACCCTTTACTGCAAATGAAAGCAACTCCGGGCACTGTTCCAGCTGCTGTGACATTCGACCGCGTTGGAAGCACTGTCCTGAGCACCAGCATACCTCCTCAGTCATCAACATATCGTTCAGCCCAGGAATCTGCCCCTCATCTCTTACAACCCCAGTTCAGTTTGCTGCCCTCGCCTCTTGGTGGTGGACAGCAGGCTTCCCAGCCTTACAGCACACCAATCTTCACAGGTTCCACTGCCTCCATTGAAAGAGCACTTCAGCGAGAATGTAGTGTCATCAAACACCATCAGCGGCCTTCCAGTGCTCAACCGGTTCAGGCACAACTGTCAAGTGCTCAGCATTCCTTACAGGGTTACTTAACAAGTGGAAGTGGAGTATCTTTCCAAGATCCATCTAGGCAACCTGCGATGCCCTGCAGTCCATTAGGAGATAATACTCAGGTGAGCAATGGAGGACCAGAACAGAAGGCATCTCAAGCCACACTGGAGCAAACTCAGGCTTACCCATCCACAATTCCCTCTCCGGGTTATTCATCTACATCTGCCACAAAAGTGAAAGACTGTTCTACCAAGGGCACCCAGCGCGCATCAAAGACAACCAAATCCCAAAGCGTATCCCCTCATGTGCAGCCACAGGGTTACTCTGCTTCTGTACAGAAGCAGAGCACAGTAATAGCCAGCCAGCCACAGGCATACTCTTCAGCACAACTACCTAATTTGATGTCAGTAAGCCAATCGCAGAACTATGTTGCATCGCAAAACATGCCCACCAGTGTCAGCCATTCACAGGTGTATTCTTCCAGTCAGTCGGAAAAGTTGCCTTTGTTGTATAACTCAGAAAACCTGACGCCTGTTAGCCAGACACTAAGCTACTCTTCCAGTCATCAACAGGTTTTGTCTTCAGTTGGACATAATGAAGACTACTCTGGTCAAGCACAAGGCTTGTGTTCAGTTAATCAGTCTCAGAGCTATTCTTCCAGCCACTCTCAGGGTTTGCCTACTGTGAGCTATTCTGGCCAGTCACAAGGTCTTTTATCAGTCAGCCCATCACACAGCTATGCTTCAGGACAATCCCTCACTCTGACCTCACAGTCTCTGTCATTTTCTTCCTCTCGTGCCCAGAATTTGCCAGTTTCAACCCAGAATTATATTTTAATGCATTCTTCGCCAAACAGCCAAACAAAAAGTGGCTCATCACCTCAGTCTCATAAGTACTTGCCTTCAGTTCAGTCACCTACTTTTTCTTCATCTTCGCATTCACAAACTTTGCAGAATCACCGACCGTCCCCTGACACTAAGCTGTCGTACGATAAAAGGAAGTCGGATTCAAGTTTATTTGTCCTGTCTAAGCAGGAGGAAGATGAATTTGCTATTCAAGACTTGCAAGAGTTACAGCAGGCTTCCCTAGAAGCATCAGCCCAAAGTCTTACAGAAAGTGAGCTAGTTGAGCAAAACACAGTGTATGTTGTCTCGAAGGCAGACGACAGATATAATTCACAGAGTGTAATAAGGAGCCATTCGCGGCCTGAAGATCAAATTATTGGCTTAGTTCATCAGGGATCTAAAAAGGAAGAGAGAATGGGTTCCTTAACCCATCACGGACAGCATGTTGGTGGTGCCAACAATAGGATAGCCCAAGACTTGAAGACACAGACATCACATGTCAACATCAGCACAGAAGATTTAAAACAGCAGTCTCTCTTACATAAGGTACAAGAAACAAGACAACAAGACCATCAGTCCCAGGATATCAACACTCAACATCATGGTCAGCCTCACGCTATACAGCAAGCCATCCAGCACATAAGACTACCGAGTGCTCAGGTACTTCTAGAGCCTGCACGAGATCTGCAGATGATATTACTGCAGCAGTCCTTGCTTCATCAAGGCCTTGACCAGTCTAAAATGCAGCAGATCCAGGCACAGTACCTTCAAATGGAAGATCTCATTATTCATTCCAATGGCGGTCAAAATCAGCAGCACGTTCTTCCTCCAAATTCAGAGGTAATGAAAATAGATGTGACAGAATCGTCAAAATCGCTTCAGCAACATTTAACGCCAAAAGAAAATTTCAGTCAGCCAAGTCAGCATGAATCAAAGCATCACTTTGCTCTGAGTTCCATATGTTTTCCAGATTCAATGTTGCTGGGTGATGAGAGGAACATCTTGTCCAATGTTGATGATATTTTGGCTGCCACTGCAGCAGCTTGTGGGGTTACTCCACAGGAATTTGCCAAACCCAGTTCAAGTGAAGGTGAAATTTCATCACTTGGGAGCCCCACTGATTCAAAATCACATTTTCAGTCTGTTGATGCAAGGCATGCATCTCCTAATTTCACCTCGCATTCTATAGTCGCAAACCCACAAAACATTAATATGACTTTAAATGGTAGTCAGATGAATATGGGTCTCCATTCAGTGTCTGTATTGCAGTCCAAGACTTCAGTTCTTGAACAGCAAGGTTTGGAGAATTCAGATCCCAGTGTACAGGCTGGATTAACCCCTCCAGCACAAAACTCAAGGCACGAGCTGGGAGATAACAGCGTGAGCTCTCTTCAAAAGAGCCGAAACACTAACCAAGAATCGGAAGAAGAAAATGACGAGATACAAGAGCAAAGGGCTTTAAACCATATAAGTAATCCTGACTTTGCCCCTAGTGGGAGGAGCATAAGTGATGAAAGTGCTGCTTCAGAAAATGAATATAATTTAGCTGGGGAAGACTACGACCCAGCTGGGCTATTGAACCAAGCGAAGAGACAAATAAAGCCAAAACTGAAATTACTCCATCAACCCAACATTAAAATAGAGGAGGGGAGGCTAGATTTTTCTCCGGATGGTTTTCCAAAGAAAAAATCCAAGGCAAAAGGGTCAGTTAAGCTTACTGCAGAGGATGAGAATGGCAATCCGAAACCGATGAAACGAAGTGGGCAGGGTAAACGTCAAAACTCCAGAGGAAGTGACGCCAACTCTCCTTCCACCTCAGACAGCTGCTATGATAGCTATCAGCATCAGGAGAGAATTCGGCAAAAAATCAGAGAGGTGGAGGAAAAACAGCCGGAGGTTAAAACGGGCTTCATCGCTTCCTTTTTGGATTTCCTAAAATCCGGCCCTAAACAGCAATTCTCCGCTCCCGCTATCCGAACGCCCAATCGCACAAGAAAACCACCAGCCCCTTCCATACGGCCACCGTTTCCCCCACCGCCACCTGCAAAGTCCCAGCCTCTGCCAGTACCTTTAATGTCTTCAGAGAGTGCTGGTGGAAGTTCATCAAAAAAACTTGATGACCTGAAGAAGAACTTGGAAACGTTGCCATCCTTTTCTTCTGATGAAGATGATTCAGTAGGAAAGAATCGGGATCTTCAACAGAGCATAACCTTAGCACTGTCAGCATTGGACGAGCCTTCTGAGAAAAAGATGAAATCCGGTAAATAACGACAGATGCAACAATGTTGGCAGGAAAAAGATGTAATTGAGACAACTTTTAAGGTTGCAGTAGTTTAGTCTGAGTCTCAACAGTCACCTTAGAACTGCCTGTCTGGGGGGGGGGTTTACGCCTCTAGTCTTCTCAGATATTGAGAAAATAAATTGACCTAACTGATTTAGCAATTTATTCTCTTTTCACCTGCTTTTGGCTACATGTTGTTCTATTGATTGATTGACAAAAAGTTAACACATACGTGAACACTTCCAGACAATACCCTTTCCAACATGTGCAACCAACTCGGATCGGACATTTTTTTGCCTGTTTACCATTTCCATCTTTGAATACATGTAGAAAATTAAAATGCAAAAAGACAACGGTGCTTTGTACCACATTGAATGCATTTGTGAGAATTAGCCAACTGTTGAACCATACTTGGCACAATATCTGCTTTTGCCATTTGCTTATTAAATGTTTATATAAAAAGCATCAAGGGTGTGATCTTTACAATTATATATGTTTTTTTTAACCATAGAACAGGAACCAAATCTCCTTGTCCCTGTGATCAAGCAGGAGCAACCTCCAGGTACACCTTTATCTATTTTAAAGAAGCAGGAACCACCACCTCTACCGGCAGCAGCAGAATCCACCTCCCAAGATGAGCACAAGGACATCCCTTCCGACCAGCGCGCTGTGAAACAGGCATCTGCTGCAATCGAGGGCTCTACGGATGAAGAGAACTCTGACAGCGGAGGGGAGGGAATGTACAGGGAGAGAGATGAATTTGTGGTCAAGATTGAGGACATAGATAGCCTGAAGGTAATTCTTATAGCCATATTTTTCTTAAAATGATCTGGGGTTTTATATAGGTTTGTCGACAACTGCTAAACACTCAAGGGTGCTAAATTAGAAACGCAAAGAAAGCGAATAGATTTGGTGGCAAATGTTTCGACCTATATGTTATCTCAAGTCATTGAAGATATTAAGAGCCACTGTTGTCGTTAAATGTGTTAAGTTTCTTTTACTGTTTTATGGGCTGCTAGGCTTCGCTGGCTTCACCACACTGTTCATATATGCATGCTGTTTATACATCAGTTGCACAACCATGGTTTTAGGATACCATATTAGACTTATTTTCTTCAATAAAAATTATTAAATATTTGCTGAAACAGCAACAATTTTGCTTAAAATTTACTGCAATATAAATCATTCAACTATTTGAGCAAAATAGAGAAAACATGCACAGAGAAAGGATGGCTATTTTTCAAAAATGTAGTACTGACAATCCCAAAAGTAGACAAATCTAAAAGAAAATGGTTTAATAGATCAATAATTAAAAAAAAAAAAAAAAAAAACTACAGAGAAAAAAGGCACTTTACAGAGCATTTAAAAGGGACCAAGAACAAAGTACACAGAAAGAGTACTTGGAAATGCAAATGCAAGTCAAAAAGGAAGTTAGAAAGGCCAAGAGAGAGATAGAAATGAACATTGCCAAGGGGGCTAAAACCCAATTCCAAAAAATATTATAACAGTAAAAAGAATATTAAGGGAGAAGTGAAATGTCTAAGGCAAGGTACACACACTGCAGCTGGCTCGACAACCGTATTTACCAACGGCTTTCGCTGCCGTTCTTAGTTGTACTCGCACACCTTTCATTACTGAAGTGCGTGCACTCCCTGTTTTAAATAAACCACTGAACTCGGCTGTCATTATATGCCGATCTTTCGGTTTGTGTGAGAACATGGAGGCAGTGTTTTTGTTTTTGCTTTTTGAAGAAAGGACAGTGCGTAATCGATCGAGAGCTCATCAAGCACAGCTATGCTCTTCTGCAAAACCAGCGGAGATGCCGTTTTTGTTTTTTCTGCACAGCTAATTACAGTGGTGATTATCTGCAGTACCATGACGGTAGACTGAAACATTTGGGCGATCTTCCGACCAGAAGCCTGGTGGGAACAACTTCAGTGGCTTCCAAATGACTGGATTAAAAATGTACATGTGGCTAACGATTCTTATGTGCGTCTTTGTCATTTACTGAGACATTTGCTGGAGCGCCAAAACACACAAATGAGATGTTCAGAATTGGCAGAGTTGCGGTCACACACTGATGTTTGGGGATACAGATTGTCCCATGTTGTTTTATTTAAGTTGCAAAACCAAAAATATGTTTTTTTCTTACAACTATATATATATATATATATATATATATATATATATATATATATATATATATATATATATATGCTACTAACAACCAAACTAGTAACTAATTAACTCTTTGAACACATCTAAATTAATACATGTTTAGAGCCAAGGATATTAATGCAGGATGGGTCCAGCTTAGTAATTTGTTACTTTGGCCTTAAAGCCAAGCCTTGATGACATGGAATAATGCCTGATTAGTGGATTCAGTCTTTGTGTGTTTGGTTAATCCTTTCAAAGCTAGAGAAATTGAGGGTTGTTTTTTAAAAATGTCCTTGTTAACAGGGTTTTGTTTCAAACGTCTGCATGCAAATGATATATAAAATTCAGAATTGTTTGTTTACATTTTGTGTAAGTTTGCATGTATTTGTTATAGCGCTCTGCATGTGGCAATAATAGTGGTACAGTAGATCTGCAGCTGTATTACTGGCACAATAACAGTTTCTTCTAACTCGCCTGTTTTAAATGACACAATGATACTGATCGTCCACTTTTTCATAAAGCTTATTAACTAATTTGGTATAAAAACAGTTCTCTTTCAGATGGGATTTCAATTGAGTGCTGTGGGTCTGGTAACTGTGGTTTATTCGATAAAGTGCAGTTTTCGTTTCTGCAGTTTCTTTGCTGAATCCTCTCTTTTTCAGTGGTCTTAGAAAATGGACCTGTTAAAGATGAAAGTGTGGCAGCATAGAAATGTTTATGTTGATTTAAGTCTCTTTGAAACCTTGAAAAACCGAATGTTAATCACGTTCTGAAAAGGAAGAACTGGAATACTGAAATTTTTTGCATTTTATTTTGACATCTGCTAAACTCATGTTTAGTGTAAATATTTTATAAAACTCGATTTGATCCCATACAATATAGACTGGCACAGTGGCTTCTGGATGTAGAACATTCAGCGGTATCTTCTGTTTGACATGAATTGCATCATCTCCACTTTGACTACAGATTATTAAATACATCTTGGGCTTTTTCTTCTTTGCAGATTACACTGAAAGCAGGGGTAGAGCCTCCTGCTATATGGAAGGTACAAAAAGCCTTGCTGCAGAAATTTGTGCCTGAATTGAGAAATGGGAACAGGGTGTTTTCTGCAACCAACAGTGTGAGTTGGGCTGCTTTTCTTTCTTTTTTTTTTTAAATTAAATCCACTGTCAGTAGTTTTAAATTGAATGTAAATTCTGTTAAGAGATATATTTAAGGGTATGATGAAAGTGACTTGTCCTTACTGGTGTGTTTATTATTTGCAGTATCTTGGATACTTTGGGGACGCAAAGACCAAGTACAAACGAGTGTATGTGAAGTTCTTGGATACTGTAAACAAGAAAGAGTATGTACGAGTGTGCAACAGGAAGCCAAGATGCAAACCAGTGCACTCAATAAGGTATATGACTTTCTCTTACTGGACTGAGTTTGTGTCTAAAATGCCTCCCCCCCCCCCCCCCCCCCCCCCCCCTCCTCCCTTCACATGGTGGACCCAGGTTACTGATTACTCCATGTGACACGCTGAGCAATTACTAATATCAGCAGCTCAGGGAAAGTGAATTATTATGCTTCATCACAGCTCCCATTCATTTCATTTGACTGCAGCTTACACTAAATGTTAAGAACCAGCTGTAAAAATAAGCATTTAATAGCTTTTTTAGGAGCTTTTAAACTTAGATACCTGTGTCATGTCATTCATTTTTAGTTTGAGTTCAGTGTGTTCACAACATGCTTGCTGTACCTTCTCAGGAGTGCCCACCCTAAGTTCAGCAGCAAGCCTGTGTCTGATTCAGCTTCTGCTCCTGAAACTGTGGTACCTAAAGCTGCATCGACTAAAGCCTCTACACCCAAAGCCAAACCGCAGAAAGTCAAGGCTGAACCACCGCCAAAAAAACGCAAAAAATGGACAGAAGAATATACACCATCTCCATCTGAATCCTCTCCCGAGGCGCAGAGTGAAGACGATGGTAAGTGCGTGGAAAGAACACAGAAAAAAACAAGGGCAGTTTTTACTTTTTTTTAATTTTTTTTAATTATTATTTGATCCGGTTTTAATTTATTTTGTAACCATGTCATTTAGAGACTGAAGTTTTTATTGGAGTTGAAAGGCATGATGGGAAATGCAGTATGTCCAATAACATGGAGGGGTGATTGTTCCATTTCACCACTTCAGAAAGACCATTAAAAACACATTTTAACTGTTACTTTGTCCGTTCCTCTTGGGCACTGTTGCCCCTGGACGGAGTTCCTAAAGACTGCTAATTAAACAATTGAGCTTTCGCTACAAAATGCTAATGTTGCTGTTGTGCCTCTATTCCAGAGTTTACCCCTCCTGTTCCTTTTGCAACGCGGTTCCTGAACACCAGGACCATGAAAGAAACGTTCAAGAGCTACATGGAGCTGCTAATCAGTGTAGCCTTGGATGCAGATGTGATCGAAGCTCTAGAGAAAGCCAAGGGTAAGCCTGGACGACGGGAACCGAGACGCGCGATTTATAATTCAGTATTTGCTGGGTAAGGATGGCTTTATTACTTGCATTCTCAATGTGGTCCACGTCTTTGCTTTGTGTTGCAGATGAACTGCTTTTGCCTCATGTGAAAAGGGTTGATGGCATGATTACAGACAACAGGAGGAGGCTGCTTCCAAAACTGCGTGCTGCACAGATGTTTAAGGTAATGTTATTTAAGTTAAGGGTACTCGTTTGTGCTTCCTCCATTTCAGTACAGAAGGCAAAATTACAAATGTGTGTAGCAAATCAATTTGTCAGAATTGTATTCAATCTGAGCAATGTGGCACAGGGCTGTAAAAGAAGAAGAAGAAATATCTCTTGAAATTGCATTTCTCTGTAACATGTAGTCAAATTTAAAAATCCACAATATAGCAATCTATCTACTCTCATTTAATTTAATTTTATCCCCAGGGTGCATTGGACAGTTTTCCAGAGCTGACGGTTGTGCCAGATTTAAAAAAGGGTGAAAACACTACATGTAAAATACAGCTCGGTGGGGAGGCTTACAACAAGAGGACACTGAGAGCATCTAAAGCTGCTAAGAAACTGCCACTGGTAGGTACAGCTGGGCTGTATTAGTGTATATACATATGCCTTGCGCAGATATCCTGTAAAACCTATTCTGTACACTCTAACCATTTTGAGTCATTTTTATTATAAAAACAAACAAATATATACTTTAGCAAGTGAAATGTTTTTTTTTTTTTTTTTTAATTTAACCATTGTCAATTCATGTTTTGTCCAGAAGGTGGGGATAGTGAGCTGTACTTGATTATTTAATTTTTTTTATTTTTGACATTTTGAATGTGACCTATTTTTGCATTGTATAATTGTGTTATTAATATAGCAATATCAATTGTTTAAAAATGACCTGTAAATATAAAGTGTCATTCTCCGCTGCTTGTTGTGCAGTACAAGAATACTGAAGATTGGGTGTTGGAAGATATGGATGAATTATATTGAATTTCAACTTTTATTTTTGTTCTCTCTACAGGAGTATACAGTGGATAAGGACAAAACACAGTGGTTTTCTTTGTATCATTCGCTCCAGCATTACAAATACCACACATACCTTGTGTGTAAAGATGAGGTGAGATCTTTGTATTTCAAGTGGTTTCACGAAATGCCATGATTAATTCTTTAGAAGGCTTATCAGTGCAGAAGGAATGCCCAGCTATGATGTGAGCAGATGATGAATGTACCCGATAAAGATAATCTGATATGGCAGTGGGTGGTGTTGAGGTGTTGCAGTAATGACTGCATGTTAAGATTATATAGCCGTGGAGTGTAAATTTAATATTGTTCTTACTGTTGTTACTGTCATAAGATATATAAAATACAGTTTTTGTTTAATGAACAGAAAATGACCTCATTAAAGCATCCTTCCATATATTTTATGTTTTGGCTTTGTTTTCCTCCACAGATTTCAGCAGTTCAAAAACAGAATAAGGATTTAGGTCCTGAGGAGACGGTACAGCTCTGCATGAGAAATTCCAAATGGGTGGAAACTCTTTTTGAGAAGTTTGGTGAACTTCTGACACAAGTACAACAGACCTGCTTGTAACAGATAAATCGATGGTCGCATCAGTGTGGTTTTAAAATAAATAGCATTTTATTAATAAGCACTAATAAATTATACAATAAAGACCAGATGAAATGTTGGCATCTCACAGTGCCAGAGTCGAAGCTCATACATTTGGGCATTTTTGCTTCAATAATGGATCATGCACATGGTGCTGAAAACAGCCTGGGACTGTACGTACTCTGTTTGATGTACATCATGTTTTGTATGCCGGCCAATGTTTTTGAATGGGTTTTCTACTTGCTGTAATGAGTACTTTTTATTTTTAGAAACTTCTATAACCAATCAAAGTGGCAAACATGCACTATGTTGTTGGTATAGGAATAAAAACACTTTCAGTCGGAGAAAATACATTATTTTTAATTCTTCTTTTTTTGCCTCTAGTCATTCACTAAAGTAAAATAGGAAAACAAAGTGGTAGTGGTAATGAAAAAATATATATCAATTTCTACAATGGAATGCCAAATTTATAAAGAATATTGTACATTTTGTAAAGAAACCCGGTGTGTCATTAGATTCTTACAAAAAAAAAAATTGACAATATAGAAAAGCTTTTTTCTTTTTGCTTTAAATGACTCCTTTTCAGTATAACAGTGTTCAAAGGACTGAACGTGGAGTTGGTGCAATCCTAAAACTGCTTTTTTGTGACAAATTATATTGTAATGAAATGCAATGACCTTAACTATTCTCTGTTTTGAATAAAAAATAATAATATTTTGCCTTTTATACTCCCTTTTGCTTTTTAATGTGCATTTTATCTCACTAATAGCTGTATTTTTCACAAAGAAAATATTGTGGTTGAATTTGTTTCATGTATCTTTTGAAATACTTATCATTGTTTCCAGAAAATCCTAAACATTTATATGTTGATTTATGTATTGTATACAGTGCTATATATCACTATATATATACATTAAAAAAGTGTGTGTGTGTGTGTGTGTGTGTGTATGTATGTATGTATATATATATATATATATATATATATATATATATATATAGAAGTCTATAGTATATTATATATATATATATATATGTATGTATATATATATATATAAAATGTGTGTGTGTGTATGTATATATGTAATTCTTTGTTAGTAGGCGTTTGCTTCAATGTTAATCAGAGTATGCGTTCAGTATTTGACTAGTTTTGCTTGTGTAGCTGTGTGTTACACACTGCAATTATTTTCTGATACATGAAAATAAATTTCCTACCAAACAAGGACAGTGACGTAGTGGGTACCTATTATTATTATTATTACCTGTATGTCTGGCGTAATCATTCTGCTATTCTACATTTCCACATCAAGGTAAACGTAGCAAGCATTTCATAGGGTTATTTTTTTTTTTTTAATGTATGAAATTGCCTATTCCGTGACATAAGAAAAATAATGATATTTAATATCGGCAGCACAAATTAACGTTATGATCAAACATTTGCGTTGCAAAGAATCCAAATGCAGCTCTATTTGTAACTATACCACCCCAAAACAGGATATATGAAAAAAAAAGGCTATTAGTTACCGTATTTTGTTTTTTAAATATTTTATTTACAGAAGGAAAGTTAACGTTATCCAATATTTATTATTCTCGTCTGTGCTTTTACAATTTTCAGAATAACAGTTAAATTACTGACCTGTATTCTTTTGGTGTTCTGTTCTGTCGCTTTGTCTGTTGCTGAGGCATCCAAATTCTACTTGAACAATTGTGCGAATGGCCTTTTTATTGAAAAATGCCAGAGAAACGCAATAAACCTTTCTTTTCTCTGGAGAAACTGCGTTCTTGGGGGGGGGAACTACCGGCAGTAGCCTATTTCTTTAAACTTTCAGGAGTTGTTTTCAGACTTTCAGCCTTTGAAGCTGAGGTAGGTACATTTGTGACTGTAATATGTATTTATTTGTAATGTATTTGCAGGCCTATATTTGGCCTATTTTGTTGACTTTTTACAGTTATTATGATTTTACTTTTTACAGTTATATTTTAGATTTTATTCTGGAAATATTTTATGCTGAGCATCAAAATAAACTTATCACTATTATAACACTTAATTTCGAAAAAAAATAAGGTCTATAAATGATGGACATTGACAATGTTTTTGGTTTCTTTTTAATCACTAAATCATTCATCCTTGCCCATGACATGCTTGAGTGACTATGACTGAAGCACTTACTCACCTAATTAGTGAGACAGTTGATTGGACACTGGATGTGGTGTGATTTCAGCTGTTGAATTGCAAGCTTGAATAAAAGCAATAAAGAAAATCACAGAAAAACACCAATGTGCCATGTCTGTGCTGGCTACGAGATACCCAGTTTTCACAGGACAGCAGGACCACGCTCCACAGGGGATCTGTTTTGTCACA
The DNA here is from genome assembly GCF_017654505.1 of Polyodon spathula. Lineage (NCBI taxonomy): Eukaryota > Metazoa > Chordata > Actinopteri > Acipenseriformes > Polyodontidae > Polyodon > Polyodon spathula. The sequence goes on along the minus strand of NC_054550.1, from coordinate 442,890 downwards.
CAGCCTCTTATACATAATCCAAACTGTCACGTTCCACTTCAAAGGTATCTGTGACTCCAACTACTCAATCCAGCAAGTCCCAGGGTGACCTAATGCCTGCACAGTACCAGTACGTCGGGGCCCAAAGAGAAAAACCAGAATGGCATCGAGGCCCCCTTAACCATAAAAAGAGTGACCCAGCAGCTCTCCGTAAGAGAACTTCTGAAAATTGTGTTGAATATCATCATGCTTCAGACCACAGGCTTCAGGTTCCAGCCAAAAGACAGAAAGTGGTAGACATGGCCAATACAGAGCCGTCTCCCTTTCGGTTGACAAACAACATGAACGCGCCCCCTTCGCTAAATACGAAGACTCTACTATTTGAACACCATTCATTGTGTTCTCTTTGTTCAGGCTTGCAGTCTAGATCAATTGCTTTTGTATTCTGTTAGAAGATCAGACCCTGTACAAGCTATTCACCACCCCTCTAATGCTGTTGAGGTGATAAATCAACTTGCGAAACCAGAACAGTTTCCTGCAACTACATTCTTACAAGGAACAAATAATATGCCGGCTTATGAAGAATCAAGGATAGTGCAGGATATGTAAATTAAACCATCTCAATAACCCAGGTATTGTTTTATGATTTTTTAAAAATAATTTTAGATTATTAGATTTTTTTTTTTTTTTAAATCGTACTATTGAATTCATGATAATGAGCAATGCTACGTCAGATAAGCGGTTTAATGACCTGTAATTTTAATTTAACAATCTCATTTTTATTTTGAATCCATTTACAAGATGTATTACTATTTTACAGTTGCACCTAATTAGCACTTGTGCTCGTAATTGTTGCGCAGATCAGATCTGTACCATGCCGTTTAGCTGTTAAGAAAAACACAACTTTGAAGAATTCAAGAATGACATTCAGCTGTATTGCCTCTGGAATCGTCAATGTAATTTAAACTAGTACACTCATCACAGTTCAGTCACTGGAATAAAACAGAGTTTGCACTGAACAGATCCAAATAATGCTATACTCTATATTTTTAAATAATGTATTTTGGATGTTGTAATGCAAAACACTGTCTTATTAAAATGTGCTAATCCATCTTTAAATTTATACAATACTACTGAACAGATTAGAAATACCTCTTACTGCAGACCAGATTGTGAGCGATAAAATAGATACATTAATGTTCTATTTTAAATTAAAGATATAATAAAAATAACTAACAGGCACATTTTACTGTAGATGTTTCAGGTAAGTATCTTCCTGCTAGCAGGAGGTGCTGTTTACTCTTATTTAGATCTGAAATCTATAGTTTATAGTTAGCCCTGTCCTGTCAAGTCTTTGTTAGAAGTCTAAAGCATAATACTTATGGACCTTGGTGGTTCAGTAGATTAATCAGACACTTTCTGCAGTCCTTATTCCTCTGGTCCAACAGAAACTGTACACAAGCTGTTTTATACTCAAGATTTAGTTACATTGTTCTTTAAAATTCCTTCTTTTGTAACTGTTTTCCAATATAACTTGGTACCCTTTTGGTCCTTCTAATAAACATATAATTTATTTTGGAATTTCTCCCATTAAAGCTGTGGTATTCCCACATCCTCCATGTATCATACCCAAATAGAGTGTCCTGTATTGTATAGTGTTCAGTAACTTCCTCAAGCTTGGCTTTACATTGAGAATGTACACAATTCGAACACAAGGGAAAGAAAATGCAGACAAAGCAGAGCAACATACAAAAAAAAAAAAGAAATATTGCAAAACAACATATTTTTTTCTTAACACTAGTGGTGTCACTGAGTTCAGATTACACCTTCATTGTAAGACAATTACTTGGACATGCAGGTTATGAGAAAATGTTCATGCATATCATGATAGAATTGCATATTCTAGCAGAATATAATATGCTTCTTTGATTTTAAAAACAAATGACAATGTTGTTTTAAAAAATAAATCAAACGTGTGCTTCTGTTGTTTTGATACAGGTCATGAAAAGGCAAACTTCGTACATTTGTTGGGAGAAAACACTTTTTAAATTGTATTTATTTTGAGTTAATTGTATGTTTGGTAGGAAATGCATGAAAGGAATTGTTGAATAAAACATATGCTGTTCAACACAGAGTTGCAAAAGCACTGGTTCCTCAATACAAAAACACATCTGTTGTCTGATTTGGGAATAAAAGAATTCACTGTTTGTAGTATATGATAATTTCCATTCAAATTGGAGTTAAGAATTCTGGGATTACGGGCATAAAAATGTTAGATATTTGTTAAATATAAATGTCCAGTTTTCAGTTTTAAAAACCCCTTGAATATGTATATAGTTCACATAGCTAAGTAAGTGGGCACAGACAGACTGACGCATTGTGGATTGATTGTGAAGAGCTGCATTATGTTCATTTGTCGTTCTACCAAATACCTCAACAGTGGTAGTGGGGTTTAATATAATATTTTTCAATAACACTAAAGGTATCTTTAGCTGTACTATACTGTTTTTTTTTTTTTTCTGACAGCATTTTCTTTATATAGTAAGATGTTCCTTATTCAATATTGTATTGTCTGAAACATTGTTAAAACTATTTTTTTTTTTTCGGTTAAACGCCAGAGAAACAGCCTCTATTCTAACATTGCTATGCTGCTTGTTTTCAGAGGAGTATATGGTTGAGGTGTTACGAGGCTGGGGCTTATGTGCTGATTATGTGCTGCTTTGTAAGGTGAGGTATGATTATTGTGTGTCCTCAAAAGACTTTATTTTATTTGTGTTGCATTGTTTGTTCAAAATAATAATAATAAATAAATAAAGACTACAAAGCCTTTAAATTGGGTACCTGTTTATCATGAGAACATCATTGAGGAAAAATGCAAGTTGGGTTTCAAATTAGCTTCTTACAGTAACCCTAAAATGATATAAAGAGAGAAACTTTGCTTCCCCTACTGAAACAGAGCATACATATTTTATATTAAGAATGTAACGAAGATGAAACATTGTATACACTTCTCTTGTCCAGAGAGCACATGTATTCACTGAATTCCTCATTGTTTTTCTAATAATTCTATCTATCTATCTATCTATTTATCTATATGCATCATGTATCTGTGGTTATGCTGAGCTAACCTGGGTTGCTGTAGAATGCTAAAAAAAACAACACATTCTTTAAATAGCACATGCAAGTGAATGATTTGCTTTGTGAATTGGGGCCAATAACAATAACCTGCAATTAGCACACAAGCTATAGTTATCATTACCTGTTCTGATACTGTGATGTACAGCAGGATTCTGAGATGGTTGTGAATGTCTCTGCTGATGCATTCTGGTCAAAATGAACAGAGATAGCTAGATTAATAACCTGTTCTAAGTAAAGATACAATACAAGCCAGTTGTACATCAAACAGGTGAAATGTTTATGACTCACAGCCAATGCAAGTGAATTATTCTGTCTAGAGCATATTGTAGACACTCAGCAGTGTGTCACATCACATATCATCTTGTTTTCATACGGGTTTGCAGTGTTCAATGTCAAAGACAGATTGTTTATAAAAACATAATGCAATTCAATCATGCATCCCCTGATAGTTGTAGAACAATCTGTATCACATGACTGTGAGACACCATAGTAAACCACACTCGCAAGCAACAGTCTAGAGAAGCATTTGCATGATGATTTCAAATCTGTCGTCTCTTAAATGGTAATACAAATGTAACCCCCCCCCCCCCCCCCCCCCCAAAACAACAGCAGCTTTCAAATCGGATGTATTACATTTTATGAATCCATGGAATTATGAATACATAGATTTATGTCTGTGTTTTTGCTAGCTCATGTTTATTTCATTTGTTTTATTGTTGACTATATTCCCAGGCCTATCCTTGGAATTGAGCAGAATGAATGTGCTGGCATATCTGCAGATTACAGCTGTGCGTCAATTGTAATTTTGTTTGGGTTTGTTGAGAATGGCCCACTGAGGTCGTGTCACAAGTTTCTATGAAAAAGTATGTTCACTGGTGTTTTTCAGATGAGTGTACTTAGTTAGGAATGTACATACAATGTGACTCTTCAATTAAGGATCTGTTGGGAAGCTTTCAGACATCCGGTCTAACCTGTTTGGTAAAGATTATTGTATATATTTTTTTGTTGACCACCATACACTTGATGCTACTTCAACTTACAGTGGAATTAGCTTGCTGAACACACACTTTTTGTTCAATAACAAGTTGAACATCAGAATCATCTGATTATCAAACAGGCTGAAAAAATCTATTGAACAAGGATATTGCTTTGGCATACATGGTGCCTAATTTTAGAAATAGTTTTTCACATAACTATACAGCAGCACGCTTGGTCTAGCCTTTCAGCAATGCAGTTTAGTTATGAATGAAAGGTGTTTTCTCAGGCAACTAGCTGCTCCTACCTGTGAATAGTGCTTAAAGAGGCCAATGCATAATTGCACCGCACTTTAGCCCGAAAGAAACTGAATATAGTATTATTGTTTTCAAATAGTAACATTAAAATTAGCACTGTTTTACAGGAGTGGTTTGTAAATGACCATAATTGCTCTTTACCTTTTTGTTTTCAGTAATCACAAAAAAAAAAAAAATCACATGTACAAAACCGTTTTCTGTTATACTGCACAGGTGTAGTTGGGTATTTTGATCATTGCACCCAGTGGCGCTGGAACAATTGAACAACTTGTATATACCCCTATATATAATGGAAGCCATGCAAAGCTACCGCACCCCCAACACCCCTAGTTCCAGAGCCTCTGTATGCACCACTGCCTTTTCTTTATATGTGTGTGAAATATTTCAGCAACCTTTTTGTTTATCAGTTACCCTGGTCCTATGGCCTATTGTTTTCTTTTATTGCTTGTTTAATTTTTGTATTTAAATATGGCAGTCAGGAAAGGCCAGATGATGGATTCTGCTGTTCACCTTCAGTATGGCAATGCAGTGATACTGCTGGGTGTACTCTAAATTTCTTCCCAGGTCATTAAAATGTAAATTAACCAACGTCTCGTCAGATTCCACCAGTGTTAACCAGCTGTACAGCTCATGGCCTTTATCTACAACTCATATTTCACTTTTAATCAGAACACTTCAGAAGCATAACTCAACAATAAAAGCAGCAACGTTCTCACAGGCCTCTGAAAAGGCCCCTCCTGCAATGCCAATTCTGCAGGAAACACTGAAGAATGAACTGTCAACATATTGTTTACATGTTCAAGTCAAGTCTACTTTTAGTCAGAGCTGTGAAAAAGCAATTACAACTCTTATGACAGTGACGATACATGACATTTTTAAATGTATTTTTATGTGGCAGATGTTCTTGCATACCTGTACAGGTAATTTCTTATTAAATAGGTACAAAATCTGGACCACTGTTTTCTTGATATTATCAAACTGGAAAGATTCAACAAAGGACTTCATAGCACCAAAGATAATGCTTTAATAGTAACAGTTGCATGCATTTCCTTTTCAGAAATGAAAATGTTAAACTTACATTGCAAATGTTCCTGCACGTTGCGTGGATTAGTCTAGAACAAGCACACGTGTAACACGACTAGGCTTGAACTCAGTTCTTTGTATTTCACAAAACCACGTCTTTGCTTTATAGAGTAATCTTATATTACCAGGAATATTACCAAAAACACTTTCACGCGTATAACGTACTTCTTTTGTAAACATAAACACAATTAAAAAGCAAAAGCCCATAGCAGAAGGGAATTTAAATTGTAATCATCGAATGATCGTCCTAGTGGGTGGTTGCTAAGTTGTTTTCGAACTGATATAATTAGACATAGTGTGGAGGGTACCCTTGCCATGTGCGCAACGCCCGTCTATAATAATAATAATAATAATAATAATAATAATAAATTATTATTATTAATTTGTTTATTTTTTATTGGGTGCAGAGATTATGAAACCAATTGCCTCGAGGGTTATAGAGATTATTTGACAATTAACCAATCAATTATTGAAACTGATCCTAAATGACCTACCAAATGTGTTTTTTTTTTTTTTTTTTTTAAACACATGGGCACATTTGGTGGAAAGAAAGGCAGGCGATTTTGAAGTTCTCTCCAGTTGTGCTTAAATACGTCACTGCTTTAGCAGAATCCAGCAAGTAACTCGAGAGCCCAGCTCACACAGCACCAGTGAGTGAACTGATGCAGAGTATGGCTACAGTGCGAGAGAAAGCGGCGTCTTTGAATCTCACTGGAACTATGTACAGCCCAATGCACAAACTACCCGGAACATTGGGTAATTATTTTCTTTTATGTCGTTAAATGTATGCATGTTGCTGTCACATTAGCGCAAACTCCCCTCCCACTGACGTTTTAATGTTTTTTTTTTTTTTTCCACTGTTGCATATTGTTGGAATTTGATTTAAGCGCCAGACGTGTTCAACTTCGCAGCCGTTTGGAATTGCATTCCGTTTTGTAAAAATATAAATAAGGCGTGGACTATGAATCGCAGGCAAAGAGAACTCTGCACAGTTGGCAAGAGGCCATGAAGTCTTTTTCCCATAGGCCTTTTTAAGTATACACTGTTGATATCTGTCGGCATACCCACCTGTCTGCTGTTTGCTACGCATGACAACGGACTAAGGCGCCGTGTACTGTAAGTATGAATTCGGTTGTTGCATGGCATTTAAAGGGTGCAATTGTTTCTCAAAATGAAAGAAATGGACAAATAGCGCTAAGGTATTTGGCATTAAGTTGTGCAGAAGAACAGTTTTGTTTTCTTAACCCTTGGTTTTTTAATTGGCAAACAACCCAACACAAAAGAATTGGCAAACCAAAAAATTAACCGTTTTAGCGGTCCGATGTCATAATGGTTTTAATAATAATAAATATATTATATATATAGATATATATAGATATATTATATTATATTATCTAGAGGTGAAGAAATATTCTTAGTTATTTATTTTTTTAATTTACATTTATGGGTATGAGGATTAGTCTGTATAAAGTTAATTAAATAATCCAAACGAATTTTAAAAAAAGTGGAAAACATGAGTAGTTAGTTGAGTCGAAAGCTTGTCGGACTGTTACCTCGCATTAGTATTTTTTAAACTTTCTTTCCATAAGGGAAACTAGCAAAAATTCGTTTAAAAAATGTTTATTATAATAAAGTAAAAGTCGTACTGATAAATGTATAGGGATATAACTGAATGGTTGCCCAAAGTGTGTGTCGTACTAGAACCTAACTATTAATTTAAAGCATGTCTGGTTCTTAATATGGTTTAAATTATTGTACTTCACAGTAATGTCAGCACTTGCTGTAATCTGATTGTAACTGACATTCTTAACGTGTAGTCTTGAAATGCGCCATATTTGTGAGTGTAGATCAGTAGTTTAAAAATATAACTTTGTGACCAGATTGGATTTTCTGCAGAAAAGCAGTAATACCACTGATGGGTATTAACTGGTCGCCATTGACCTGCAGGGTATTAATCTGTGTAATGAAGCAAACCAGAGCTGTGTGTCTTCAGGCTAAACAGCAAAGCTAGCTGGATTGTGCATGATTGAAATTTGTGCTTGCGGGCATGGGCTGCGGGAACAGGAATCCACAGGAGCTTGTTTGTTTCCAGGGTGTGGATACATAGTAGCGCACCTCGACTTGCGCATCCCAGTTTTACAGGTTCATCAATCTCTTGTTGATGGTAGAATCAAGGGACCCAATCAGTTTTGACTTCCTCCCCGCCCCCTGGGCTTTGGGGGATTTTTAATGCAGGGAACCGAAATATTCTTCAGATCTGACTTCAGGGATTTGTGTATTCTGTCATTATTAGCTTTAGTAAGTATCTGTATTTTGTTTGTGGAAAGTGAAATCCTACACGTGCCCTAGTTGTGATAATGGGCTACGTCTTTAAGTTTATTCAACCGGGTTCTTAAAAGGTCTTGTTGGAGTCTTTTGTGGCAATAGAGCAAACCCTGTTTATTCTGACAAAGGCTACAGTAATTCGGTTGCTGTTTTGAGTCTGTCCACATTTTCTTGTCATCTTGGCTAGAACTACACAAACTATTTTATTCTCTCCCCTTCACTCTTTGGAAAGCTATTAACATTTCTGATATGAAAACCACCTTTCTAAAGCAGAGACGCTGATAAGCCTGCTCCCGCATGCCTGTTTTCATTGCCAGTATTTGAGTCAGTAATGATGTGTAAACAGCAAGGTGCATTGAACTGGTTCATATCGGTTTGTCCTTCGTGCATTGCCCTTGATTAGAATTGGTGAACTGTACAAGGTTGCAGGACTGCTCCAGTCTCCTAGTTAAACTCCAGCTCCACAAATGATGCACTAATATGAACTGTCAGTTGGGTTGGAACCTCTAGTCTAGGTCTCTTACAGTTATTGCAGAGTGTGCAAATCTAGAACAAAACGTTCTCAGCAGAATTTGGTTAAGTGCAGCAGAATGTAGTCTTTTGTGTTGGTCAGTGGTGCTGTATCAAGATGTGACCACTGGCTAAGTATAACTTTCTTTGCAAGCATTGTTCATGTGCAGTAGTTTCCCTTTGTGTAGCCCAACTGATCTGTCTTGTGGACAACCAAACAATCAAACCAAAAAAAAAAAAAAAACTATTCTATGAATCGGCCTACCCTTATTAAACTTGAATGCAAGCCACCCATTGATCTATTTAATATAAAACTTTCCCAAATGAAGGGTGGGTCTGGGTAATTAAACCAGCATGTGCCAAAAGTGTCTCTGTGTACAGCTCACCCTCTTAAATAACCAGATGCAGAGGAGAAAATAAGGTTTTAATCATTATATTGTATTATGTCAAAGAGAGAGGCTTTTTAAAATTGGAAATCCTTGATGTACAAAAAGCCTGTCAAATTGAGTCTGATTTATATACTGTTTGTGTATGGCTTTTAAACCATAATGACGTTTTGAAACCAGATTAACTTTTATTTTTCTTCAAGATGTTTTTCCTGTGGCACAATTTAAATATGACCGACCGTTCACTTTCTTTTACAGTGGATGCCAGCATGGAACAGAAGCCATTCAGAGCGACGTTTATATGGAGCAGTATTATCAATACCCTTCAGACTCAGGTGGCGGTCAAAAAAAGACGCCACAACTTGAAATATCACCACGACTGTTTCATTGGCTCGGACGCTGTGGATGTAGTTCTGGCTCACCTCGTACAGAACAAGTTCTTTGGGGATGCGGAGATCCCTCGTGTGAAAGTGGAGCGCTTGTGTCAGGCCCTCATGGATTACAAGGTGTTTGAGGCTGTTGACACCAAGGTCTTTGTTAAAGACAAAAAACGGTCGGCATTTGAGGACAGCAGTTGCAGCTTATATCGATTTCTGAATTCGCCGAGCCAGACTGGGAGCAGTGAAGAATGTGGAAGTGGCTCTCAGGATTGTCAGAGAAGCGTTTTCAGTCGGTCTTGTAGAAGGTTTGTAGGTTTCATTTTGATTAAGAACTCTGGTCATCTAAAGGCACCGTGTCTTGCTGAAGTGGGATCTGGCTGCAATAGATTGACCAGTCAGTGTGCAAAAAACAGACCTACACGAGATGATCTGTGTATGTAAACATAAAGGTGGTGTTTTGATTGTCTGAGGTTAACCTTTTTTTTTTAGTTGCTTAGATCCACTATACTAAACTCTATAGTTGACATCCTAAATGTCCTTGACCCCTGATTTACTACTGATTAATGAAGCATGCAACAAGCCTAGTGTGTCTTGTCTCAATTTTGAAATGTTCTACTGTGACTGTTAAATCTCTGGAAATGTGAGGCATAATAACCTTTGTATTCAATCTGCTACAGTTCACTTTTATGTAATTGAGTGACTTAATGGAATTTGCCATCAACGCTGAATTGTTCCAATGTTATAAATTGACCATACTTTAATTGATTTTTATTTTAACAGACAAGAAGAAACGGTAAATTGTGCCTCCACCCCTGTCAAAACGGACAGATCTTTAGAAGATCTACTTGACAACTTGAGTCTGAGTCCTGTAAACACACCTACAATGAAAATAGGTTCTGGCCTGCCTCAGAAAGGTAAGTTTTCCGGTGGAAACCTGCTGGATTTGCACAGACATTTATGTACAGACATTTATATACTGTTTAACGAGGTTACAAAGAGTAGGGCAGTGGTTGAATTCTTGATTTCCAAATTCCTGTTGGCTTATCTTTTTAGTATCCTGTTATGGGCTGTAAGAGTCTGTAAAGCCATTCAACAGACGGTGCATTAACACTGATGTGAAAACGCTGGCTCTGTCCTTGCTGCTTGCCACTGCTCCTCATCTGATGGCTGTAACTCTCTTGTGCAGTTGTTAATGAAGTGTGGCACGAGCAAACAGTCCTCCGCCTGCTGCAGCTTGTGGAGCTTCCACTGCTTGATGTGCTGCTGGATGGAAGAGGGAGTGGCTCTCAGCTGAGGAGTGTTGACAGTGATCCTGACCTGCTCTTCAACTGCAACTACCTGGACAGGGAGGTCCTCAAGGCGTTCAGCGATTCCCAGTGAGTAGCGACTTGAGGGTTTGGATGCCTGGTTTTCTTGTCTGCTGTCACCTATGCATTAAGCCTTTGTCTTTTTTTTTTATGTAGAAGCGGTAATCTGTATGTGATTGCTGTGTCTGTTTAGACTGCAGTTTGCAAAGTTACTGGCTAGAACCGTTTCTCCTATGTTGTTTTAAATATTCGCACATCCCGATTTTTAATGTCCCTCAAGACTGGAGAACTAGTAAAGTTTAATAAAGCCGTGGTAATGGAAATGAATTGGTTCACGAGTTGTGGTTCCCTGACAAATGCATTGATCTCTTCTGCATATGGCCATAAAGTTGACATGTCTGACCTCTCTCTTTTTTTTTTCACCCCAGGGCTGATGACTGGCTCTCTGCGGCCGTGGACTGTCTTGAGTTCCTTCCGGACGAGATGGTAGTTGATGTGAGCAGAAACCTGCCAACGTGCCCTGAAGAGACAGAGAAATGCAAACAACTTCTGTATGACACGATTGTAAAATACTACAACCAAAACAGAGAGCCTCTCCTTAAGAACCATTTCTTTGACATACATAGTGGCATAGCTGAGTTTCTTGGTAAGTACAAGGTCCTGCACACACACACCCCCCCCAACCCGCAACCGCTTCTGTAGTAACTGTAAATTGTATAGCCTGTTTTAAACAAATACTCAGGCCAGTCTGTGTGCTTGCTTTTTAGTAACTTGGCCTCTGTCAGTGTATTGACTTAACAAATAGTACATTTTAAAGTGGTGTATGCTTAAATGTTTAGTTATGCTTGGAGAAACATTTAAATTCGCAACTTTATTTAAAAAGGCGAGTCTGCATCACTCTGCAGAGATCCATATTACAAAATTGTTCATGGGATCACAAAACTAATGACCCTACCTAAGTTTTTATAACCCTTTCTTATTGCAAAAGTCCTCCTCTTTCCTTCACTATGGCCACTTGTGTACACTGTCTAAGTGATCAGTATGCTATTGCTTGCTTGCTTGTATTTGTTTGTAGGTGTGTTTGGTCCTGTGTTGGCTGGTCTTGAGGCTCTCTTTGTATCTCCTCTTGTTTTTTCTAGTGAATGGTAAATTGGAGCAAGCTCTTGAAGCCGTACAGCTTTCCTTAAAGCTGCTGGATTCCCGGAGCAGAGAAGAGTTGAGGAGGTTGCTGTGCTTCATGGCTGTGGCTGCAGTGCCCACTGAATTCAGGCTTCAAAAAGACGTAAGTGCTTCAGCTGTACCAGCGACCCGCAGTACAGTGCACTAGCAAATCATCCACTGATTTTAACAATTACTTTGTAAATGCTTAACATGGTATGATAGGCTGAGCTTGGATGAAAGGAGGGGTAGAGCAAAGCAAAGTCTCCTCCCTGTCTTCAGATGCATCCTTTAAGGGCTTGCGGGGAATCTAGACAGTGTCTATGAACAGAACCATGGACGTTTAAGATTAAAAACAAATGGAAGAGCTGCTTTTTGTCACCTTATTTATTCCAGTAGCTCTCAATAAAGTAAGACTTGTGGTTTATTTTCAGATTGAGAACAGGATGGCTGTTAAAAGGGCATTTACAAAAGCCATCGTTCGCCACAAGAGCCTAGCCAAGGGGAAGGTGGATCTTCTAGTGCTGTTCCTACTGGACAATCAAAAGGATGTGTTCAAGGTGAACGTTTATTTCTGTTAAATAAGCAATTCACCCTTCCAGGAATCCCCCCGCCCCCAAGTAATATTTCATGATTCCATGTGTTGTGCAACCTTCAGTGCTTTTTGCAGAACAATGTGGGCATGCTCAGAATCCTAAATCTATCATTTGCTGAATTGAAATAAATGTATAATGTACTTGTACTTTGTGGGGTTTTTTTTTTTTTTTTAAATGGTAAGAATTGGTGTTAATAAAGGACTGCTGTAAAGCATGGACGTCAGGGGTTACTATAGCCAGATTCTTATATGAACTTGACTCTGGTTTACATAACTGTCATGTAAAAGCAAGAATGTAACATTAAGTACTAATGTATAATCTGTCCTTGGTGTGAAATTGGTTCTTCTAAATGTATTCAAGGAAGGAGCTAGTATGATGCATACATTAGCTTTTCTTCAATTGATGCGATTTCCATAGTTTATGAATCATAGCTGGTCCTAAGAAGATGAATTGTTTTATTCTTCCCTATGCAGATTCCAGGAGTCTTGCATAAGTTGGTTAGCGACAAGCTGGTGTATATTCTACGTGGGAGAGATCCGGATTTAGATACAGGTATTGTGGGTTTAATATCTTAGTTAAATGAACTGTCTTTGTATCCTATACAGTTGATTTGCAATACATACTCTAAGTAATTGATGGACTAATGTAATGGTGTTGCCAGTTTTTCCATATTTGATGAATGGATGATACTTGATGTTTTATATCCATTTCAGGCTATACGTTTTGCCAGAGACTCTCAAGCCAGGAATATTCCAGCACTGTACAGAAAACTACAAAGGATGAGCTTTGGACTTTGCTTCGAACAATCCATGAGAACCCAAAGCTTTCAAATAAAGAGAAGAAGCGATTGCTTGGTCAATTTTATAAGAGTCACCCAGAAGTGTTTATCCAGTATTTTGGAGACTGTGCATCCACTGTGTGTACATGAGTGCAATTGTTTAATTATGTAAATATCATTGCAGAAGATCATATTATAAAAATATACTTTGTTTATAGTATATATGTGAGAATGTTTTATACTTTTGTTTTAAAAAATAAAACTGTCCAGGCTTCTATTTATTTAAAATGTTTCTATATTTTGGAAGGCATAAGTAATGGCAGTCCATTGACGATTCAGTCTCTTGAAACTGTTTCATGTGTCGACACAACTAATATAAATCCGAGACACCCTTCTGGGTTTCCATTGCATGAATGAGTAATCGGACTGCTGCCCTGCCGCATTCTGTTGTACAGCATTCTTGGTAACTGATTAAGAAATGGGACACCATGAGTGAATTTAGTGTAATAAAAAAAACACAGTCCTTCATCTTTCTGACAAGGGATGAGTGTGGCAGTCTCTGCCAGTTCTGAGTTTCCCTTCAAAGGTCAGAAGGCCTGTGTTTCCTGCTCATATGAATACATGCTTTATAGTTCAATTCTGGTACAGCTGTCTGAACAGAGTGCCTTAGCTCAGTGCCTGCATTTCGTATGGGGGGGGTTAGACTTCTTAAAATGATTTATCAATACAAGCAGACTCACTGGTGCAAAATTCCAACTCAGGAAGGCTCATAATTAAATGATTAGAATGAATGCAGTAATTAAAATACTCCATTAACAGCAGTGAAAAGACATTTTATCCCCTAACTAGCTGTTTTATCGGAAGGCTGTAATAGAACTACAAATCCCAAGACACGCTCTTTTCTTTGTGAACCTCATTTCCGTAAATAGAAATGGCTTCATCCTGAATGTGTTAGAAGGGAGGTGCTCCAATCTCATTCAGTCCGACAGCTTATTCTAGAAAAACCCTCAATGTACTTGTTTTGTTTTCCTTTCAGCGCTTTCTCAATAGCGAACGTTTTGTTCCATGTAACCCAGACGTCTGTATTCTTGGACTGACTATTTTGGTCGTTGCGTATTTTATGTTAAAATTAAATTGAGAGGAAGCAAAAAGGGACATACGCAGGTGAGTTAACTTTGAGCAATTTGTGGTGTTTTACATGCGTTCTTTTTAACTGTTCTAGTGGGGGCTGCTAATGCATGATGTCATACTGTCGGTAAACGGTACCGCTGGAGAATACAGTCTGCGGCTTGAGCCGGGAATAGTGCTGGTTCTCATGCACTCGAATGCATGTTTAAAAAAAAAAAAGTACAATATGAAATAATAAGTAGACATCATTCCACTAGAAAATAATACATTCCAAATATCTTTTTACAAGAGTGTTGCAATTAGCCTGCACGACAAATAGAAGAAAGCATAATTGTTTATTGTCAATAATTTGGACCTATGATATATTTCGAACAGTTGGATGTTTCAATAAAATGACGGGCCTGTTATACTGTGTTGGAGACTTCATTACGTTTAATGAGGGCGGGTGTTAACGACTGAAAACCCGGCCACTCCCGGCCTCAATTGAGCTGCGTTGCTTGAGAATTAGACGGTTGGTAGCAGAATATGCCAACTCTGTGACTGCATTCTAAGGGAAATCCAAATAAGTTCTTTCTCAACAAACAACAAACAAACAAACAAACAAACATTATAATTCAAAGTGAACAAAGGACAGTAGCGTTCTATAGTATAATTACCTTGAAACATTTTTTTTCCCCGAAAGAGGATAAACTATTTACTGTTACCCCTCACCAGAAATGTATAGGTGAATAAAGTTTAAAGTAAACGAGAACAGTTTCATTGTGAGAAAACAAGCTTAGGGCATAATTAGCACAATTTACTGAACATTTTGGTGTAACAAATAATAATAATATTAACACCCGGAAACAACATTAGAAATCAAAACATGATGGCCTTTGATTATAATATTTCTTAAAACTAAACAATAACGAAGTAGCGTACACAGAATGCAAACGCTATATATCTAGTAGGGCTACTCAGACATGCCTTCTCTGTGCGTTAAATCCATGCCTGGGATTTAAGACACACGCTTGATTTGCACATTTCTTACTGAATAATTCCATCTGAAAAAGTGTATCCCTACGTTTTCCTGCAATTGTCATTCTGTCTAGACTAGGGGATGGTTCATTGGCTTATCCAGGAGAATTGTTGAGAAGCACACAACCTAACAAAGATTGGAAGAATCTATAATAATAAGCAAGTCCATCTCACCTCAAACTGAGCCAGTATGTTATTCCCAAGAAAGTTGGTTTACCCTTTTGAAGATAAATGAAACTGCTTTGCTGTGCTTTGTTTCTGACGCTTAGATTTATCATGATTTATCATGAGAAAATAAATATGTGTGTGTGTATGATGTGTGCTTTTAATAACAGTGCCTTTGTATTTCCAGCAGTATTTTAAGCTAGGTGTTTGAAGCTTGTCATACAGAGAAACATGCCACTGGGTTCGGATAAACCAGGCTGCAGTGAGGAGGACAAGTTGAGTGATTCCAGCGAGAGCAGGAACAGAGCTGATACCTCAGAGCAGGCATTAGGGATTAGACAGCGCACCCCCAGCCCTCACCGAGGGAACACTCCACAGTGTAAGTCTGGAATCCCTGCTGCATACAGCACATTAGTCATTCGCGGGCCTGTGATCAGCTGGCGACCGTAGCAGATACACTATTTGCATTTTAACAAAGTCGTTACAGTGTTATTTAATGTCAGATAAATCTGTACATCATTCTGGGAAAATGTCATATACAAATGTGTTATTTTTATTGTACCTGCTGAAGGCAGAATGTGGAAGTTCAATGTTTCAGGTTGATCAAATTTTAATATGAAATCACATATAAAGAACAAGATAGTTTTAGTACCTGTTCATATCTGATAGCGGGCTTTGTATTACATTGTTTAATGATTTAATGTATAAACCAATTCCAAATAATCTTGATGAATATATAGGATCCACTGTTGTCCCTATTCTGGTTGAAATGCCCTTCCCATGATCCAAAGCCATTATCCCTCATTCTTGTCATAGCCCACTCTCTAATGTCCTGAGGCATTGGCAATATCAGGTAAATCAAAACCTATTAATGCAAGAAGAGACCTATTTAAACACTGCAGCCTCGAGAATAAGGACTGAAGCCTTTAAATGCTGGAAATGCTTCTGCAAGCTTCTGCATTTCAAAAGGACAGTGATGATTGCATTGGAGTAAAGGTATTAGACCACATCCACGTTACCACAGTGCCTCTTCCCCCAGCTAGTCCTAGGTTTGCGTCAGTAGAAGAGCTGATGGAGACGGCTAAAGGAGTCTCTAACATGGCACTGGCGCATGAGATTGTGGTGAGCGACGGATTCCGGCTGAAACCTTCAGACCCAGCTGAAGGCAGGTGAGTCATTACGAAAGAATAGTCAGCCTGACACCCTTCAGTAGAAACACACAGCACACAATGAGCCTGACATCCACAAGAGAACAGCACTTGACCCAAATACTGTACCTTCTTGATTATACCCCCTTTTAAGAGACGGAGTGGAAGATGAATTATTGATAGCGAATTATCAGGCAGTTATCTGAGCCTTTCATCAGTCTAATCTAGAAGCTCTTCCAACTACAAGCGACGTGCATGTGTGAAACCTTCCACTCCTGAATGGTGTCTCGACCTTGCAAATCACACCGCACTGATGGCAGCACAAAGAACATTCAGTTTAGTGTTTGCCTGTCTTTACGTGCTTCTTTTTGATATGATGTGATGATACTTTAATATTTCATTGTAATATTTTAACATTCCTGTATTTAGCTCTTTCAACATTTTGATTCATAGTTTAGAAAAAAGAGTACAAGACATTGTGCACAAGGCATTCTGGGATTGCTTAGAAGTCCAGCTGGGGGAAGATCCTCCGGCATATGACCATGCGATTAAACTGCTGGGAGAAATTAAAGAGGTACGTTCTTATTTATTTTGTACAATATTTCAAGCCTTGAAACCCTGATTGATGAACAGATAGCTCCAAAGGCAGTACATTATGAAAACAGGATATGAGAAATGTATGTTAAAGTCACTGGACATTCACTGCTGTTAATGGAGTATTTTCAATTAAGTTGAACAGAAGCAGATTTAATTACTGCAGTCATTCTAATCATTAAATTATGAGCCCTCCTGAGTTTGTTTTTTGTAACCTCGGGCCCTTTATGAATGATTTAACCAGAGCTGGTATTTAGGTCCAGACAGACAGCTGTCAGATCGGGTTCATGTCAAAGATTCCCTCTTCTTCCTAGACTCTTCTGTCGTTCCTGCTGCCTGGCCACAGCAGACTGAGAAATCAGATTAATGAGGTTGTGGATCTGGATCTGATAAAACAGGAGGCAGAGAACGGAGCGCTGGATATTAACAAAGTAGTGGAATTTATTATTGGCATGATGGGAACGCTGTGCGCCCCGGCGCGGGACGAAGAAATTAGGAAGCTCCGGGACATCACAGCAATCGTTCCACTGTTCAAGTACGCTCAATTTAAAAAGCTTTTAAATGAGTTCTTAAGAATTGTATATGCCAATTATATCCTCTTCGTGCTGCGTTTGCAGGGTAATGCCTACTTTGACCACAGTGCCTATCCAACTCCACAATTCAAATTTTAATGTAAAGTTGAACTTGATTGTGGAAAGCTGTCAACCTCGTGATTTAACAACGCTGTCATGTTTTATTCTGTATCTTCCAGGGCCATATTTTCAGTGCTGGATTTAATGAAGATTGATATGGCTAATTTTGCTGTAAGCAGCATTAGACCACATCTGATGCAGCAGTCTGTTGAATATGAGAGAACAAAATTCCAGGAATTCATTGAAAAACAACATAGTAAGTAATATATTTTGATGTGCCCATCAGAGGGGTGAGGGGGGTTACAAATGTACAAGACAGACGGGTTTAGCATAATATTATTACCAAGTCTGCTCCACACCACAGGGATATTTGCTTTCATGCACACATTTCATTTTCTTATATCCTGCTAACAGCACTTCCCACGTGACGGTTTAATAGATCTTCCCCCCTTGGTAGTGCTGCAGATAACAACTAAACAGCTGAAAAGCCTTTCATGCAGATGTATACAAGTGTCCTCAAATACGAATAGCAATATTAATAAACATCACATTTGTTTTAAGGGAAGCCTGTGTAATTTGAGCAATACAACTTGTTCTGTATGAATTAGTTTAGGTGTCCGACAATGAAAGACTTCTGCAGTGCTGGCCTGCAGAGCTGCAGGCTCTCACACTGCACACTGTAGAGAGGCATTGCAGTGATAGTTACTAGAAGGTCTAAGCTAATAAATTCATTTCTCTGCAGATGCCTTGGATTTTACCCAAAGATGGTTAGAAGCAGCAGCAAACAGTCTTGTAAACTCAGGAACAGAAGCCACGCTTGCCCCCCCTGGTGCAGCGGCCTCTGCTGGTCCTGCATTATGTCCTCTCACGGTACACAACCATGCCTACATGAGTCTGCTTAGATGGAACCACAAACACACACCTTTCCCTGAAGTAGGTACCTCGCATTGCCGTCATTCTCTTCCAAAGTCTGCAATTAATGTGAAATGAAAATATTAAGTGTGTCTGCTAGCTGTACTTTTATGCAATGCAGATTTAAATCCTTGTGAACCTAAAACAAAAACTGGACAGCAAGTTGAGATATTAGGGGTGTCGATCACTGCTGTTGAACAGGCAATGTTATAGTTTATTTAAAAGCTTGTCAGAAACTGCACACTGGTTGGAATGACAATGCTTTTTTGTAGAAGGAAGTTCATGCTGAACCAGTTCTACATAATAAAGTGTTCTGTCACAATAGCAGAAGTAACTTAATATTGGCATGATGGCTTAAAAACAACAGAGTCATTATTTGGCATTACAGGTACTTAAAACAATAGAGGCAGGTAGGTGAGATACTCCGATTTTTAGAAAAGTGCTCTGTTTAGTAAAATAAAACAAACTACCAGAGGACACTTGGCTCTCTTTCAGACTATGTTAATGGATCAGAGCCGCTTTGAAGAAATGCAGATGGCACTGGAACAGCTGACCATAGTTGCAGCAGTGCTGCTGATCGCGTACAACGTCACCGGGGCTGCATTATCAGGTCTTCCAG
Source organism: Polyodon spathula (assembly GCF_017654505.1). Classification (NCBI taxonomy): domain Eukaryota; kingdom Metazoa; phylum Chordata; class Actinopteri; order Acipenseriformes; family Polyodontidae; genus Polyodon; species Polyodon spathula. The sequence goes on along the minus strand of NC_054550.1, from coordinate 423,743 downwards.
GGTTTGCAGACAAACTGAAGGGGATTGTGAACGTGCTGCTGGCAGGCATGCACCTTCCGTAAGTGGTCGAGCAGCTTTGATTTTTTTAATTGCACGTGTAGGTTAGACTGAATAAGCTTTTGAGAATTAATGTCTCTTTGCTTGGCATCAGGCTGTATTTGTAAACATCTTCCTATTTTGCAACAGCTAGCTCAGTGTACAGATGCTACAGTGCTCCTTAGTGGATACAAAAAGAATTGCACATTTTCCTTTCACACTCAGGTGACACACATTTTCACTATTTGATCAATTCATATATATTTAAATTCTGTGTTGTTGTTTTTTTTTTTTTTTTTTTTTCTTAAAGCTCCTTCAATATGAATGAAACCTTGGCTACTATTGGTGAAAAACTCTGTGTTGAGGTTAACAGCTGCCTGTCCCAGCATGGATTCACTCAACTTTCTGCTGACAAAGCTTCTGTTCTGAAAGGGCAGACCCAAGCTGTGACAAAACCAGATAACTCAATACGCAAACTCATAGGTAAACTCTCTATCTAAAGTCATTAAGATGTAACTGAAACTTTTCTCAAGCGTTTGTTTGAATTCCCCAAGTCAGGTTTGAAAGTGTTAGCCGCAAAATGCCAAACAGTATTTTACAAGTTACTGCTGCATCACTGTACTTTATTCCTGTAGATTGACATGTGGTTTGATTACTAATGAGAATGATTAGTCTGCTGCCAATCTTCATACAGCTAAGATGATGCAAAACCCCATTTATGTGTTATGGTTTTTGAATTGCAGCATGTATGAATCATTGCTAAGGTTACCCACTCCTATTCAATAGAAAAATCAACTTTCAAAAGTTTGTATAGGAATAGTTGGTATGGTGTGTGTACTGTATCATACCTGTCAGTTAGTTGTTGATAATGAATGGATTTTTCTTTTGTCAGATTCTCGCATACAGACCTTCCTCTTGTCTTACCTTGACTCAAGCCATCACAAGTCAAGTCCAGTTATCCCAGGTGGTCTTGTGCCAATTCAGAAAGAACTGGAGGAAATAGCTGTCAAATTCAGCCGCCTTGTGAACTACAATAAGATGGTCTTCGCACCTCAATATGAGAAAATTCTTAAAGAGATCCTCAGTAAGGACGAGTCTCATTCAACGGGAAAATCTGCAGGACAAGGATGAATAGTAAAACTGGGTCACTCGGCCTGCCAATCTAACAGTTTGGGGAATTTTCAATTTCACAGCAGGACTAAAAAGCAAATTAGGCAAATGTTTCAACAAGAAGTCTTTGTCAAATTACTTCTTGTTACAACAAAACCTTCCTGTTGAAACAATGTTTTTGGTTCATTTTTGTTTCTGTACTCTTGTGCATTTTCAGTTTGAAAACCCTGAGAATGAAACATTTTACCAACAATAGTTAGATTGTACTTTAAGTTATTGTCTGTGCCAGAGATCATTTGAACTAGTTATCCTAAACAACCATAAACTTAGACTGAACTGTAAAAAGTGCTTAACATCTCTCTGGGTATTAAACATTATGATGTGGTTTGGTTTTCTTTGCAGAATTAAAAGTACTGTGCATTATACTGTAGAATAGCTGAAAGGGTATAATTCGGATTTCTGTTTTTTGGTTTTCAGTGGTTATTTTTAGCTATTTGAGTTTTATGTAAATCTATTTTTTTCAGGGCTTTCGCTTATTACATACTGCATGAAATTGTTTTCAGTTACTTTCCAAAATGCTTGGCCGTTTTTTTTCTGTCACAATATGTATAGTAACTTGACAGTACCTTATTTCCTTTGCTCTCTTCCTCAACGAAATGGTCATGTTATGTTCTTCTGGGGTTTTTGTGTGTTTAGACTTTTTTTTTTTTTTTTTTACATTTTACCACAATTAGCAATTCTGTTTTATTCTACCTAACTAATATAGCTATAAATCACAAACAAGCCTTCTAATTTTAATCTCGTTTTACTCTCGCGAGCAGAGTCTCCAGTAGAAATGCAAGAATGTGCTGTCACTCAGTAGTTGGGGGCGGGTTTAAAGTATTCAGATGGAATCAATGATCGATACAAGTCAGACAGGAAGAATACTGCCCAACTGCACTGGGAAAGGTAGTTTGTTTTTGTTATTTTAAACAGGAAAGGAGTGAAGTCAAGGGAATTGAGTAACCAATTGCAGTGTTTTCTGGTGTTTATTGGCGCTACACAGCTTTAATTTTATATCTGGTGTTTTAATGGTTTCTGTCAGTTAAAACCATAAATCAAAACCCCTAGGTATAATGCTTTTTTTTTTTTTTTTACATGCATTGCCTACAAATATAAGGCAATCAGGTTGGCATGAAAAGCAATGCCAACCTGTCACTGTGTGCTTAATGACTTTGCTTTAGTAACTTAATTTAGCACAAATCAGAATGTCTTTGATTGAACCAGGTTAAATATCAATTCTGTGGGTATCCACACAATTTTACACAGCACCAACGAGGGTTATGATTTAATCATATAAGAATGTTGTGTGAGTAAGCCACCCATTTGTTATTTTGGTATGCCAGCTTAGTTATCGTATGGGTTTCTTTGCTGTGCCTCCACACATTAGTGCAGTGCTGTTTGTTTTGAAAAGAACAGATTTAAGGCGATGCACTCAAAGGTTAATCCAACCACCTAGGAAAAAGCTAGAGCAACCTTTAATTGGATTATCACATATGGCTTGCAATAAGATTTAGACTATGTAGATTGCAACTGTGAGCCTTCAGCTTGTTTCCACCTACAGTGACATTTCTCTAGTGTCACTTTTTTTTTTTAATGTATTCCTTCATGCATTTAAAGCTCAGACTCTCCCTCATCAAGAAACAGTGCCTCGTGGTAATATGAAAACAGTATTTTTTTGCTACTGCATTTTGTTTTTCTGGCCGATTTTCATTCGTATTAAATTGTGTTCATTTGTTAACGCGTTCCAGAGTCAGTGATAACTCACTGTTGCTGCATTATTCAAGTTTGGATTCATATGAACCAATATTAAAAATAAATTAGTTTATTTGAAGTGTTACTTATTCTAATTTTCTTTTATCACAAATTAGTTAAAATTGCAATTGTGTTTTGTTCAGAAAATTTATTTAATATGTCTTAAGAATTAAATATGTTTTAAATTATAGTATTTTCAAAAGGTGTAGCATCGCTTTTCAAATTTATTTTGAAAAGAGAAACTATGTCTTAACAGGGGCACTGTGTGCCATTTTGTCTTCATTTGCACATACCATGGTTGACCCAAGGTGCTGAGAAAGTTTTTGATAGATTGCTCATCTACAATGTAGGTGGAGTGTATGATTTTAACTTCTTGCATAAATAACTCCTAATGTGGCTTTGTGTAATTGTGTGGGGGGGGGGGGGAACGCAGCTTTAAAACAAATAAAATACTACCAAACATATTTGTTTTTTTTTTTGTTTTTTTTTTTTTTATTTGAAGGATTTGTTTACTCCTTTGGACTACAAAACAGAATTAAATCAATTTTGCCATACATATTGAAACTAGACATGGCAAACTCAGAACATTGTGTTGAATTACGGTATGTAATTAAAAACTTTGTACAATATAAGCCACCCAGTTTTTAAAATAAAACCGATGAAACAAAAAACACAAGACTTCATCAAACCGCATACAAGAATGAAGCTGAATTTGTGTTCTTACCTGTTGCTTTTTAAAAAAAAAAAAAAAAAAAAAATTGGAAATGTATATTTTTACACAAAATGCATCTTGTGCATCTCTTCCTCGGTGGAACCACAATCATGTTTTTTTGAAACCCCAGGATGAACCAGTCTTTCAGCACACCATGCGAGAGGATGATGCCTCAGCAGACAGGAGTCTTTCACAGTAAAGGTTCCCAGCTGCGGGGTTCATCGGATTCTCTTCTGTTGCCGGGCTCTGTAGATGTCGTGTATGGGAGGAGCTATAGCCCCCTTTTCCTCTTCATCATCAGAGTCAGTGTTTGGCCTCTTCATAGCTTTGTTAACCATGGCATTGTTCTCTACAGGTCCGTTTCCCTCTGTAGCCAATTCAGGCTGCCTGCCAGTGATGATTTCCACTGCTGCATCCACAGCTAAAGCAAAGGGAAACGTTTAGACAAATTGTTTAGAACAGTTGAGCATTTCTGTTGAGATGGTTCAAGCAGAATAAACAGTAAAATAAATAAATAACTTGACTAAATCAAATGTTTAAATAAATATTCAACTAGCCTGGGTGGCAGGTTTAATTTTTAACAGAACTGCACAAAGTATCTTCAAGTCAGACTGAAAATCTGTTCATTCATCAGAAACTACTTAAGACAAATATTTAAAAAACAAGACTGTGTTAATATCCCACATTTAAATTTGCTTTGACAGTTGAATGGCTTACTTTCTGGTAGTTTCCATCTTCTAAAGCTCTCCATGAGCTCTTCAACCTGCACGAAAGGGCCCTGAAGGCAAAAACAAAAGCACGGCTTCGTTAATTTTCTACAATATTTTATAGCTTTTCTTCTTAAGTCAGTGTTATACTTCAATAGTAATCCTTTGTTTTCATGATAGCCCAAAATGTACACAGGGTCTTACAAGTGGATAAAGTTAAAGACTCAATTGATGGCACAGGATCATACAGAGGCTGGTCCAGAACCTGTTGTACCACGATGCCTCCTATAACATGCCAGTCCCCCATGAGCCTTCTTGATTTGGTCCAAATATTAGCAAGTGTTTTTCAAGCTCACTGGATATAGAACTGACCATGAAGCATGGTGGAGGTGGCAGTAGCTTCATGAGAAACACAGTGGCAGGAGGCACCGGGAACACACCGCCTGGCACAGGATGAAGCCCTGGAGCTAGGGAAAGAAAAAAAAAAACACATTGTGCACTTCTCAAATGGCATTAAAGGGTGACAGATACTCTTCTGTACAGCAGCTTGTGTGTAATTTACATCAGCCATTGTTTTTGCAATGGCTTCCCTTGTATGATGTATCTTTTTGATTTAAGTCATTTATGAATGTTGACATTACAGGAAAAATTGCAAGCATGATCATTTTTGCTTTCAAATACACCATCAGATACTCACGATCTAAAAAATATAAAAAAAAAAAAAAATGATAAAGGCGGGCCACATATACGAGAACCGACAAGCACCAGTAAAATTACAAGACATTTTGAAATGAAACTTACGTGCCAAATGCCTTGGCTGGAATGGTATCATCTGATTTGTGTCTGGCTTTGGATATTCAGGCTTTCTATCCGCTTCATCCTTGAGTGCTGGCGTGACAGAAGGAGCCACTACAGTTTCTTGAATCATACTGGCTAGTTTGGCACGAGAGGCATCCTGTAATGAATCAGAAGTCTTCATTTGGAGATATTCGTTTGCAGCATTTAGCCTGGTATCTGGGTTTCTAACACCAGTTGCAAGAACCCAAAATGAATCAAAATCCACCAAAAACGTCAATGAGAATTCCAACGTGCTTATACAAACCATGCCATACAGTAAGCTAAATGCTAGATCAGTATAGAAAAAGATTTGACTTGAATCCTTTAACAAAAAGAAATACCAGTAGTAGTGAAAACATACATTTCCTTGTTTGACAATGAGAATAAGAGCTAGAAGCTGAATCAAATACGCAGAGAACACACCTTGTAACCAAGTGCTTTCAGTTCACTGGAAGAGCAGGGGTAGAGGTCCATGAACTTGTATCTGTCGACCAGCAATGCCGTTTCTTTTCCTTCATATTCCTCCTTAAAAGCTGTAAACCTCCTCCTTTCCACCTTCAAGATACTGGCTAGATCTCCAATGTTGCTCTCAAACGCCAAAAAGCGAGCCCAGATTTCCCTGCAGATCAAACAAAAAGGTTCAATGTCAAGCATGTGGAGCTGCGAAACATCACCTCTGCCTTCTTTCAATATATAACAATCAATAAATGCAATTCAAAACACTTACCCAGATTTCTCAGGTGACAAGTTTCCAGATGTTAAAACACGCTCAAACAAAACTCTGGTATTATTGTCCTCTAAAAAAAACAAAGCAAGCCAAAAAAGAAATCAAATTAGTATGTTAACTACATAGTTTTTATTTATTTTTATAAATACAGCCAGCTGACCACCTTCATGTAGGCGGATCTTGTCCATGTCAGATTTTCTACTGTACATTTACAGCCTGTAATGAAAGCTATGCATCACTTTTCTCAATTACAGTTTGCTCCAGTAACATTTTTGTTATTGGAATGTACCCTTGTGTGGCAATGCTGAAAATGATACAAATCACAACTGTTAAAATGATACAGTCTCATAAAACGGTTGTACACTTACCATTGAGGTGAGACAGATACTCAATATATGCCAATATATACTCTGGAATGTCTCCATACTTCTTCAAACCTAACTCAAAGATCTTGAAAGCCACCGATTTGTCCTAGCGAATAAAAAATAAATAAATAAAACCACGCAACCTAAAACAAGAGCTAGCTAACATTCTCAGCTCCCTTTCAATTTGAAATCCGCTCACACTTTTTAAAACAAGTTTACAGGCAGCATAAATCATCTGCCTTATTTTTTATAAGTGTAAAATCTTCACGTGAATTTACCTTACTACAGTAGTACTCCATCAATGCAGCAGACACATAGACATGATGACGTGTTCGAAGATCCTCTCTTGCTTTCTTGAATATTATTCTACCAGACTTGATACCTTCTGCTCGCCTTGCAAACTTCATATACTGGATGTAGACCTTATAAAATAAAAAAAAAGCAGGAGGGGAGGGATTATATGAAGCTCATCACACTGAGCAATGTTTTGTGCCATTTCATTTAAAAAAATAAATAAGTGTGGTATAGCAATTGTCCTCAAATTAGACACTAAGTTAATGATCAAGATAAGTCTCTGCACTATGCATTAAATCAAATTTACCAGAGCGCCTTTCAAACTTGTCTAAATGCTGCACTTCTGATCACTACAAGATTCTGAATCAGTGGCACATAATGAGATTAGAGTTTGTACCAAATTCCAGCGGTACGTGCAAAATCAAATCTTACCAACGTTGGATCGATGTCTTCTACTGCCACAAGGCGGTTGTATATGCTGTGCACCTTTTCATATTTCATGCGACTCTGAATGAAAAGGATAAGAAGAATCAACCTCCAGAGCTGACAACATTATGCATCTTGTAAAGAACCATGAATAAAGATTACCACAGAGGGGGCAAGTGGGTTCCACAGTTATCTCCAGTGTACAGTGATACTTACCTCTTCATAGTCTGCAAAGGAAAAGTAGAGCAACATGTTTTTCTTTAACAAAGTGCTGATAGCTCGCTCATAAATGTTTGCAGCTTCGTCGCTGAACAGCTTAGCATTGTTCATATCCTGTGAAGAGATACAAATATGAACATACAAAATAAACAAACATAAACAAATCATTGAACAGTTTCATTTTATTTTTCACGTGTGCACTAGAAGTGGCTTCAGACAAGGTTTTGCAATTCCAACTATTAGACCATGAAAAAGTTCAATTCAATCCACATACTCCCTTTTCTGCTAGCAGCTTGCTGGACTGCTCCAGGTACTGAGCTGCTTCGTACCAAATATCAGGATGATGCCCCAACACCAGCAGGCACTGTTCATAGGCAAACATTACTGCAAGACAATAAAACAGCATAATGAACATGTCATATTTCTACAAGGATCCCTAATTTCATTCAGAGACTGCCTGTTCATTTCAGAGAGTACACTACTGTAAACCAGAGGTTCTCAAACTCAGTCCTGGGGTCCCCTTGTGTCTGCTGGTTTTCATTCCAACTGAGCTATCAGTTACTAATCTATACCCTTAATTAAACTGATAGTTTGCTTAAATTAGACCTTTTTACTTGTTCTCAGCTCTTAAAACAGTTTTTAAGTTAGCTAAACATTTTATAAAAGTAACTTGAACTCTGCAACTGTTTGAGAGCTGGAAATAATTAAAAAGGTCAAATTAAGCAAATTATCAGTTCCCTAGGACAGGGTTTGAGAAGCCCTGCTGTAAACTGTTTAAAATTCCCCAGTCTTACAGCTTGACCAGTCCTGTGTTTGTTCGCACCTCTTTTTGTGATGAGTGTTTGGTCCTCAGTCCGAAGAGGATTGCTCTTCTCCCACTGAATGTACTTCTTCCACATCTCAACCTGCTGAGCCTCTTGTGGGGAATTCTGAGGAGGCACAGATGGTGCGTTTCGATCCAGGCCCTTCATAACTGTTTCATATTCCTGCAAGAAATTAAAATCCAATACCATCTTGCATCACCTGCATCTTCCTAAACAACATGTCTGTCAATCTGGGAAGAAAAACTCCCTTTTTCTGAAATACTTAACAAGATGTGGATGATAGCAATGTATTTTGATCCATAAATAGTTTTAAGTGACTATTTTGAAGACACACTCACTGGAAAAAAACTGGATTTAGAATTGTTGAATCCATAAAGAATTAATTGATCCAAATCTAATACCATTACTGCATGCATATTTAAAGAGAAGAAAAAATTGTGGCCAGGAACATTCACACACATTTGTAGGTTTCAAATTGCATTCACAGGTTTGATAAAATGGTCCTTACCTTTGCTACTCTTCTGGCATTCATGTAGTCACGACTGCGGTCTTCAATCATTTTCTTAGCCAAGTGAACATTAATGCCCTATGAAACAAACAAACAAAGTTGCACTGCAGTACACAAACACACAAGTTGTCTTTTCCCCATGTATTTCCAATAAGACAGACCAATTACTGGTCATTTGTGTAATGACTGCAAAAACAGAGGCAGAATGATTAGCAAACATTTGCTGTCATGTATAAATAGTTCTTTACCTCTTCATATTTGTTGTAATCTCTCCACAGCTGTTCAATGTTAATCATGGGATTTACACAGCCTCTCTGGTACACTCTACGAACTGCTGTAATTCTCTGATTCTCTGCGTAGGATCCTACAGCTTCCCTAAAAAAAAAAAATACTATATTATTACTATAATATATATACGATTCAGTCTGATAAACCAACAATGAAGAGAAATACAAAATGATCATTTAAAGTGTTTCAATACTTACACTCCTTTTAAAAAATTAATGTAATCAACCCATATCTGAAAAACAGAGAGAGGCATTTAATGCAAATATATACTTATAATACTGTTAAAATGAAGACAAAAATACTTTGCTTTAATTACCTGATAGGACATGATCTCCATGCCAATTTTATCCAAGGCAAAATCATATGCCTGTGCCATTTTTTCTCTGAAACAAACAGTTGCAGATTTTTTAAAAATCCATTACATAGAAAGACGAAAACAAAATACAGTGCCCCCCCCTTTATAACGCTGTAATTGGGAGCCATAGTTAAGAGATCACGTTATTTGTGTTCCACCTTATAACAAAAATAATAGTGTCAGTGTAATAGCATTGTGGGGGAAATGGGAGCCTGCCTTATAACCTGTTCCGCAGTATCCTGGGCCACCTTTTAAAGAAGGGGAGCACTGTACTACCTAACTTAAAGCACCCTGTTCTGCTTCTTATTCAAATCTGAAATGTGTGTTTTTGGAAATACTTACTTGTAAGTAGGAAGTTTGCCTTTGGTTTCTCGAACATATGACAGGTAGCATTTCCACAGATCAATATGCAACACTTTCATGAGACATCTCTGAAACAGCTAGAAGAAAACGGAAATAAACATAACTGTTAAGAACATCTGACTTACATTTCTGAATGTATGGAGTCTAGAATTCTAGCAAAGGCCCATCATTCATCATAAAAGACACCAGTGTGGCAATATTAAAACTGTAATCCTGAATTAATCCTACCTATGTGATCTGACTACACAGGTACTAAGAAGCAACTCTCTACTCGACACACAGCAAGCTTTGGTTTCAGTCCGATTTACTTCTAGAGGTGTACGATTTGTTAGATTATCTGCAGGTCTGCTCCAGCAGATCCTTTGCAGCGTACTGATGCCTTTAACACCTGCTCAGAACAGGTCCCATCAAGCATGTAAAAGGGTCGGAGTTCATTCGTTTGCAACTCCAAAGCAGGCCCTCTGGAGTCACTTAGATTTATCACTCACCTTTTCAACCTTGTCATAGTTTTTTGCCTTAATCTGAAAAAAATACAAACATATACAATGTTAATTTCAAATCTACCCTTCCATTTTATATATATAAAATGAAAAAATGATAAAACACAGATTAATCATGTGAATTTCACACCAAAACAGGTACTTTAGTTCATCTTAAACTTCCACTACTAATTTGAACTCAGTTGTGGAAAACACACACACATATATGTATTAGGTATTGCCAACTACCTTGCATTAAACAGACACTTTAAAATCTGCTTGAATGGGCTTTCAAGATAATCTTGGAATCAATCATCAACGTCTATTCCAAACTTGGCTACGCAAGACTTTAAAAACGATTTCACTTTAAACAGAGCAGTGTGCTACTTATGGAAGTGCTTAGCACATTTTTAAATTTATTTTTTGTTATGCCTGTTTCACGTTCTCATAAATTATGCAAACAAATTTTGTGACACATAACACCACCAAATGTAGGGGGGGTGGTGGGGGTGGGGGTGTATAATTGAGAATTCTGTTATTGCATGGTTATCAGAGCCTCGTGTTTAGTTTGCTCCAATGGTTTTACTCATTCCAGCACAATGAATTCATAAAATAGATTAGTGTACTGCACCATCCCAGTGATTTAGATGCCCCAGTGTGACATTTCCTACTGGTAGGCTGTTTAAATCGCCTTTCTGTAAATCAGCATCTCTCTCTCTGTGCATTTTTCTATTCTTCTTTTTCAGTCAAATTGGACTATTTCTAGAAAGATCTTGGATTTGCGTACTGCATTGAATGGGGTTCCTGCCAAAGGGAATGCAATGGCCACATTCTTTACTGAGGCCAGCTACAATTACAAAAATGTAAACTAATTTACAGTGTAGTGTATGATACATTACACACATGAGTTTCTCCTTTGGTGGTCTAAATGTTTACATAGCACTGCGCAATGAAGTATTACAATTATATCTCAGGGTTAAACTTTCAGTGTTCTCTTTATAATACAGCAGACTGCCTTCTAACAGTATAAAGGGCTGCCTTATTACCAGGGAACTCTGTACATTTTATTACATAAAAGAAATGTACTTCTATATCCCATTTGATGAAAGATAAGAATGTATACAAATACCAGTGTAATCGAAAGATAGTATAACTACTGTATTACGTATGTAGAATACCTGTGTTAAAAAAACAAATGCTCAAAAACAAGGTGCATATAATGCAATATGGTATAAAATCTAGAGAATTCAAGGGGTTCAAGAAACACAATATAATAATGAGTCTAAAAACTTATGAAATGTTAACAGAACCAGATTTTTTTTTTTTTTTTAAATCAAAATAAAGAATCCACTGGGGCATAACATAATGTAAACCCATTTCAAATGTTTAATGGATATGTGTGATCTGAACCACTGATGAGGCCAGATGTTGACATCTTCACAGTACAACAGCAATTATGTCACAGGTAAAAGGATACCAATAGATTGCCCAGAGTTTCCACAACATTGAAAATATTAAGTCCCAGGCCATACGGTTTATGAGATCGTAGCAGTTGAAATATTGGCAGCAGTGGGTTTACAAGAAAAAAAAAAAGCTCAGTGGTGATTAAATATCTGTACTAAAAGCGTATATTGATACAGAACGTCTTTATAGTGTCACTAACCACGTTTGTCTTCTTTAATTAGTTTGTTTTACGTTTTCCCTTATCCCAAGAAAAACTAATACATAAAAATGGGGCTAGAGTTAATTAAACAATCAGAATGTGAAACTATTACAAGTTATAGCTTTAAAAGGCAAGATTCTGAGTATATTAGGATGAATTCGGTTGGACTGCCTCGAATATAGCACATAACTCTGACAAAGGATAACAAGTGCCGATGTATTACATGCATCCACTGTGCTGATAAGCAAAGGCGTCCAGTGTGAAGGCACTTAAATGCAGTAAAGATGATGGAGGAGGTGAAAGCACATTCATGGTATAGACCTGAATATCCAATTAGAAATGAAACGATGCAATGCGTATCACAATATGCAGGTCATGATTTGAATCCCAGTTCATGCAATGGTCCGCATTAACTACTTCTATGAAGCATAAATCATTTAAGGATGAATCATTTTGTTAAGAGAAAATGGAAAACAACAGAATGTATTCATACCAAATGTAACACACACCTTCATTTAAAAACCATTTGGTGAACTACAGTACAAGCTATGTTGTGCTATTGGTCTGGTATGGCGATACAAACCTTTACTACAGCATTCATCGATACACCTCTACACCCAATTATCCTCCATACCAGGTAAAAAAAACAAACACCTATAGTACCTACCTGCAATATTACTTCTACTAAATATACTCTTCTCTGCTTTTTTTTTTGTTTGTTTTTTTAAGGCGGCCTGCCCATTAGTGGAGCCATCCTATGATGCATATTTATATATACATACATAGTCGTCTTGAGTGAAATAACAGCTTAGAACAAGGCCTTGGAAAAGATGGCAGCCATAACCTTGAAAACCAATAGGAATCAAGCTTGTACCCAACTGTATAATTGTATAAAATTTGATCCAGCTTGGGAGGTCTTCCTTCATAGTCCCCTACTTTACACATTTGTCTCCTTGTGCCACAATGACTTCCATCCCCTACTTAGCTGGTCAGTGTGAAGATATGAGGGTCTCCAAGCGGCTTGGCTTATTAAAAGCACTAGTGCATGTAGTACAGGGTAGGTCATGCATACAGGAGACCGCTGGCTTGAATCCCATTCGCAGCAAGTTGCCATACTTGGACGAGGGCCTACAGGGTGTGCGGTATTGCCCATCAAGCTCCTGCAGGGTTAGGGAGGAAAATTGGATGGGGGTAGTTAATCTTATAACACTTCAGTGACCCATACTCGTCAGATACCCAAAGAGGCCAGACAGGCACTCGCCAGGATGGGACATGCTGGGCCTTGCTTAGGATTGGCAGGTAAAAAACCAAGCGATTATAGATCAGTAGGGGACCTCTGTTCCAGCTGCGGTCAGTCCTCATGATTAGCAAGTAGGTGGCAGCAGTGAGGCAACACTTGAATAAGGCATTTCAAACTGGGTATAAAAATGTAGCTAAAGTTGTACAATAAAAGGAAGAATTCTGATCTCTATGATAGGATACCTGACATATTTGAAAACAATTAAATAGACTATTCAACTTTCACTGGGACTTGTCAGATCTGGCAAAAATGTCAGCTGAAATTCCAACAGTTGGAAGGTCACCAGCATCTAATGTTCACTATAAACACACTCTGGAACACTCATCGTATTCCAGTTCAGGCATATATTTTAGAATTCCATACCATTTCAAACAAATCACAGGGTAAGTCAATATGTATACCGGTAAATGTGTAAAATCTAACTAAGCAGGTGTCAGCATTTTCTACAAGCTACAAAACCAATCTAAAAAAGGGCTTCTCGTTCCACTCAGTCAATCATATTATCCTACATTACAGTGCTGACATGCCAGTATCAATGTAAGCTATTCCAAAAGCAGCACAGATGTAGCAGTAAAATAAGTCACTCAAGGGCCTTTTTCACATTTTTGGAAGATTTCAAATGTGTTATTGGTTAGAAAACTGTAGTGACTACGGCTACAAGATTTCATCATAATGGAAATGCTGGGGTGCAACAAACAGACAAATATATAAAAAACACACAGTAGAGTTCTGCCAAGCACTTTATTTTACAAACCCAAATCTACTTTAATTTCAAAACACATACACACCGTTTATACCAGCAATGGAACTGATAAGCTACATTTAGATATTGGTACTTGTGCAGTAAAACAAAAATCAAGTCAAATCGATTACAACACTGGAACAACTGTGTATATGAAACAACGGAAATCAATTTTCCTAAAGCACCAGTAATCAAACACTGCAATCACAGTCCAAGATGCTGTACTATGATTTGATATTTGTCTTACAGGCCTGTGCCATTAAAGAGAAACATGTTCGGAGGCAGGAGGAGCAAGGAGAATAAACACACACCATTAGAGTTAAAATACAACCATTACTGTACCATTGCAGGGGCGGAAATAACAAACAGGAAGAGCTAACCAGAAACTTAACACATATGATTTATATACTATAAATTGGACTGTAATTACTTTCTCCATCTCACTATTTAGAGGTTACCTTAGGTAAGTCAATATACGACATGAATGATCAAAATTGTATTAAGTGGTTCTCTAGGTTTATGCAAATGTCTAAATTGTGACATCCACAATATACTTGTGACAAGCAGATGGAAAGGCCAATACTTAATAACAAATTGTCAATTATTACCAAGTTTGATGACAACTGGGCAAGTCGTTCTGATATGTTAAATTGCGAAGTGCTCTACATTTGTGTGCAGGACATTCACTATACACCCATCACTGGGGACATGTATAATGTACAACATTTTACATGCGACACACACATCACAGCACACATTCAACCGACTAATCACTGCATTGCCGTGTACCAATTACAAAATTGATTTTCTTGTTTAAAAATACCAAAGAAAGCTTGCATCACATGGGATATAGCAGTGATCAAGAGATTTTGTCATTTACATTAGCCATCAGTATTTGTAAAATAACTAATGTAATATGAATACTTACATCTATTATCTTGCAATACTAATTAATGCAGTTTGCTAACTTAATACAAAAAACACATTTGTAGAAAAGATGTGCATTTTAATTTGGGTGTAAAATGCCAAAGTCTATAAGAATGTTTTAATAAGTCTGCAATTTTATGCCAACACAGTAGAGTGGAATATTCTATTCCCTGACATACGATTTATTTCAACGTTTCATTTAAAATATCCTTGAAACATCCAAATGCATCAGAATTCACACCAAATCAAGACAAATGTTATTCATCTTTATCAGAACACATGTGAAAATGACTAGGGCTACAAAAAAAACAACATTCAACTTTACTATCATATACTGCAGTCTAATTGAAGTTTTAAATTTACCTCTTTTTACAAGATCTCATTCATAACTTTGAAAACATTCAATAAAAAAAAGTTAGAAATTAAGTCAAGTTGACACATATTTCAGCAAGCGCCCTCAGTGCAAACTCAACTTTGCTTCTTACAAGTTTTATAGCCATTTACAGCAGATACACAATTTACTGATTTGTAGATCTGCTGTAAATGGATAGTGACACTTGAATGTATCAAGGTTATGATGCTTTTTACTTTTGAACAGGACAAAACAGTCAACCAATTCTCTTCTACACATAACCAAATTAAATATGGTTTATTTGGCGGGGACAATTACAGTGAACGTTAAATACAAGTTACTACTACATATAACTCTGCTGTTAAGCTCACAAGTAATGTGCACACAAATATACAGCAGTGGTCTATACTGTACTTACCATTAAGTGGGAACTTGAAAACTTGTGTTCCATTTTTCAGTTGTGGTCTGCTACAAACATATTTCTACATTAGCCCAAAGTGTATGTTTTATGTACGATCATATTTTCTTCTGGCATTAGCATGCAGTCACAATCAGTTTAGTGCTGGAAAGCATTGCTTATACTCTGGTCAAGCTTGGAAGATTTTTTTTTTTTTTTTTTTTTTTTTTTTTTTTTAAATAGTTCCCTTGCTTTATTGTCAAAAAAATAAATTTAAAAAAGCCTTTAGATCGAGCAAGAAACAACATATAGTATATGCATACATTTGGTTCTTATAGCTTGTAATTATTTTTTTTAAGCATGCAAATTTATCAACCTTCAGAAATCTGTTGTGTTTAACATACTTTGTAATTATTCTAGACGCTTACAATATCACAAGAAAATGTGTACATATGTAGCAGATATGTATCTCAAATCACAACTGACCTACGTGTTAATAGTAACATTGACAAGGGAGAAGAAAAAAAGTGTGAAACAACTTAAACCCCTTTCTCACTGGCACGCTCTTCCTGGGTCAGAAACTGGTGCCATGCGGGTCAGGTACACAATTTCATACTGCTTTTGATAAAGTAAGGTTGACCTGGGTGACAGATGGACACGCACAATGTGCGGATCAATGCCCTGGAAGCAGCTTGTTACTGACGCTTCCATCCAAGTGTCTGGACTGAACAGTCGGCCCAAACGTTGATTAGAGCAAATGTTTCTACCTCCCCTCTGCATTCTAGCTTGTGCTGTGACTCGATCAATAAACAGAAACATTCATTGCGGAAGTGAAACCGTCATGCTGACGTGGCTGTTTGTTACTGCGTCGGCTCACAAACGGCCATCGTGCACTTTGTCTCCCTCAGCCCAGGTCAAATCACGTCGACCCACATTCCGAGATGGGTCACTGGGACTTGGGCACGACCCACATAAGTAGTTTCATACTATGGAGAATTATGACCCAGGTAACCAGATAGGATTGCCAGTGTGAAAGGGGTTTAAAAGTGGGTTTGTAAATGGGCCACATCTTCATTTTTTATTTACAAGCAGAACACACATAAAAGATCGCAACATGTTAGTTACTATTCATTTTACTATTACAACTTTTCGCAGTTGTGATTGAGATTCACGAATGGCTTAAGAGAGATAAATTTAATTTTAAAAAATTAGCATTGAAAGGTCTGGGTAAAACACTGAAAATCAGAAGCCCTATATATATCACTTGCAACTGGTAATTTGGATGAAAAGCCACCCATAACTACTTCAGTACGTTTAAGATTTACCATTTGTACTTCTCACTTTAAGCCGACTATTAGTATCGGTACAATTTCGTGTGCAAAAACACACATTGACTATAAGTGATGCATGAGGAACAAATCAGACCCAGCTATACAGGGTCACAGTTTTGACAACAGAAAAAAAAAAAAAAAAAAAAAAAAAATGTAAAAAGGGGCAGGGGGGCCCTTATCTGTTCAATCATTCTTGGTTTTCCTCTTAAATGTTCTGGGACGGACCATACTCTTCTTAAAGTTCAATAAATGGCAGCATTTTGCTTTGGACAACTAGCTGGCAAAATATTTTATTTGTTTTAAAAAACACACACACATTTATATATAATTATGGAATAGTCCATCAAGGGACTTAGACGCCACTAGGTCTGTCAATTATCTGCAAATGCAGATTACATTCCATGAACGGACTTGAATGAATTGTTTCCTTGCATAGTAAAGTGCAGATCAACTGGAAGAGCCACAAACTGAACTCAGAAGTTTTCCTACCCGTCAGGGAATTATTTACTTACTACCAGTTATATCAAAGTTTTCATGGACAGTGTTCCCTTTTAGTTTCATGATTTGATCATTCACAGTTAGGCCACAATGACAGTTAGACATTTGCTCTATACTTCACTGTGCAAGGAAACAATTAGCAACAATATTTCACATTGTTTATATGCAAGTCACTATAGTGAAATAAAGGGAGTAATGTAGTCACTGACATGCTTGTGCGTTAACTACACATTCACTGCAAGTGTAACCAATGTGATTTATTTTCATTTGCATTAGGCTGAATGCATATTTAAAATGGGTAAGCAAGTTGTGGTGACCATTATACTCATGCTTGTGCTGTTTATTACAGGAGATGACTGTATAATCTTTAAAGAGCAACATAATAAAATAGACAAATCTAACTTATAAAATGCACCTTGATCCCCTCCCCCCTTTTAGGACTCAATGTAACAAACTGAATTCTCCAAAACACACACACTACATTTTTTTTCTAACCGCTTGTTTAAACTTTCTTTAGGCAGAATCGGAAATACTTTGTTTCTACATTAAGTACACATACTTAAAACAGTATTAATGAATTTAATTTCCCTCTACAGGAGAAACTAATCAAATTTAGTACCATTCATATGAACATAATATAAATTAAGAGCTCAAAGAAATCACACAGGAGGCAATAAATTGACACAACAAGTAAATAAGGCTAAAGCACTCCAATACCATTAAAATAGTTTTAATACTGTTGCAGATCCAACATGCAACAATGTGCAATTGAACCAATAGTAAAAATATATCCTTTGGACCACATTTACAGTGTGATGCTGCAAAAAAGAAAGGCAGTTAATATTCCCTGATTATACTGTATGAAAAAGGGAAACCTAAAAGGTGGTTATTTTAAGAGTACCTTCACGGTGTGAAATTCACAGATACACACGCACACATATATATGTGAAAGAATATAAACATATTAACCTCTGCTTCAATGAATAGTTTCCAGAATCTGCCAGAACTTGGGAACTGGGCAACAAGTCGCTCATAGGTCTTCCTTGCTTTGTCTATAGGTTGGTTCTAAAAAAGTAGAAACCATTTAAACATTTACATTAACAAAAATGTCAAATAGTAACATGCAATTTGTACATATTGGTGTAGAACCACCAAAACCGGATAGAACCCCACCCCCCATTATAAGGAAATGGAATCCTGTGTCACTAAACCTGTGCCTCTCGTATCAGAATGCTCCAAGCGTCAAGATCATATGGATTTTCTTCCAGCTTCTTTTCGGCTTTCTTCACCTTCTCTGGAACATACTCCACTGCCTGGAAGTTATAAAACAATTAATGTGAATTTATAAAAAAAATTTCAGTAACCCCATTCATCTATGCATACAAGTTCTTTCTACTCAAATTTCCTAACTATGTACAAAAGCTGCGCTACCATCAATTTCTTCTCCACTAGTGGGTGCTCAGGTTATAGGAAAACTGGTTAAATAAATGCATTTAGCATATTGTTCTACATGTTAGTTTTTTTGCATGCAATATGTATCACAACAAATTCCCATTGATAATGTTCCCCTTTTCATAGCAAAACATTTTCTTGTTGCAATTTACTCACAATTCATCAGTCCCAATTTAGAAGGATTTAAGGAGTTTTAGACTCCGGCCACAGTTAGGATACAGGGGCTATGGGGTTAAGTGGTGTGCTAGTTATGTGCCCGCAGTACTTAACACACATACATTGTGTTGAACTACAATGTATGAATCGTGATATACAAGCTTTCACTAAACAGACAAGTACTGACCCCTGCAAATATATTTCATTCTTGTCCAAAGTTGACAAATACGGTTCTTTAAATTATTGTCAATCTGTGCTAAAGACCATCTGTCTGTAGAATGGCAATTCACATGAAAATCCATGTGTAAAGAAAAGACCACCAAACACACATTACAACTAGTAGCATTATCGCACATAAGTTATTGCATCATTCGAGTTTTTACTAATTTACAACCTGTAGGTTAATGTGACTTGGACTACATAAGTAAAACGCGACTTTGGTATCAGTAAAACACAACCCCAAACAAAATATACTGGTGACAAAACACAGTTCTGTAACTGCAGAGATACAGTAGGGAGTTAATTTCCAATTCTGAGCATGAATTACGCATGTGATGCGTGCAAACAACACAACACAGCACAGTGCCCAGGCAGCGCAGTCAAAACAAGGGATTACAAGTTCCTTTATAAAGCGAGCGTGTGCAAGACATCTTAACGTTGTCGTTATAGTTGTGTATAATCTTGTCACCTTCAACAAACACTACTAGCCCTCACAAGTTCCCCATTAATTGGTTCTTTGTGTGTGGAACATGGTTGGTAAACCATGATGCAGCGTTTCATTCACAATCCACCAACGCCAATATTTTACCGCAATAAAAATAAAACAAAACATAACTACTAAAATCCTGCGGAGGGGAGAAGGTTGAAAGGAACAAACCACATCGCAAACATTTTCCTGCAACCTGAAATCCAATCTTTGTGTGTACTATGCGCGACGTTTGAATATAACACAACCTAGCTCCAGCACACCCGGCCATTCTTTTCTTTCAAACACAAAACCGAATAAACCACTAAAAACAACCAACACAATGTATAAAATTGCCTGTTGCTTCTTAACAAATTTGATTAATGAATACCAGTTTAAAGAATATAGACATATTTGCCATCGATGAACTGGGTGTATAGGCCTCACCCTCGCTGAAAAACTGCAGCCCGTGTGTAGCGAACAGATTTTAAAAAAGACTTACCTGGTCTACTGTTGCTTCTGCTGACATGGTTACTTAATTTTAAACAGCTTAACAGCAAGAAAGTTGTTCCGTAATGTGTTATTTTTAAAATAAAAAAATAAAAAATAAAAAACTAATTTTGCGTGCCTAATTTTCTTCTCTCTCTCTCCCTCCCAGGCTGCACCCCAATGCACATCAGCTAAAATGGCGTCACGAACAGCCTCCTTGTAGCAGCGCCTGGTGCATATGAGCGCCACCAATGGGCAGTTAATATGAACTGCAGGCAGGTAAATTGCTGGCAGGTAAACCCTAACCCAACGCACATTCCAATACCGACAAACTACATTTAGAAAAAAAAATATGCCTGTACAAAGTTATAGTTATAAAAGTGCTTTATATAGTGAAAGTCTACATACAATTACAGAATTACAAAAGCCCTGCCACAATCACTGATTTTATAGCTTTTTCATTGGATGGCGAACGCCTGAGTTTCTCTGTTTATCGTCGCATATTCTTTGCCTCTGAATTGAGATTGTTGATCTACCCTTTTCTTCGCCACGAGTGAAAATGTTGCGCCTGAAAATAACTGGCTTTTTATTATTATTATTATTATTATTATTATTATTATTATTATTATTGCTCCAACTTTCTAAATAGTGTAAATTGCTGAATCAACATAATATTAAAAAATAAAACAATGCATTTAGATTTAGCGTGTTTACTCTACAAGCAAAACTGAGCAGGCAAGCAACCTTTAATTCTGATCATGATACCGCCACCAGTACCAGTACTTGTAAACCTGCCGCCTTGTTGAAACCAACGGGGTATTTTTAATCCTCTTCGTTCAAAAAATTGGGTGCCTATACGCTGATCGTGTCTGTCTAACTTGTCCGTCACTTCTAGCCTCCCACAAGCTTTCGTACTGCATTTGGCTATGATCCGATAAACTCTTAGTTTTATATACACATTTCTAACCTGTTGATTGTCGTTTCCAACATGTAAAACCAAAACAACCTGCATTCAGATTTGATCAATGTTACCCTTTCGTTCTTAAACAATGCTAAATACGATTGCAACGTTAAATATAACAGATGAGTGAGAATAATCGACTGACGTCATTGTTATGACCATATTTGAAACCATGTACAAAAAAATGTAATTAATGTTTCTAAAATAAAGGTGAAACTCATCATTCGCATCGATATTGTGAATGTCTTGTCTGCTTCGTTTCAAATATTATGTTATTCTTCATGGTAGGTTTCAATTTCAATACACTGTGTTATATCGTGATGTAGCCGATAATTGCCCAAACTCCAAGGCACATTTCGTGACCCTGGTCTTACAGTAAATCCGTGACGCGAAGCGTTTGCAGCACCAGCGAGTGGCAATGCAGTGGGGTATTAATTAATTAATTAATTAATTTGTTTATTCTGCGTTCTGTTAAAATACATTTCAGAACAAACAAAACATTTCTTTTGACTCTTATTAAACAGCATTTTCTATAATATATTTTGCACCGCTTACTGAAATACCCACGAGGTCCACGCCTGTCACCCATCTACATTTAAACAGTTACGTGGATAGAATCGGTGTTCTATGAAGTACTATTGATTTTGCACCAATCTTTACCAGTTTATTTCACACTCCTATTGAAGTTTCAGAATGCATTCATCCATAACCTTGCACTAAGGGATCGTGAGGATGCGTATGTGCCTGCACGGCATAAAACATACTATCCCAATGGAAATGCACGCTGGCCACCTTCCCAGATAAAAACAAAAGACTATTAGGAGTTGCACAGCGTTAATGGCGTGCCCCTTAACAACATAAACCCGGAACTTTTGTTCCTGTGTCTCTGTCTGCCTCACGAAATACACTAATCTTGCGAAATTGAAATATCGTTGCATTCAGCTCTGCAATTCATACGTAAGTAGGCTGGGTGACCTGCTTGTGCCGTATAGTAAAAAAAAAAAAATAATAATAATAATAATAACACAATCGTGATTCAGGTCAATTAATTTAAGTGGATTGTCGTTTGCTTTCAGGCAGGTAGAGGGTGATCTCTCTTTAGGCGTGCTTGGTATTAGACAAACAGTCTAAGCTAGCAGAGCCCAGAGCTCACAACGGCACATGTCTTGACGGGTCATGTTATTTGCTGAGCTCATCAGTTGGCTTGTCATGCTCCAGGTAGATTGTAATCATGACGCCCGATCCAGGATCAGTTTAGACTGGTTGAAAACATGAAAAACACAAGACTATCCCACAGAACTAATTCTGAAACATAGTTACTGACCTCTTACAATTCTTGGAACATATTTATTGATCTCTTATTTGCCATCCAGCAGGTATATAAAATCCCTGGTAAGGTGCATAGCTCTCCTCATTTGTGCAAAATTCATTGGTGTGGAGGGTTAGTTCTCGTTCAGACTGAATAAGTTGTTTCCACAAATATTTCTAGTGTTTTGAACTGTCTCCTTGGAGTTGGTGAAAAAAAAAAAAAAAAAGCATTTCAACTAAAATAATACAATATCTACAATAAAGCACAAGCAATATTGAGAACTATAATCTTTTGCTCGTGTTATTTGGGTCTGAAAACAGAAAGTGTCATATAGAGACAAGGTGCTCATGTGCTGGCCTAATAAAAAGCTGCTGCGCAGACAAGAAGCTCCCAGACGAGGGTCAGTATTGGGTCGCACCTGTTCACTCCCTGGCTTGAAGTCAGCCCTTGTTTATATCCCGTTGGAACTGACAGTTGTCGTTTGGATTAAATTACTCGGCCTGCAGTTGGCCCCGGGCAAGCATTAGCTTATGAAGAACTTAATGTTGCTTTTTTTTTTTTTTGATAGGTTTGCAGTTTGTTATTTTTTTAAACAAATTAGGTCTAAATGAACATTCTGACATGTTCACTAGTTGACTGAATGAGGATACAAAAGTTGGGAAGAGCTAGCCTTTGATGATTTTCACTTTTGGTGACATGACATCAAATTTTGTAGAATCTGTAACAATTCAGGAGGTTTACAGTTTAGAAAAGAAGAAGCTTGTGTGATATCTTTCATGAGCACTAGATGTACTGTACTGTAGTTATTCCACGAGAATAGGTGAATAAAGGGGTCAAGTGGATTGTTTATGGCTATGCTGATGCGTGAAATCAGCACAGGACTCCAGGAACATTCATGGAGTATTCTGTTTACATAACAAGTACAATGTTTGGAAAATAAAACATGTTTAATACTGCATTTAACAGCAGATCTCAGATAATTACTTTTCTTCAATTAAGCTTAGCAGATTTGGAAGACTAAGATTTGCCCAGTCATTTTGTCACAATTAACCACTTTGTTGAGGGTTTGTAATAAAGAATTGGAGATTTCAATAAGATGCACCTTAGATTATTCAATGAGTGCATATGGGATGAACAAACAAACAGACCGGCCGGCTTTCATTCTCTTATTAATTAGATCAATCTCCTTCGCTCTCTATCTCTCTTATTAGCTGGCATTCTTCTTCTCTTATGCATCCTATTTTAGTTAGGCAGTATTTAGTGCTGAAGTTCCAGACAGATCAAATAACAATGAAGCGAAACAGAGGCAGCTAAGTACTGCTGCTGTTTAGATAATAAAATGAGGTACTTTGTCTGATAGTCTGTGCAAATCTCTTTATTGCATTGCTGTGAATATGCATAATCCCAGGGAGGACAGCATTGTAAGGGTTTAAAGGTGGTTGATCTGTTATCTGTATGAATACATATGTAACTCCCATTCATCAAGATAGCAGATGGAAGTGATTGGTGGTCCCAGGGTGGTGGTCGAACATTCCCTGGTTTGGGGGGGAGATGGGGTATTTAGGCAGGGAGTAAATTGTAAACTTCCAAAATCTTCAGAGGGGTGGGGAGTGGGGGGCGTAACTGAGATGGCTGAAGTGACTGAGACACTCCCTTGCCATGATTAACCATAATTACCTCTCTTAAACTAATGGAGATATCTTGTGAAAATAATGTAATTCAACAAACACAGTAGAGAAGGGGAGAAAGGCCATCTGGGGGATGAACGGACAGAAATGCAGTGTGACCCAGGCACCAATTGTCCATTGTTGACTAGTAATGAAGGCTACATATTCTATACGAAACAGAAGAGTCAATCTCAATTCCAGCTGTACTCTACAGCAGTTCTGCTAAACTGTTCTCAGCATTATTGATGTCTGTACACATGTATTGCGCTTCCATTGCTTTTTATCAGTGCTTCGTTTGAAATGACCTTGGTACTGTACCAAGTTCTTTGACTATTTCCTGATATGGAGGCTCTGGTGAAAGCAAACAATGTATAAGAACATAGAACATAAGAATATTTTGGGATTTTTTAATTTTTTTTTATTTGCCAGTAATTTTTTAATTTGAAGTAGTGACTGGAGTTAACTTTATCTGTCCCATTTAGGATTTCATAAACATCAGTTAAGTCCCCTCTTTCCCTTCTAAGCTGAAAATACTTATTTATTTTAAGGTGGGCGTAGAACTTTACAACACATGACATTCAAACATAAATGGGTTTTTAAATAACATAGACTTAATTTGAACTTTTTTAAAAGTGTGATCCAGAGGTGTGACTATTCCAGTCCACTGGGATTTTCCAACCAGGATTTACAACAGTCATGTCGGGTGTGGTTTAAATCTTAACAAGCCTTACACATCAAATATGATTGGGATGTGGGTGTTCCCCTTGACAGCTTTTTTACTGTGGAGTCTCTGTTCTTTGTTGCTGCAGGTCGGCAGTCCTGAAGGTTGAGCCCCACCCTTGGGCTGTAATACTCAGTTTATTGTTTTCGAAGAACTAAACTTCATTAAGCAGATTGCTTTTCTAGGAAACATGGAGGGTTATTGCTTTATTGTTGCTCGAGAACACACACACACACACACACACACACACACACACACACATTCCTTTATATGTTAATAGCATGATTTATTTGTTGTTTATGCTGTATAATTTCTGATGGAGAAATGAGATTGTGAGTTTCAGCCCAAAAGCAATGCAGATTTTGCTTAGTAAGATCTTAAGCAGGGTTGCCTGTGAGGCTCGTTATCCTGCAGTAATGTGTGTATGCTCTTTCTATGTTTAAACAGATACATCGTCATCACCAGCTGTTTCTAATAGGCCAAAAGATTTCAGGGAGAAAGGATTATTAGGCATGTCATCCAGCTATGAAGGGTTTTTACTTATTGCCTTCAATTGACAGCCAGGCATATGGTAGTTTGTTTCAATGGTGTGTTGTACGAAGGACAATTTCCAGTTGCTATGGCAGTAAGATGTGTTTTCATTTTTGGTTATGTTTTAGATTTTGTAATGAAAACATTACTAGGGTTGTTATGACATGAATGTGTCAAATTGTGTTGTCACTGCAGATGTGTAAGCTTAATAAGCCTTCCAAATAAAAATCCAAATCATAAGCTTGGAAATAATCCATATGATTATTGTTTTTTAAATGTAGCTATGGTATTTCATCCAGGTCTGTAAGCAAACATATATATATATGTGTGTGTGTGTGTGTGTGTGCGCGCACTTTGGTCATGATTTTTTTATTTACATTTTTAGAAAATGTAAAATACTTTCTGTAAACTCTATGGAGTTTGAGAAGTTGTCTATTGAAACTTAGAAAACAAAATACATATGCATTATTAAACAGATGCATAGACAGGACTCTTAACATAGTGCAATTAAGCATATATATATATATACACACACACACACAATGATGTTTAAAACTTAGGTTCAAGTGAATGGGAAAGAAAAAAGTGCAATGAAACCTGAACTAGCAAGTCATCTTTTTTTTGTTGCTGAAGACACCTGCTTATTCAAGATGGTTTTGTCATTCAGTTTTTGGTGGCTGATGGGCTGGGCCAGGTGACAGCTGTCTGCTGTAAATTGTACTGAGAGCTTGAGGTGCTTAAAAGTAGAGGTTTAACACTATAGATGGCTGAATTTCTGGATAATGTTTGCAGGGAAAACAGAAGCACATGACATCAACATGCCCTACAGTAATTGCAAAGTATTTTTGGTTCCATTTGTCATTTTCCTTTGTAGTCGGTGATCTAACAAACAACTTTAATGACAAGGGCTCCTTGTTAACCACCGCGCCATTCACCAAATAATGTCATCTAGGTATACATAGCAATACCACTGAATAATGCATTAGGGAAAACAAGCTGCGCATAACATTGCTGATTGTTGAGCATAAGTTGTTTACATCTCAGACCACAGTATGTTTTCTATAAATACCACAAGTGATAGAAACGTGGATTGAGATAGCAAGTGTTTTGCATGCTTCCCATCATTGAGACGCACACTCAAACTACAACTGTTGTGCTTGCTGACAAAGTGTAATGACGGTTTTTGTACCTTTTGATTTTGGCACATGTATTGCTCAAGAGCTCTTTAATGGGTTACATCATTGATATCATTGGACGATTTCTTGATAACAATCATGCAGTCCCCATGGCAACAGCAATATTAATATATAGTGTACAGGGATACCTTTTCTGAAGCAATAAACAATTATCCAATTTGGGTTAATTTATTAGTTCATTAAAAAGGAATAATTACTTTTGTTCTAGAGTTTCTATGAAAATATGTTAAATCAGCCTTTGTAATATACTTCTCGATGAGCTTATACTGGTGTTACTGCATATCATCTTGATGTAAGGAGAACACATTATATATTAAAAGCTTGTCTTGGTGCTATATTAAACGAGTCACCCAATAGCTCTTCGTTAGGCCTGTTGTAATGTAACCCTTTAAATCATAAACTGATAAATCTTTGGAAATATAATTATCATTGCTAGTCACTGTGAGCCATAGCTTTGTACTTAATAGATATTCAGGTTCAAGCAGAAGGCAAGAGAGAGGAACGACATTGAAATGGGAAGTAGCCCTGGCTGTAACACACATTACTGGCTGCATTCAGTTTGAATTAAATCACAGTGATTTACAAAAGTTGGTAGCTCTGTGTGAGTCACTGCACCTGGTTACTGAAATTCATGCCAGCTTTCTCCTCTGATAACATGTTTGTTAAATTCAATTTCTTTTCAGCCTCTTTCTTCAATCTATGCCAGTTTTTTTTTTTGGTAAGCAATATAGAAATAAAAGTCATGGCAAAATAAGATTTACTGAATAATGTTTATTTTAAGGAGACCTAAAAGAATGTTTGGGAATGTCATGAATTGCTTCATGGGAAAATCACCCGAAAGGGACAGAACTGGACCTATTTAATGATTTGTCCCATTTCAATCATAACAGAAGGCTTACATTTTATCAGTTAAACCCAGTGGAGGTTAGGTTTACCACTGTGGTATCACAAACAAGAAGTTATATAAACAAGGCTTTTTGCCAAAGTAATAATTTGTTTATTTGATTATCACACCAAAGATTTCCTGGAAAGACAAACTTGTGGTTTGGCCTCTTGTGTTAACTTTCTAATGCCATCCTCACTAGTGTGATAAAAGGTACACTGCTAAACATGTAACCCACTGTATTTAAAGAAAAAGTACCATGCAAACACGAAGTTAGTTTCATTTATAAGTCATTTCAATAAGTATTAGTTTACCTTTTTTTAATTGTATTTATGTTTTTAACAGGAATATGAAACTCAAAAGTAATTGATGCAAAATATGCGTGTGAATCAGCTTTCTTGAAGTTACCCGTATGAGATAGTTATTTGAAATAAAATCATATGTATTTGTCTCTGCTGGAATATTTTGGGTTAATAGATGCAGTCAATACATTTTTTGGCATTGTTTGAAAGTCTACAGATTGATGTGAGGATTTAAGAGTACGAAAAAAAAGCACGCGATGGGAATTTATTACCGCTCTTTCTGTAGTCTTTAAAATTCTTGAAAAAAAAAAAATTCAACTGAGCAGAACAAAAGCAATTTTAAACGCATACATGCAGGACGAGGCAACACGCATGACTGTAAATCCGCATGTTGTTCTTTGGTGGCGCTGCATCTTGGATGTGCTCTGCGATCGACTGCTCGGGTCTCACTCCACAGTTGCACAAACATTCCGCACGCAGCAGATAGATTTTGAGAAACGGAAAGAGAAGGTAGGAACAGGGGTGTTTACGGGACAGTCAGTCCCTCCTTAAAATCAAAACATGGGCTTTCAGGCCCACGTAACCAAGAGCAAAGACACATTTCTCGAAAGCAGAACTCGTTAGCTACCCGCTGGACTTGGCCTGGCCCCGCTGAGTGTTTTTATACGTGAGTTTTTTTGAAGTTGGAAATTAGGGAGGTGGTGGTTTTGTCGACAGAGGTTTCTCGTGTTGGACAGGACAAGATGGCAGCAGCATAAGCAAGTTGGGCATGGTGTGGGCACATTATAACTCCGTAACATGTTCAGAAAAGCTGTGGATTCTGTCAATTGTTACTATCTGTGAAGGTAAGTGGTTTGTTTTGGGTCGCGTTTCTTAAAAACAAAATGATTGCACCGCTGCATTGAATAAGGTAAACACCCCTAACTTTTATTTTTTTTTAAAAGCTGGTTTTTATACTAATATTTAACAATATTATGTTGTAGGCATGACTTAATATCTACAACAGATATTTTTTCTGTCTTGTGTACGTTTCCTAAAATTGTTTTACTTTTTTTTTTTTTTAAGCGAAGTTGAGTAGTTTGGAAAGAACTGGTACCACAGCATAGGTCGGTAGCGACTGAAGAAGATATCGACATCGAACATGTAGTTTTGTCTTGTTAAATCACTAGTATTGTGTTTTTGAAGAATTGTGTAAATTTAAAAAAAAAAAAAGGTATTCCTATACTTTGATTTTGAAATACATTGACGATTTTTAAATACATTTGTGTTTTTTATTTTATTAAACGTTTATAAACAAAATAAATGTTTGGTTATTAATAAACTTATGCTATCCAATAAATTTAGGGGTGTATAATTAATGTTTTACAGGTTTGTTCTTAGTAGTTATTGTGAAGTAATTTCACAACTCGTGTTGACGCTGGTTTGTTTGGAACACTGAGTTAACATTTTAATATTTAAGTCTGCACAGTGATAAACACCGTGCTTGTCAGAATAAAACATACTTAATTATGTTAGTTTTGATTAAGTATACATTGTTTAAATGCTTCTGTATGATTGTGTTTACTTTTAAAAGGGAGTAGTGCAACTTTGAAAATAAGCCTCATCTACTCAAAGTAAGCTTCGTGCGCTAGTGGAAGCCAGATTGTTCCGCCTGACTTGTGATGGAGCTAACAAAACTTAAATTTGTGGTCTCGGTGGATCCGATACAAATTCATTATATCTTGATTGCAGGCCAGCCTTCAAACCACCCTTGGCTATCACCCCCCCCCCCCCCCCCCCCCAAAAAAAATGCGCTGTGTACTAATTATCCTATTTAGGGATGATGGGAGTCATAGTGAAGTCACACGGTTATGTGCTTGCCGTCTAAGTACAGAAAGCACGAAGACAGAGCCTTTTCTGTTTGCCATCTCATTAGTAACTATGGTGAAGAATAAGGCCGTAACAGTTCAATGCCTCTGCAAAACCGCATAGCAAACAAGTATGCCTGACGCAGGGTTTTAAGGACTACGGAGAAAGCAACACTAGCTCCGGTTCATGCTTAGTGTCTCTTTTTAATCCCTTATTATCCTGTGTTTTATAAGGAATCAATCGTGACCAGTCTGGCTTTGGAGTTAACTGTTTCCTGCCGTTCGGTTCTTGGGGCAGGTAGTGCAACTGCTTCGCTGCCCAGCCGCTTCCTGTGCACATTGTAATTGTTCTGTACAGTGGTTATGTGCTCCATTTTTAACAAGACATTAAATGATATTCATTAACTGCAGAATTATGTACTTTTCTTTACTGCAATGTAACACAACCATCATGCTTGTATTTGGACCAGGGTGAGAGACACCTTGTATTATTCGTTTGATGTAATTGGACTATATAACAAAAGTAACAAATGTTTTTTGTTTTATGCTGCTGTTCAAGTATGACCCCAATTAATTTCTAAAGCACATTATTTCAAAAGTGCTGTGCCTGTAGTTGGGACTGTTTTAATGGCAGATGTTTTATATTGCTTGTTAAGAAACACGGCATCCACAGTATTTTTTTTTCACCTAACAAATGTAATTGGTGTGTGTGTGTGTGATATATATATCTATCTATCTATCTTCTCTACGGCCCAAGTTCTGTATTTTTAGAATTGTTTCTCTGCTACGGCCTTGTATTCTTGCAACACACATAGAATAGGAAAGAAACACCAGTTCTATTAATGTTACATCCTCCCCATCTGTGCTAACTAGTGCTGCACTAACCAGTTTTTTGATTGATTCCTCTCAGAAATCAGGTGCTGACAATCAAGTGTGGGTCATTGGTGTTGTTAGGCTGAAACTAGTGAAGAAACAGCTGCTGGGATTTGTGCTGATTGGTGCTTTTCTTAAGACCCTTTCACACTGACGCTGCTACCCGGGACCTGACCCTGGTTCTTGCTACCAGAGTCAGTCCTGCATTGCTAGAAAATGTTGTGTATTAATTCTGAAGCAGATTGAAAATACTTCATGTTTAGAGGCCCTGAATTTTACTTCTTTACTCAAGCAATTCTTTAAAGTGCATTTTATTTAATTTCAATTAAGACTATTGGCTATGCCAATATTTGCACAGCCTGGGTGCACCAACTGTGCATTGCAAAGTAAAAACTTTCCACATGACTGACCATTTGGAGGCCTCTCTCATTCCCCTCAGGACTTTTTCCGTCTTGTACAGTTTGCACCGGTTGTGTACAGTCATGGCGTACCACGTTATCAATGGCACAATAACAAGACGAACAAGGTCTTATTAATGTACCTGTACATCTTACGTTTCATCACATTACATACAGGTTCATAGTTGGATTTTTATTTTACAAACAACAAAAAAACACTCTTAAAATAGAACAGGGGTAAATATTTTATGACCAAGGCCATACGTGAATGTGACGAGCGCATGGTCATGTCCACTATAACCTGCCACTTCAGCAGCTTCCGACGGTATGAGATTAGGTATTTATTTTGTGAATGTTTAATATTCTTTGTAGCTTATTAGCCTTTTATATACAGTATACAGCTATGGCCAAAAGTTTTGCATCACCCTATAGAATTAACTAATTTCTGGCGATTACGCTGACCCTGGTGGTGGTGTCAGTTCTTTTCGTCATCTGTCATTATCTTTAGTAAACAACGGCTTTGCTAATGACCGATGAAGAATTGCAGTAGTCGTCTCATTTGTAGTTATTTTAAAAGCAGAAGCGAAGCCACGTAAATGCTGGAATAGACCTTGGCTGAGGTGTTGTAAGAAGCAGGACATATAGCTGACATATTTAAATTCACTGCCTGTGTATCGCAGGAAAAAGTCAGGAGGGTGTAACAACCAATCATATTTCACAACCATGCACGTGATTTAAATAAATAAGGAAAGAAAGAAACTCACTACAAATCACTCAGCAGCTCTCTTGAAAGTAGAGCTTTTCTGTACAGCCCTGATGGCAGAACAGTTTATAATGCCTAGAAGCGCCACTTTTGCTTTTCTGGTTGGAATTGGTAGCAATGGAAGTAAGTTTGTCTTATTTACATGACATCAAAGGTCAACATTTTGTAAATCAAACTAAAGAGAAGGTTAATGTATGAGTGAAAACAAGAAAAAAAAAAACTGTTAGTTTTGAATGTTGTCCAAGACACTGTAAAATGGATGTATAGGGTACATTCCTTTTTCAGTATCTCGGCTCTTAGGACTAAGGTATTTTTTGTAAAGCGCTTACATTGGTGAGAAGATGGCTCCAGTCAAGGTGCATGCTAATGAATGTTGACGTGCTTTATTTTGTTTCCAGCTAGCTGCAATATTGATGTGACAAACCTAAACAAAACCGAAAAAACCCTCTACTCAAGGTCATTTGAAACAACCATTATATATGTCTGTATAAATAGGTTATGCTAATTTGTACTACTTTAGCTTTGACTGTTTGAATCACCCTGCACCATAATAGGAGGAGCCTTTAGCTAGTTGTTAATTTGTACTCTATGGGCCATTAGGCAAGCCGTTAATAAGACAACACACTGAAATCTGTCTTGATTTTATTAAGTAAGGCTGCTTGTTTTTCTTCTCTGACCCTTGTACCATTGATTAGTGAACAATAAGAGTTACTGTAAAAACAGTTGTATAAAGGGCTAAACACACTGCAGCGTTTATTTGCTGAGTTTTTAATGCCAGCGTTTTTTGTATTCGCACATTTTTCTCTTCAAATGTCCATTGGAACGTTTGATTCTAGCACTGCATTTCTTTAAGCAGCACAATATATATTCGATATGCAATACAAACAGAAAAGGGAAAATGTCAGAATTGAAATTATTTAACGCTACGTTGAATTTTAAAATAAATAAATTTCTTTACACCTGTGAATGCGCTGTATTAAATGCAAACCGTGGTAAAGAGGGGCAGTTTGCATAGCAGTAAAAACAAATAGCACTATGACATACCATCAATAAAAACATTGAAGCAAAACACCTACTTGTATTTAAAGTAAATTTCAGCGTTTGTAATGTCAAGTATGCAAAGGTTAAACAAAAAATAATACAAGTAGCCTACCTTATGTCCTGAATGCCATTTAAACTGAATAGGGTCGTGTTTTTAAAAACATGATCTGGAATTATTCAAATCAAGTACTGAGGGAAGTAATAATCATAATAAATATTAGCACGGCACTTATGCCCATTAGCACTCTGTCTGTTTTTTCAAATCAAAGTATACAATTTTAAAAACAATGTCACTAGTGACAAATGGAGTACTGTATTTCACTGACACATTACCAGTTTATCATTAAACACACCAGTGTATTAGTCGCTCCCCCCTAAAAATGACCAGAAATTCGACTTATACAATAAATATAAATAAATCACTATTCCCATAAAGCTGGATTTAAAATACTTTTTTTTTTACTAGTGCCAGCTCTTCTTGGCAGTTACAGTAAGCGATGAGGCAGTCGATGGTTATATCATTTGCTTTGTACCCAGGACAACCAGTTGTGAAATGTTGGTGCGAGTAAAATTCTCAAATTCAGGAAGCCTTAACCCTTGTGGCCCATATAGGTTGGCATTTTAGTATATTTGCGAAATGTATAAAATAAAGGAGGGAAGTGGTTTGTCCTTTGGCTAACAGTTTGGCTTTTTCTATAGTTGATATTCACACCAATGCAAAGTCCAACTCAGTGATCTTACGTGCAACAGAAAAAACTGAAGGGATACCTTATTTGTTACCACCTCCAGAGTCGATTATTTCTAGCTTTATTAAGAAACCGTTCCGTCTGACAGTTATAATTTTTTGCTCTGCATTAACCCAGATTTGCATTTGAATGTCTGCATTATAGTAACATTTTGGTAATGCACATTGTTAATGTTTTGCAGTATGTAAAGGATTACTTGTTCCCCAAGTTAAGCAGTGGGACATTTGTATCATGGTTGCAGAAGTGTTTGTTTAAAAAAACAAAACTGCTTTCATTGTTTAGCTTGGGTCTGGATTCAGATATATACTAAAATAGATACTAATTTTAAAGGTGTGTTTTTGAATATGAATTGCTACATATTTCATAATAAGTAAGCCCTGTAAAGGGGAAGTTGGCTATCTCATTTCATTGTGGTTAGGGGTCACGTGTTTACTTGTTGAATAGTGCAGTGTCATGTGTTCTGGCATTTCCCTGTACTGTAGTTTCAAATGCACTACCTGCTGCTCTGATGCTGTGTGGAGAGTTGTAGCTTTATGATACCAAGTGTATATGGGGAGTGATCTGATTGTAGTTTGCGATAGTGAGATTTCGAGGTATTACTGTGTGCGTCTTGGGGTTGCAGCAGTACAGCAAAAAGACTTATTTAACAAGACTAAAATGGAAGGGACTCGCAGTACAGGAAGGTAGGTTTTCTTTATCATTTGCCTTTACTTCAGCCTGTAACATTAACTTTGCATAAACAGCTTTTACTGACTGTCTATATGAGAACCTTTCTGAATGTTGGTGGTTAGTACCACAGTTGTTATCTAAAAGTAGTTATAGGTACTTAATTAATGTTCTGTATGTTTGTAGACAAATCTGAAATGTTTTCCTTATCGAGAATAGGTACACGTTTTTTTTTTTTTTTTTTTAATTGTTAAAGAATTTTTTTTAATGATGATTTTAATTTATTTACTAACCCCCGTTGTGTGTGTGTGTGTAGTCCAGCAACATTAATCTTGTGCGGTAGCATTCAGCAATGCAGTATGGACATTTGCTGATTTATCTGTCTACTATGTTAACCCAATTGGATCACTGGATTGTGTCCTGCAAGAAAAGTAGGTTAGGCTTTTTAAACTAGGCACCAAGCCAGCTGAGAGTACTAGATCAGGCTTGGGTACAAATGCATTAAATGTAGTTAACTGAAGGTTACATTGAGTGTCCTATGTAATAACTGTTTGTAAGTGTAAACAGTAAGAATCCAAGAGGTGGGTGGGTGTGTGTGTGTGTGTATATATATATATATATATATATATATATATATATATATATATATATATATATATATGTGTGTGTGTGTTTAATATGCTCTCAAATCTGCAAAAAAGAGTACATGTTTAATAGCAACAACTTTTATATATTTAACCATCAACAAATAAGACCACACTGATTGTATTTTCAATGTTCTGCTTCAGATACAATTACTTCTGTAGGCGCTTGCCATTTACATCCTGGAAACACCCGCTGTACGTCTAAGAATCAAAAACTGGAATATGACGTTTTTAACCTTAACTGACTGGCTGAGATTTTTTATTATAAGCCAGCCTTTCCAACCTACATTTATTTTTTATTTATTTTTTTGTTCTTCCCGTAAAATATTTAATAGAAACATTAGTTGCTAAGAGACCCCAAAGGAGTTGCCAAGCAACCTTGTCTAAAAGGTTAAGTGAGCCTTGTGATGCTGTTTTTGGGG
Organism: Polyodon spathula; assembly: GCF_017654505.1. NCBI lineage: Eukaryota > Metazoa > Chordata > Actinopteri > Acipenseriformes > Polyodontidae > Polyodon > Polyodon spathula. The sequence goes on along the minus strand of NC_054550.1, from coordinate 388,737 downwards.
CTTGGATGCAGTTTTTTTGAAGTGGTTCATTTTTTCCATTCACTCTAGGATGGCAGCAGTTCATTGTTAACCACTCTTGCTGTACTAACATTATCACATCAAACAGTCTACTATCTGAGTGTGTGTGTTGTCTGGTATTGGACTACAATAAATTAACTTATAATTATTAGAAAAAAAATGATCTGATCTTGCCCAAAATTACCAGAGCTGAGTTATTTCATGAAAAGCTAGGAGGACACTGGCAAGTATGCTTGCTTTCTTCTTGTTTGAAAGAAAAATAGCTTTGCCCAATAACATATCCTAATAGGCAGCGACTTACAACCATATGTTGAAAGATCAGATATAATGCATATGCTGTAAAGTGCATTGTGTTAAAATGATTGACCAATATAAACATTCGTGAGGTATAATTTTTGTGTTCTATCAGTAAGTCATTCAGTAAGTGTCCTTCCATAATGTACATGTCGCTCCCCCAGTATCAGACTGCAACTGTATGTTTCCCAGTTTCCTTACTAAGCCGTTTAAGTTTTGGGAAACTGTCCACACAGGCCATGGTATTTAGCCCAGGGGCTGAGACTACATTAGAGATACACACACCCTTATGCATCTTCATATTTTGCCAGCACTATGTTTTTGCATATATATGCATATTTTGTAAGCACTATATACAGTAAATATGTGAAAGGAATGAATCCAAACATGTATTTTTTTTTTTTTTTTTACCATTTGCTTTGAAAACTAACCAGCTTTCTGCATTGTTTACATTTCTGAGTGTGGTGTAATTTTTTTTTCTGTTGTGTCCCAATGCATGCTGATGCTGGTAGTTGAAAATTCTGGAAAGTGGATTTACTTGCATTTACCCCCCTGATTTCAATATATTTTTGTTTCTACATCACTTACAGGTATGGCCTCACAAGTCTTGGTCTACCCACCACATGTTTATCAAACCCAGACAAGTGCCTTCTGTAGTGTGAAGAAACTCAAAGTAGAGCCTAGCAGTTGCGTGTATCATGAGAGAGCCAACCCACGGACCTATTTGAACAGTAGAACCCTTGACATTGCTCGCCCTACAAACGTCGCTCACTCTTCTTTCCACATAAAAGACTCTGTGTACAGCAAGCCCCGTGGGCAGAACTTTGCATTGCAAGCAGTTGCCTTAAGAGGTGTGAAGGAGGACCCAGGAACAGCAGAGGTAAAGCAGCACCCGTCAGACCGGGCACCCCTGCAGGACGCTGGTGGTAGTGGTGGAGCAGGAGGAGGAGATTTGAACTTGGTGGACAGCGTGCAGCAATGCGGGCTGAAACGTAAGAGTGAGGAGTTAGAGAACAGAGGAAGTGCCATGCAGATTGTGGAGGAACTGTCCATGTTGCCTGCAATGTTGCAAACGAACGCTGGCAACTCGGCCGCAGTAGTGGGCGCCTCAAAGCAGAGTGTCGCTGGTGGGGATGGGGATTACCACCTGGTGCAGCACGAGGTGCTGTGCTCCATGAAGAATACTTACGAGGTCCTGGACTTCCTGGGTCGAGGGACCTTCGGTCAGGTGGTGAAGTGCTGGAAGAGGGGCACGAACGACATTGTGGCCATCAAAATCCTCAAGAATCACCCCTCATATGCACGACAAGGGCAAATCGAAGTGAGTATCCTGGCCCGTCTGAGCAGCGAGAATGCAGACGAAAATAACCTCGTGAGGGCCTTTGAGTGCTTCCAGCACCGTAATCACACCTGCCTGGTGTTTGAGATGCTGGAGCAAAACCTGTATGACTTCTTAAAGCAGAACAAGTTCAGCCCTCTGCCGCTGAAGGTAATCAGGCCTATCCTGCAACAGGTGGCCACCGCACTGAAAAAACTGAAAAGCCTTGGACTCATCCACGCGGACCTTAAACCGGAAAATATCATGCTAGTGGACCCTGTCCGGCAGCCTTACAGGGTGAAAGTAATAGACTTTGGATCTGCCAGCCACGTTTCCAAAGTAGTCTGCTCCACATATTTGCAGTCGCGGTACTACAGGTAGGTGCACATCACAGATGGGATGAAAGGGCATTTTTAAATTAGTTTTTTTATCAATGTTACTTATTATAAATACAATGGAAGTAATTTGTAAGGCAGTTGTCGCCCTAAAAGAAGGTTTAATTGACCAGGTTATTTTCACAAAAAGATTAAAGTATTTTCAGAAAGTCTCTTAGCTTTGTAGAGCGTATGTATAACTGACTTATTTATTTTTTTTGCATTTAATGTGTGTTTGTCTTCTTTTTAAATGGTTTCAGGGGGTTAACAGCCTTCAGTCGGGGAGCAGAGCTAGCAATCCTTATCTGCTTAAACCCGGCATCTGGGTGTTATAATGAACTGTGAATGCCATGTTGACGTCCTACAAAATATGTGGTTATCTTTATAGGGACATGAATTGACTGGTCTCCTGTTGCTATTTCCTGCATAACAAAAGTCCTTTAGACTCAAATCTGTTTCTCCTTGTAGTCTGCTATAAACCTCTCTCTTGCTGGAGTGACGTCTGGCTTAATTGGTATAGCCTAGATTTTTTTTTGGGGGTGCTTCACAGTAAATCAGATGACTTTTAGTATTGTAATGGAGAGCTCTCTAGTCATTGTATAATGTTTTATTTTTCTTCCAGTCTAGTTTTGTGTTGGAGTATATGAGTAAGTGCAGGGAATAGTCAAGGCTAAATCCGTTTCGGTGGAAGCAGGCAGATGTGTATCTCCTCAGACTGCAATGTACAAACCTGTCTAATTAGCTTGATTCGGCTGTGATTAAGAAATGCGGTATGAAAGAGGCAGGTTATTTCGGTTTGCTAAAATGATATGATGTTTTGCATAAATTAATTTTACAGTAGGTCTGCAATTCTTGTGATCCGTGTAATGTTAGAGTAACACCCCATAACACTTCACAAAAGAAAAGCCCCCAGCACAGCAATGTTTTTTTTCTTTTTTCTTTTGGGGGGTGGGGGTTTCCCCCCCTCTCTAAAATCAAACTGACGGCTATTTACTGTTGATAATACAGTGTGGCAGTTTGAATTGACTTTGATCTTTTTTTTTGGCCAGGTTATTAAGCCAGTAAACAAAGGGAGATCAGAGGTGAAATGCTGTGCTGATATAGTGCAGACAAAAGCATACAGGTCAGATCAACAGGTATCTGTATTTACGTTGATGTCAGAAATAAAACAGAAATTGGAACATATAGGAACAAATGTCACTTTAAATATGAATCCCTTAGCAAACCTTGAATTACAAATACAATGTAATTGTAGTTGAACCTTGGCATACCTCTGATTGTAATTATGTAATCAATGAATTATAGTTCAGTTATGCATTTATTTGTCATGATCATTGTATTTTCAACTTTGTGACCCCATTTGTTTGAAAAAAGTTACCTATTATGTTTCTGTATTTGTGTCTGATTATTGGTTGTTTAAACATGTCAATGTAGGCAGTTGTTTAAGTATATTTGTAATTAGAATTACTGCACCATAGTTGTAATTCAGCAACTTAGTATTGTAATTCCAATTTTATCAAACAATTCCAATGTAATTGTATATTATAATTTGTGCAGGGACAAATATCCAAATATTCAAACAAATATTTTTTGACATGTAATCGGATACAAAAATCAAATGTTTGTATTCGCTAGAAATTACAAAAATAGCTTGCACTTATTTACTGCTTCACCAGAAGTTGCGCGACAGTTTACAAAATGACAGAGCTCTGTGTGATATGTGAGATTTAATATATTAAACATAAGGGTCCGAGTTAATTCTGCAGTGTTCTAACAGCAAAATTCTACAGTAAATGTGTTCAGTTTGTAATTGTTGCCAATTGTGTTGCCTTGTTTTCAGCTAATGTTAACCCTGTTTTGAGTTCTTCTGTAATGACTATATACAGCAGCTTCTGCTGTTGCTAGGCAGTGAAACAGCTTCTGGGCGCATGGCACCGGTGGATTTTGAATGTGTGAACTGAAATAAATATAGCAAGTACTAAACCTGGGTCACATTGAAATTAGAAAGGTGATTTAATGTTCTGATGTATGTAAAGACCTACTAAATGCTAAGCAGAACAACAGTGACTAATAAGCAAGAGCTGGAAAAGGGTTTGTTTTTCTTTTAATCTGGATTGCAGTTCAGTGTAAAACATGTATTGTTGCCTGCCTTTGTCAATTGATAACAACGTCAACATTTTAGACGGACCATGAAAAGTTCAACCATGTATATTCCTTAGTTTGAATTATTTACAAGTTAGTGAATAAACAAAGCAAGTTATTCATCCGAGGTCAGTACTGTAACGGCTAGTTGTAATTGGTAGTAATGATAAACTATTGTAATGTTGGAATTCTCTGTTTTGGCCAGGTTACAATATTTGCACTATTCACATTATTTTATGAATGTTATTTGCTAGAATTAGCATTATGCTACTGTAGCTTTAATTGGAAGAGCTATGTGCTGTGATGATGCTGCTCATTGAGTTCTGTATTTTAATTCAGTAAACAAAAGGAAAAAGAGTATTGAATGAAGTCTCGTCTTGATTATTGTTTGTACATTGCGTGAACCTTTTGTGAAAATTTCTTTACCGTTTTACACTGTTATGCTGTCTGCTTGCAGTACACACACACATTTGCCTTTTTGTTCTTGGGAGCGTAAGAACAGGGACTAGAGTGAAGGTAATCAATCAAGTGCACAGTTTGGACCCTGTGTATTCGAATAGGAATCTGTTTTAAATGCCCCATCCCTAGTTTAGACAAATGTCAATAGTTTATTTCCTGTCAAATAATAAATACTCTCTTGGCTTAAGGTTTATGCCTCATCCTGGGTGTGGGAAAGCCTATCCTTTTTATTTTTTATTTTTTTGTGAAGTTAGTACAGGAGCATTGTTTTGTTTAGGCAGCCTTAGGTCAGGGTGTCATGTTATAGATTTGGTGTTGCTTTAATCTGTCTGACTTGCTTTATTAAGCTCAGTGCTAGTGAGCAATAGGATTTTTCCAGGGCTTTCACAGTCCTGTGTTAAAGAATTTGAACAGTGTTCATGCATACCAACTGAAACCACCAACAAACTTTAAGTGAGATTCTGATGTTGAGCTTTCTTATGGTTTACTTGCGCTATTAGAAACTTGGTTAGTGTTTTTTATATTTAAAAAAAAACAAAAAAAAAAAAAAAAAAAAAAAAAAAAAAATAATAATAATAATAATTTAAGCTGAATGTTCAATGTACCCCTCCATCAGGCAAGTGCTAGCTCGCAATTTAAACGTCATATGTTTCTCATCTTGGGTAATGTTAGATTTCCATTTCTCCAAACATGCAGTCAAACTACTGTTTTTTTTTTAAAAGCCAAGTAAATCAATCAGTCAGTCAATCTTTATACTGTAGCGCACTTCACATCAATAAAGGTGTCTAAGAGCACTTTATATAAAACAATGTACATAAATGACAAAATATATACATAGCTAAAAAAATACATTGAGTTAAATGAAGTACAAAACATTTAAAGTAAGTGATGTATAGTTTGTGATAAAATGTATTACAATAATAACAGAGCATCTTTCAAAGGAATTCTATAGGTGCCTCAAGTTTTGTGCCTGTGGTAAATTACCAGAAAGCACACAGACAGACTATTCATTTGTAGGATTGAATATAACTGCCTGTAATGCAGATGCAAAGCTAAGTAGGACTGTGTTCGAAGGTTCGTTCGCTAGCCAGGAATTTAGTTTTAACCCTTCATAGGTTTGTCAGGCGACATTCACGCACTGTACGGTGTTTTTTTTTTTTTTTTTCCTGTTAACAGAAACCGTTTGATAATGTGTGAATACTGAACTGTAAATCACACATTAAATGTCAGTCGCATGCAAAGTTTGATGTTTTGATTTGTATAATGCATATTACTTAAAAGTTGCTGTGTTAAAATCCTCTACCAAGTCATTATACTGAGCATCTCTATATGGCGCCGCTGCCATGTATGAAGCAGGGGATAGTATCCAAAGCACTGAGGGGGGTACCTATAGCGGTTGTTATGCTTCAGTAAAATAGGTACTAGACAGTGGAACAGAAGTGTTATGGTAGAATGTGTTTGAAACATACATAATATACGCCAACACTAATCATTTTAATTTTAAAAAATGAGCACTGTCTGCCCCTCCCTCCTCCAGCTCGTGATATCCAGAGGCAAATCTTTAATTTCATAATTTATTTCATACTGAAAGGAAGGTGTCTCAACCCCTCTGCTGTTTTTGGGATTTTTTTTGTTAAATGCCCCAGACAACCAAAAAAAAAAAAATTGAATGATAACTGCAAGTGACTGTTGATGTGTCATGGAGGCACAACTGATGTCAGTGGTCACTTGACAAGAGCAAGTTCCTATTATTAAAATGTGACTGACTAATTGGAACTGTTAAATAAAGCTTATTTTTTTTTATTCCATTTGTATAGCGTACCTGTAAGGTAGGATATTCAGTCAAATATTAAACTGGTAGCTATGGTGGCGTCGCCAGTAAGTTATGCAAATGAGTACCATTGAAGGTTTGAACCTTCCTTCAGTAATGAGTTCCAAAGCTTTAGAGGTCAAAATGTACCCCTTATTAAAGCCCTAGCTCTAAGTGAGTCTTGAGGGAGAGTGGGGGTGGGTTCTGTTCATCAGCTAAAAGCAGTTTTATGGAATTGGTTTCGAATAAGGGCTTGTTTGTTGGGTTTAGTCTTTGTACTTTGCAAATGTCATGTTTCACTCTGCATTGCATTTTAGTCCAAGTTGAATATTTATAGCTCATGGACTCGGCAGTTTTTTAAAGAAAAAATAATGTGCGTGATGGCATTGATTATATTAAGCAAGGTTTTTATGTAATGCATCAATTTGTGTTTGGTTTTCGTAGTAAACATAATAGTAAACTCTAGATACTTTCCCAGTAATGTTTATTTACATTATATTTGAATGTTTGACACGCTGTCCACATACACACATCTCTGAATACTAAAAGCATATTCCATTTACTTTGTTGTAATCCTTTTTATCCTTCTTAAATAGGGAGACTATTGTTGTTGATTGTATGTTGCTATACACAGTGCTTTTAATTGATAAGCTCTTTATAGTCCCTCAAAAGAGTTTAGCAATGTATACTTACTGGAATTTAGGTGTCTGGAAACCTTAACTCCATTTAAAGCAGTTTGCTCTGTCTAGGGGTATTGCAAATGTGGTATGTTCTTGTTTTAATATCATTTTGTATAATTTTATACTGACTTAAAACCGCCAGTATATTGTAAAAATATGTATCCCCTATTCAAAAGTTATGTAATTAAGCCCTATAAAATTTAGCATTGGATTTTTTAAATATGGGAGGAAGTGTAGTTTGTGTGTTGGTTAGCACTGAATACATTGTCTGCTGTCAAAAATAGCAGAAGATTGATGTGATTTCAATGTTCTTTCTGGGGACATTCCAAATGATAGTCTGAAAAAAAAAAATGTACTTTTGAAGTACCTGCATTATGAGTTGTCAGCAAGTAGTTTTCTGTAAATGGTAATTTTCCAGTAGATTGGCAAGTCCTTTATCTGAAAAATGAAATGCAGGGTTTTTTATTTTTATTTTGTACCAAACAATGTCTTTCTTACCCTAGGGGCTGTAGGCATTTGTTTGTTTTTGTTAAGATGTGCTTTACTGTTCTTTTGTTCAAAATATGTGTGGAAGTTTGGCTGACTCCATGAATCCAGAAGTCGAAAAGGGTTAGGCTGGTAAGGGTCATTAGTTTTCAAACAGTTTTGTCATTTTTTTTAGTATTTAAATGCGATTCTGTTTTAATCATATATTGACTAATACAATTTGTTGTACGTGGGTTCTTTACAGTGACTGGATATTGTATCTGTAAATTTGGCAGGGGTGGGGGGGGGGTAGCGGATGTTCAGTATTCTTTGTTGCTGAAAACAAACTACAGCACTGAACTTGCTGGAAGTGCTTTAGACCGCATTACTATACTGTGGAATGGCCAGACCCCCAGTCCCATAGGGTGATTTGGTTTCTGGTTGGTACAGAACATTCACAAATTAACAAATGGTCTGGTTGATGCTAGCTCAGTCTTTTTATTAAATAAATACATATGGTCTTTCATAGTAATCCTATCCTTTTATTACCCTTTTCCCCAAAATCTTCAATGGATACAAAAAACTTCATTAAAATCACCTAGTCTTGGAGGCAGCATGTGCAGGACCTACAGAGGGTTGTGAAGCACAATATTGTCGCACCAGCAATACATGGAGCATCACTGGGTCATTTGCTTACAGTTTATAATGTTTTGTTGACTTTCCTCAGAAGTTGACTTCACTTTTCTTGTAATAACCTCCCTGCCTTGCTTGCCCCATCAAACAGGGATACTGTTGTATATAACTGCTTTGCTTCAGGTTTTTTAAATCTTCTGTTCAAAGTTTTGTTTTGTATGCCGACTGTGGTTCAACAGCTTTTTTTTTTTTTTTTTTTTTTTTTTTTAAATCTGGGATGTTATGTAATAAAACCCTTTTCTTTTGTTAAGCTGTTTGCCTCCACATCTTTTTTTTTTTTCTTCCTTGTAACGTAGGTGAATATGGGTCGGGATACAAAACTAGACATTTTCTCAACTTTAACATTGAAACTGTTGTCAAGCCAGCCAGAGACTCTGCCTGATTCGCAGTAATGGCGGCTCTTAATGTGCCTTTGCTAGAGGTGCTAATCTAACTCTGTTGCTGTTTGCTGGTAAATTAGATTACTTCTGGTAACTGCACTGTTTTCTGTGATTTATTGGAAGTTCCTTGGTGTATGATTGCTGTGGTCATTGTTGGCTAAGCTCAGTATTCTTTTAAGACCCCATACAGTATCTTTAGATCAGAGTGTTCCGTATAGAAACTTAACTGTTATGTGCACCAGAGAATGGGTCCCTAAAATATCGACTGTTTTGGAGTTCAGTTACAGTGATAGCCCAACTGCTACAGCATATCGGACCAAGTTTAATTTGTCTTGCAAATCCAGTTTTGGTGTGACTCACTAATTTTCTAAGGTTTAGTTTTTCCCTTGCACAGGCAGTTACTTGCATCAAAAGTTTGGCAGTGCACTCAGGTTTGTTCAGTGCTCAAAGACACAGGACTTTTTAAAGCAGTAGTACTTGTCCCTTTTAAAGAGCTGTAACTTTCAGTGTAGGAATTGTAAACAGGAAGCATAGCCTTGTTTCCCCGAGTGGTGGTGCTGCGCTAATTCCAGACAGAGAGAACGAGTGCTTAACATTCCATTGGGCCCTACTTTTACTATGACATGATATGATATCGTGCTACTGCTCTGCCTGGTGCATTACTTAAATATACGGTGGGTTTGCTTAAAATAGTCAATGGGAGGTGGCCAGAGCCTGTTGACTACTATAGATGGTGAAGCTGTCTTGCTGTTGGAATGAAATAAGACAGAACTAAATGCTAGCAAGATCATTTACTTGTTCAAGGTCAGCATGTTCTAAAGTCAGCTGTTCTTTTTGTATGACTTTACAGAAGAGAATATTCATTGAATGAAGCAGAGGAAAGCTGTTCAGTGTTAAATCAATAATTGAATTTGGATCGAGGAAAGAGAGGAGGTGTATGGAATACTGTATGTGTCATAGTATATCTTGGTTTCTTTGGTGTACGATCCAAATACTGTTTATAGAAAAATGTGTATCTGTTAGAGCTCAAATTCAACATAGAAATTGTGTAACCCCAAGCTATAACCTCTGGTACTTGCCTAAAATTGAATAAAACATGTCAAGTTTACATTTTGTTCACCTGTTTGAAAATGTATACTAATCTGCACTGAGTTTGACAGCAGATGCAAATAATCCATGTGTTTATGTAGACACTATCTCCACTGCTGCTAGGATGTTTTGTTTGTTTAAACATACTGATGCTATGATAAGTATAGTGCATTTTATTTAGCCTGGGGATAGTCTAGCAATTTAGTTAAATCTGAGCCTTTTTGAAAATTGGTGATATTATCTTTTCAGTTTTACCAGCAACCTGGAGAACATTTTAAAAAGGGTATTTAAATAAATAATTTAAGAAATGTGGTGGCAATTTTGAACCTGGCAGGTATTCAGTATGTTTACTGTACATGCGCGAATACTGAAGTATTGCTTGTATGCGTGTTACAAAAAAGTCTTCTGGATAATCCTGTTTTATACGCAAGCGGAATTTAATATTCCACTATTTCACATGCAGACACAAATATCCAGAATACTAAACAACCCAACAGTAAAAGAGTAGAATACAGTACCTAATAGCTGCTAATCATTATTCAATTGCTTAAATTACAATGTGCATTTTGAAGTTTTAAACATCTGGGTATGTACACTGTGTATACTTGCAATACCAAATGATGTGCTCATCTGTACTGCTGTGTTTCACTGGTCATAAAACACTGATTTGTGTCAAAACAAGTACATTGTTTTATGTTTGCTGATTTAATCTTGCAGTGCTGATGGTGTCTGCCTGGTTTTCCGGTAATTGGATGGACTATCAACTTTCCATGTACTGTAGCATGACTTTAAACTTGTAAACTTTTAACAGATGTTTTATAGTATGTGGTTTTTAAAAAACAAAAACACAAAGGGCAAAATGTAGCCTAAATAGACAAAATTTGATAGGGATAAACTCTGGCATCTACAACGGTCTCTGATTGTACTGTGGGACACAGTGCTGGCACATTCATAAGGGCAAGGCTGTTTCCTACAGTAATTTCCCAGTACTAACGGAATAAAACTGAATTCAGCTCCCCTCCCATTTCCCACATTCAATTCAATAAGTGTATTTTGTCTCTTGTGGTTAGGCTAAAAAACTAAGTACATGATATGCATATAAAAAAAGTTACATCTGGCTCTAGGGTAACACATGTTAGCAATCGAGGTTACATTTGTGGGATTAGGAGTCATTTTTTGTGAAGGATGTGTTAAAAACCGACATTCTAGAGGAAACACAAATGCAATTAGTGCTATTTCAATTTTTGTGAGTGTGGTAGTTTTGAAACGGAATAACATAACTGTCACACGTTTCTTTTATTTTGGAGTTTCCTCAGCCAAAATATTCTGCTAATTTGGGGAAATTTATTTGTCAGAGGTTATTTTAGGGTTAAGGTTCCCCTGCATTTTATGAAATGCTTCTGCAACATCCACTACTACTGTAGTGAGTGAACTACATTTACCTACCTGTACCGCACCAGCTAGATTGTTTTATTAGGCCAGACTCTCTTTATTTATTGATTTATTTATTTAAATTATTGAAAGACACTCATTGCTTTATATATAATCTGGCAAGGTTAAATAGACCATCTTACTTGTGACTACAATTCAACATTATTTGACTTGTAAAGGGAACATTATAACCAAAACCAAAGATTTAAAAGCTTTTGGAGCATGTGTCAAGTTGTTCAGTACAGAATAGCTCCTGAACGAAGCTTCAATGATAGCGTATTGTTTAGACAAATAAGTGCTGTTCATTGATGTATTCCTGCTGTATATACTGCACGCATAATACTGTTGCTAATTAGTTTTGTGGCATGTCTGGGCAGAGTTCATTTCAACATTGTCTTGTTCAGAGCTGGAGGTAACGTCTGTTTGGCAACGACTAGTTTCCAAACTTTGAATCGGTGAAGTTTCAGAAGTGTTTTTAAACCTGGATCACCGACCTGTTTTCTGTAAGCATTGTCTATCCTTCCTATTAAATTAAAATAACAAAGTAACCTTGGGTAGACTGAACAGAATTGCAGACTTATGGTTTAGTGGGTGGAGGTCTTGCCCTTTTTTTCAATTCCGGGTGGGGTTTTTTCTCACTCTGTACTTAAGCATTTAGCAATTGGCATGGCTTCCAGCTGCTATGCCATTAGCTGAGTTAGTATCTAACACTGCAAAGTGGAGCCAACGCTGTGGCCTGTGAATAATTTAGGTAGCAGCTGAGATGTGTGGATTGCATTACAGGAGAAGTATGGTGGCTTGCAGAAAAAATAAAAAAAAAAACTACAAGCTTTGATTCAACAAAATATGTTGAATCGAAACTTAATATAGTGTAGTTTTTTAGGTTACTTTGTTGTGCCCAAGTGGAAGTCCATAACTGCAGCAGTTTTTAGTCACAGTGGTATTGCAAAATTACAATTTTTTTGCTTGTTTATTTAATCACAATTTTTTTTTAATATATTAAAAATAGAATGGATAGAATCCTAAGGTAAACATTTTTACTTTTTAAATGTTTTTTTTGTTTGTTTTTGAGCCAACTCTGTTAAATTAAACTCTTGGAAAAGTGATGATTGTGAAACAAGTTCACTTTAGGTTTTTCTCCCTTAACTTGATTGAGACTATGAACTCATTCACACTTGCAATTTAAGACGCCCAGGCCTTTTCTCACATGTGAAAGCTCCAAAAAAGAAAAGGCAGCCCAGATCTGGCCTAGATTTAGGCCACAGTTTTCAATCCTGCAATCTAGGACCAGGGCCAGCCTTCATACACTGCTGTGCAAAAGTCTTAGGCATGTTGCATTTTTCTTTGATGCATTATGAGCATCAATAATTTACTCAAAGCCTCCAGTAGTGTTTTCTACTATTGCAACAACCTTGACTTGCATAAAGAAGGAAATACATGGAGTGAAATAGCTTTTCAACACACTTTTCAGCTTTTAACACTCGATTTTAAGCATGATCACGTACAGAGAAACAGCATCTGTAATTGACAAACCCAGGACTGGAAGACCCAAAAAGCTGTCCAACAAAGATTAGCAATATTTGAAGATAATATCCGTAAGGAATAGAAAGAAGACAAGTGCTGAATCGACACCAGAACTGGCAGAAGGAAAGGGTGTCGTTGTCCATCAAATCAACAGTACGAAGGTTACTCTTGAAATCAGGACTTAACCCTTTGCGGTCCTATGTCGGACCAGGTCCGACATTAGTCTTCCCTTTCCAGTCTGATGTCGGACCCTGTCAAAAAAATGTCAGTTTTTTTACATTTCGTGTCCTGAGATCAACAAATGAGAAAAAGAGACCTTCGTTTTCTTTTTTTCAAAACTCTTTTTGAGGAAAGTTACCGTTTTTTTTTTTGGCTATCCGGAGACTTACCTTCGGTCTTTTTTGCCGTATAGACTACCGGGGTACCAAAAAAAAAATATATATATATATATATATATATATATATATATATATATATATATATATATATATATATGTGTGTGTGTGTGTGTGTGTGTGTGTGTATATATATATATATATATATATACACATACACACACATATATACACATATATACACACACACACACCATAACACTGCTACTGTGCAGCATTGAAAAAAAATCTGATAAAGCATCTGATACAAATCAAGAAATACTGTATATCCTAATAGCTCTTCCATTCTGAGTGCAAGCTATTGTTCCATAAAAAAAAAAAATTATTAAAAGCAATTAGTCACATTTTAGGCGTGCTTTTCAGTCACATATGTGAACATGCAAAGGCGTCTTAAACTGCAAATGTCAACAGGTTGCAGGCCTAAATATGTGCCGGGCCTGGGCCAGCATAGTAGTGTGAACGGGGTCTACGTTTCTTTGATAATGTATAAAAAATGTTTTAAAAAAAGGCAGCTCCTTATTTTTAATTCGTACTGAACGCAAATAGCGAGTGAAGTTAAACAGATTTAATTAAATTGTAATTAAACTATTTGCAAAACAGGTTAACGTTTTTTGCAACAAGCCATTAAGATGTTAAATCTGGGAAAAGCAAGTTAACTGAACTCGATGCCTGTTTTTCGAACGATTTTATATTTTGTGTGCCCAATTAATCGTTTGCTATTTGGAGGCTTAACTGACAGCCCTAGCTCATTATAACCTTTTAAAGGTTAGATCACGTGACCATAAATAAAAACTGAGCCCTAAGCTTAGCATGCACAGAGAGAATATTGATTTTGAAGTTTGCAGGATAAGGTTGTGCTGCAGACAATAGTGGGTGCAGCAGTTCCTATTGATTCTACTTGTCAGAACTAAGGTCTGGCAAATGAGGTAATGCTCTCCTTCTGAAACATTACAGCTTATGCTTGGGCTCTGTGTATCTCTTTCCCGGTAAACGAAATTAAATCTTAGCCGCACACAGTACATGCTCGTCGTGCATTTTTTTTAAACGGCACTTTGAGTATCTCGTCCTTGTAAATCAGACTTGCTCTCTTAGTTACCAGGGGCACGCCTGGACTTTGAACCTATAGCATTAAAGTAAACACTGTTGTTTGTATGTAATAGCAAACAGTCTACAGTTAATTATCTAAGAGAGAGGTTTATACTGTGTGCTGTGGAGGAAAGGAAAATTTGATGCTTGCCATTTCTCTTAGTGAGCAGGGTGGTGAAAGTATGTTGGAATGACAAGAGTACATGATGTTCTTAAACTCAACATCAAGGAGTTTTCCCAGTTGGACAGTAGCACTCGCTTGAAAATAAAAAGCTTTTTTTTTTTCCCCTCTCAAATCAACATGACATTTCTGAAGTATGTGTTTGCTGTAATATTTTGCACTGGACCGTTACATTGTAGCTTTACTCCAAAACAGTGTTTATATAAACTGCCATATTTAAAACCTTTGTATTTTTAATATAAACATTAAATGTGCAGTGTATTGGGAGACCCATATCCTTTACGAAGTTGTTTTCCAAATAATATTTTAGTAAAATAGTACAAAAATAATGTTTGACAAGGATTGATTTAAAAATCCATGAAATGTCCGTATCTGGTTTAGTAAGACCTTGAAGCTGTGTAACAGTAAAACATTTTAATCACTGTGTAGATTAGTTTATAATGAAATGTACGAAAGGGTTGTAGAAAAGGTGATTACAGTTAATTAAATGCGATTGCTTAATCTCATCATAATGTTACCCTTAACCCTTTGCAGTCCTGTGTCGGACCAGGTCCGACATTAGTTTTCCCGTTCCAGTCTGATGCTGGACCTTGTCCGACATCATCAAAAAATCGTAAAGCACAGGTCTCTAGTCATTTTTTTTTTCTCCGGAAAAAGCAGAGAAAACCTTTCAATGACCGAGTGAGACCGAAAAAAGGGCGTATCTCAAAGCCCCATGCACTACAGAGATAACACGGACATAAAGGAGATACCTGCTTCTGCATCCAGCGCTCAAAGAATATCACGGACATTTGCAGAGCTTTAGGAGATGTTATAGAAATAAAGTGACGACTTGGATCGCATTAATGAGGAGTTTGGTGATAAAACGAGTGATCTGGAGAGGATTTATCAGTATACGCCTTTTATAAAGAGGTATGCGAAAAATACAGTGAACAAGGGGTGGGGCTTGGCTGGAGATACAGTACTGAGTGTCCTTTTGCAATTCAATGCGTTTTTAAACCTGTTTTACTCTGAAATATATTTTAAACAGCGCGTGTGAAGTAAATTGGACCTGACGTGCCTGACAAGCGCTGAATAAATGGACTGCAAAGGGTTAAATCTGTATAAGAACCAGGCTTTAAACAGATATGGTTGCTCAAGATATTTTGGGTCATATTAAACCTTTTTTTGCAAATATTCCTGTCAATGTTGTATGTATTACTGTAAGTTACTTCTTGGAGGGGGGGGGGGGGTTGGTTTTGGTAGCGTACCCCCCTCATACATTTCAGTAGCATTTAGCTCCACACTGTAATATACAAACACTCCTGTAATAATACCTTGATAGCAATTACCTCACTGTGCTGATAGACTGAGGAGCATTACCTCATCCTGTCATTTAAAAGCATCACCTCCCCATGTTCTGTGTCTAGGACTGTGAGTCAGTGGAGGTTGTAATCAAGAACACAATCAACCCCTGACACTCCCGATAGTACTAAACTGTTAACACTATTTAAACACGGGGAGATAATAACCCCAAAATAAATGCTGGCTTACTGCAAAACAAATCCAACCTAGAGCAAAAATATATTTATTTGCAGTTATTGCTATACCTAAATTAGCAGTAGTTCTACATAAGCATGCTTCTGTCTAATGTTCTGTAGCTGGCTAGAAGCAAAACCACATTTGCACTTTGCAAGCTTTTTTTTTTTTTTTGAGGCCACGTACAATGTAATGCTATGATGCATACAAATATATTGTGGTTGCACTCTATAGGCTTGTTCTTGAAGCATTTGAGGGGCTGTGGTGGAGAGCTTTCAGTAGTGGAATTTTGCTATGCATGGCATGCTGTCATTGCAGGGTGTATATAGCCCTTGAGAGAAATACATTGATCACTTTTTTTTAGTTTTTGTTTTTAAACGCCAGATAAGATGAGGGAATTTTATTACACAGTACACGCCCTATGAAAAAAAAAATTGGAAGAATTTCTACCAGTGCAACCTCAGAGCTGCTTTGAAATAATGATCCCCAGATGGTGTTACTGAGGTGGCAAGCCATGTGCGTGTCATACTTGAGTTTTCTTTCTATAATACTGACGGTGTCATAATCTGGGGGTATATGGATGCTGTCTTTATGTATTAAAACACAACACAGCAGTAATGTTACAAAGCTGCCGCACAGCTGAAGCCTCCTGTCCCAGAAACCATGATCATTTCAGTCAGGTTACATTACTGGCGATGTCCAATAAACTGTAACCGTTTCCCTGCCGTATTGTTTTCACTTCTAGCCATAGCAATGCTGTCAGCCACGCCATTTAAAACGCTGCCTTTTCAGTTGGTTGGTGGGGGTGGGGGGCTTCCCCTGCCGGTTCCCCTTTTTAGTGTTATTTATTTTAAATTTCTATTGGAAAAAGGCCGTATGAGCTATAATTAGCTCGTTTACAACAGCGTCCAACAGCATGGTGGAGGTTATTAAAACGAGTGATCAGGAGAGGATTTATCAGTATGCAAATCTATAAAGAGGTATGTGAACAATGGTGGGGCTTGGCTGTCGATACAATACTGAGTGTCCTTTTGTGATTCAGTGCCTTTTAAACCTGTTTTACTCTGGAGAGAGGAAAAAAAAAAAATTAAACGTGTGAAAATAAATTCGACCTGATGCGCCTGACAAGCGCTGAATAAATGGACTGCTAAGGGTTGAGGTACATTGCCCTTTTTATCCAGATAAGTCAAAACATTTATATAAGGCTAGCCCTTAAATTGGGAATTGAGAATTGTGGTTGAAAAATTTGTCCAAAGAATTGTTGGTAAAATGCTTTCACCTGGAAAAGAGGATTCCACAGTTCTTGCCAGTAAGTGCAGTATGTTGTAATTTGTAGTTTATTCATTATTATTTTTATTTATTTATTTTCAGATATACAAGCATTTAACAAAGCCTTATAGTGTAGTTGGCCAAATAAAAATTACAAGCTCTGTTTTGGGAGTGGGTGTGCCTCTGTTCTTGTGTAAACAACTTAAAAGAATTCTGTAATCTGTATTTGTCTGTCCAAATTATTCTGACATTCCTTGGCCTTTCTTGACACCTGTGTCCTTGCAGCATAGAGGTGGTGATTTGACTTTAGATTCAGATCATTGTTGAATGTCCCGTGCTAGAGAGTCATTCGGTATGTACGTATTCCAGGTTACTCAAATATGTAGTCTGTTAGTGTGTTGAATACCAAACGGCAGTTGTTCAAAACAAGTCGAAGGTACAGCCTCCTTGTGTGAGTCACTCGGACGGGAATGTCCAGTCCCCGCGCAGAGGAAAGACTGAACTGAATGTTCATAAACACAGCGTACATAAACAAGTGACATTCAGTATGTCTGTGTTCGTTTTCCCTCCCAGTGGAGTCTTACATTTTGACAAGCCCACTGAATCCATTTCATTGACATATTGTGGGTGGGAGAATAGACACAAATCTGCACCCCTCTGTCCATAATTTTATAACTGCATACAGTATATTTACCTGATTTTAGATGCAGTGCTCCTGACTAACACCCATTGTAAATCCACGCATGTACATTTGCCCTTTTGTAGACATGTGATGTCTAGCAACAGTAACAACTTGATTTGGTCTGAATTTGTGCTAGAAGGGGCCTGCAATATATGTTATAGGTGGCAGGTTTTAAAGCACAGCCATTTAAACATGCAGCTGTTTTCATTCATGGAGTATTAGTTTGTTTTCAAAGACTTGACGGTGCTACAGTCTATTAGTTGTGTCATGGGCAGGAGAAAGCAGAAACAGGATTCTGGGTAACTATGGTAACCAAATTTTGATTTGGTGACAATTTAAGATAAACAGGCAGATTAAGAACACAACTGTAAATATAATTTTTGCAGGAGGGTCTAATTTTACAAGACCACATGACATAATCCAGTATACAGTAGTCTTAGAAATTGAGCCTTTGGCTTTTTTTGGTGTTGATTTTGAGATATACAGTCTTAAAATAACAAGCCTATTTTATTCAGTTGCTTCAGTAGGGCATATAATCAAATGTATCCAAAAAACATGTACTGTACTTTTAAGTTAAATCATTTCTACTTTAAACTAGATTATTTAAATAAATGGTGCATATTTTTTTTTAATCTTACAATCTCAAATACATTTTTATAGGCCTAAACTGTTAGGCTGATAATGTTTACAGTCTGTCATGCAGTGAGCTGTACAGTATGTAAATTTAGTATGCAGTTGGAAATGTAGAAATAGTTTAGATTCTTACCCAAGTGTTTTTAAATGTACAGTATTTGAGATTTTAAGCAGCTTTGGTCTAATGTTGCAAATAAGCAGTTTGACTGCATTTTCTGATCTGTTGGCAAAAGCTGTAAAAATAGCACTCGTCACCTCTGCACATTTTGAAAACACACATGCAGCTAATTTTAAAGGTTGAAGTTAAAACAAAAAGGGACTTGGGTTTTTCTGTTACATTTTTCTCCCTTTTGATCCATTAGTTGGCCTGGAGCAAAAAAAAATTCCCATATGAGAATGTGTGGTCTACAGTACTTCTAAGGCAAGTCTGTTTGCAAGCTGCAATTCACCCCCTTATGAGGACCAAAGAGCTGAGCATCATTCTGACTGACACCGGGCTCTAGCATGTGCATTTTAGAGAGGCTACAGTTGCAGCCAGTTCTAAGCAGAAGAATCCTAACAAGTTGCTGTGTGTGTCATTATGGTTGGTACACTGCTGTAATGTATGATTCTACCAATAGTTTCCTTAGTGTAGAATAAGGTGTCCAGTGGACAATACGTATTTCAGTGCCACATTGTTTTAACCACTGACCATATTAAATATACACACCAGTCTCTGTTTCTTTGCAGTTACACACTTGTATTCTTAGGTTCTCTCCAATGTAATACCTGATTTGATGCATAGGGTAACAAGTTCCAAGCTTTTCCAAGACATGCAGTAGTATGCACACTTGCAATAGGGTGAATTGTGTGTGTGTGTGTGTGGGGTGGGGGGGGGGGGTGGGGGGTAACCTTTCTGTAACTCCCGAGTTCAGAAGGACTGAAACGGGCACTGAAAGGACCGATCTGCTGACTTAGCCACCACATGGAAATGTCACAAACCAGTTTTTATCCAAGGCAGTACCAGATTTATTGCTGTTATGAATATCTGCATAATGCAGACCTAGTTGTTCAGACAGGCAGAACGAGCGATGATTTTCAAGGATACTGGATCACAGAAGTCCTTTTTTTTTTTTGTTTGTTTTTTTTTTTTTAACTTTAAACCAAGGATACAGTATGTGCAGACCAGTCTCCTTGGGCTGATGTTTTTATTTATTTGTTCCACTTGCCTGTCAGCACTTTAGCGGCTTATTTTTTCTCTGTCCTTCACTGTAGATATGGTGATGTTTTTAATCATTAACAGACCAGAGTGCTTGGCTGTCCTCTCACTTTTATTCCCCCCCCCCCCCCCCCCCCCTCTTTTGGATAAAGTTGCTTGATCTTATGGGGATATTGAAACTGGTTTTACTGTCCCAATTGTATTAATGAAATGGAACTTTCTAAAATATGAAATGTATAGATGGTATTGTAAACTTGGTTGATTTCTGGGTAATTAAACCTAACTTTAAAACCGTTAATTTCCCAGTTAACTGGGCTACAAATTCTGAAGGCATGCTGGATGGATCTTGTTGGTTTTACATTGTAGTAATTCAGTGTAAAACTAATTTATAGTTTTGATTTAAAAAAAAAAGTAAGCTACCTCATATCAATTATTTTTATTTGCAATTGTCCCCACGCACACACTTTCTTGCAGTATTGAATGCTTCATCCATTAGCTAATTGTTCAGCTACACACATTGTTTACAGCTACACGAAAATGTGTTGGTACAGTAGATTAATCCAGCTTCAATTATATTTAAAATTGCTGTACTGTATTCCTAAAGGAGTGCTAACTAAGGTTTTAAAATCAATTTTCATGCATCTTCTTTTTTAGCACTGGGAGTGTTGAACAAATTGTAGATCTGTTGGTTCACTGGTTCATTTCTCAGTTAGCAGTATACTGACATTGCAAAGATAACTTAATGGTACAAAGCCACTTGCTATGCTGTACCTCAGTTTCACTCCAATTTAAAAAATATGTGAATTACAGTAGGCTACGGTATGAAATTAGACAAGGGGGTATACAGTAATGCTAAGACAATTTTTTTTTTTTTAAACCGTGATTATCCACGCTGTATGGTTAATGCTCCTAGGATTTATTTTTTATTTGCTAGGAAAAAAAAAAAACCTTTGTACCATTATAGCATTTGTGTAGGAGATCTTGGGAAGCAATTGGAACCCATTTTCACCTGCCCTAGCTGTCGGCTGTTGAACGTTTGTCGGGAGGGGGTTTGAGTTCCTAACCTTCTGTTCTCCATCTGTTTGCTTTCAGGCATCTTGTTTCTCGTGCTTCCTTCTCTGCTAAGGTTAGAGGTGCCTTCAAGGCAATGTTTTCTGTTGCTGTGCAACAGTTGCTTTCATTAATGATTTAAACTGTCATTAGATAGAAACCATCTTGCTGTGGTTAATTGTTCAGTAGCTTTTTAAGTACAGTAACAAGTGTTACAAATTGTAGTATTTGATGTTTGTCGCAAGAAACTGTTTTAGGAAGCCAATTTTGGTGCAGTTGTGTTTTTATTTTAAAAAGCCTTAATGTTAATATTAATTTGTTTTATCAAAAGTATATTTATTATCCTTTTTAATGGATTTCTTTAATGAGGCCTTTACAAAGACCTTTAAGTCCCAGATCAAAAATATTGTACCAGGGTTAACTCACTTAATATAGTACATTTAAAAAATCTCACTTCTGTGGATTGAAGCTGGCATATTCTTGTAGAAAATTATAAAATTAAACCATTGTGTTTCTTTTGTTTTAATTTTGCAGAGCGCCAGAGATTATTTTGGGGTTGACATTTTGTGAAGCCATAGACATGTGGTCGCTGGGGTGTGTCATTGCAGAGCTGTTTCTTGGATGGCCGCTATATCCTGGAGCACTGGAATATGATCAGGTACTGTATTAATTCAAATCCAGGGAGCAACACAACAGGGAGCATGTTCTATAGTTAGAGCTGCTGAAGTTGGCAGCTGTTGTCCAGTCTTGCAGTACAAGACTGCTTCTATAGTTGGCAGTATCTGCTTCTGAGTGATTTTGAGCTGCTCATTGAGATGTGGAAGACTAAATCAATGGACAGCAAATTTCATTTTAGGAAGTGCTTGTTTGACTTGCATTGGGTATGTTTTATCATGGTTAGAATGCTTCAGTCCAACTATGTAATATTTCATGTTAAATGGAACAGCATACTGTTATTCTGCTCAGAAGGAACTCAGTTAATGATTATCAGCTATTGAGCATTTGCTATGATAAACTGTGGGCTGTATGTGTGTACAGTGTATCTTGTATTGCATTTATGTCATCATTTCTACCATAAACCAACAGCAATATAGCTCTGCTTTTCCCAGTCTGGTGCAGTTTGCTGATTTTAAATGTTAGTCTAAAATTAATGAGAATTCTCTACTAAGTAACAGTTTTAGTTGTAACTGCAGTAAATGGCTCTGTAGAAACTACAAAGGCTTTTTAAAGCAAGAGCTTTCATTTAATGTCCTCCATTAATTTGAAAGACACACTCTGCTGGGAAATGTTGCTGGCTGTACGCAGGTGCAGTGGAACACAGTGCTGATGAGCACATCCTGCACTGTCTGCGATTAGCTGAGATTCAGTCTTCTTGTCCCTCTAATAGTGGAAGAGCTGCATGTCTGCATGGGCAGTATTTGCTCTAATCTGGCAGACAGCTGCTAGTGTGTTAGCGTCGCCACCTTTTATTACCGTAGATGCTACATTGGGGCTGTAAATCTGTCTTCCCAATGTAAAATTAAATCAAAGCTTTTGTGCTGATGTGTACAATATGTATGTTGGCGTATAAGACATGTCAAAAGCACCAAAATTTTTTTGGCTTGTTGTTTTCAGTGATCCCCTTTTGGTTTTTTGGAGGCCATTTTAAGCAGTGAATGCAACGACAACTTATGGTTACTCTACCTGCCAAGTTTTCATTGTTCTATGGTGAATATTTTTCCCACAGCTGCAGCTTAAAGCAACAAGTGACTTTAAATAGATTCAAGATGGAAAGGATGGCTGGACTTTCAGGTCAGGTTTGAGGTGCAGTAGCAGAGAAATGCTTTGTTATTAAACTGTGACTTTGAGAGGGTGGAGGTTTTTGAACTCCAGCCGTACTTGGCCGTGTACTCGGCACAGTGTAAGTGTGCTGGAATTAGAGTCCTGCTGCTTTGCTGACCATTGGGCAGTTGTGTGCCAGTACAGGCTCTTATTTCATCACCCCAGCAGAATATATTTTTAAACCAAAGCAGAGTTCCATTTGTTGTGCCCTACTCTCAGAAGGATTTAATTTGCAGACAAATGAAAAGGTATCATTTTCATATGCTGTAGGAATTTTAAACCCAGTTGTGAAAGCCACAAGGGTTTAAAACAAATTTTTTTTGTTTTCAAATCCTTGAAATTAGGACACGTTTGATCAACATGGCTTTTACTGCTAAATTAGAAGCAGAAAGATTGTTAGCATTCATAACACAACGTGTGTAGTGGGAAATCTGTAATGCATAGCAGAAGTGTCTGGTTAGAAGCTTTGTGGAAGCTTTTTGTAAAACAGAAAATAACTTGCTGGTTCTGTGTATGGTATCAGTTTAATCTGTTGCAAAGTTAGCAGGGGGAAGTGAGCAAAGCAACATTTAATTCCATATTTGGTCATGCCTATAATATGTAAAGCATCCATAGAGTGATCATGCGATTGTTTGTTTGGTTACCAGACACTCTAATTTGTGTACAGCCAGTTATGATTCCCTCAGTAATAATTCAATAGTAACTTGCTTTGCTAGAGCCCCAGTGGTCATTTAATCTTCATTCCAATGATCATTATTGCAAATGCTGTAATTGCTGTGTTATGTGAAGCAATGTGGTCTGATGTCATAATGGGAAACCAGTACACTTTACAGAATACTTTCTAACATTACAGAATAGCAACTTCTAGAGAAAAATCAGAATGTGGAATGATGGATTAGGCCTATGACTAGGCTTGGAATACCAACTTGCTTACAGGCTTACAGAATGTTGCTAATGGGAGTTCATACTAACACTGTGATGTCACTAACGTCAAAATGGCACAATGCCTTGCCTTGAGCTAATAAAACCTGTAGCTGCTATTTGCAGGTTGCTAGCATGCTTATTTTAGTTTCTCTACACACCGGATGCAATGCGACAAGTGAATGTGTTGCACGACAATAAAAAAATAAAATGTATTTGATACGAGATGTTCACACTGCCTGCGTTGTGACGTGTGACACTGAAGCAACACAGAAGCGATGTAAATAAAAAAAAAAAAAAAAAAAAAGGAATGGTTTTTATTTTTGTGATTATCACACGGCAGCTAGGGAACTGACCAGTGAAGCCTTCTATAAACAATGGCTGAAGAAAAGAGAATTCTTGCAGTATCAAAATACCCCGAGCTGTACAATAAAGGACACAAAAATTCGAGACACGGCAATGAGGGAGAACATCTGGGAACTGGGTATAGCTGCTGTGTATGATTAGTTCACCTTTACCGAAATAAGTATTCTGAAAAGCTATTGTGTATTCTACATTTTTATTAGCTGTATAGTAGGACTATCATATGTGTGATTTACAATATGAAGAGAGTGAGCCTATCACATCGTGCACGCCTGTCAAACAGAGTAAAAATAAAATATATTTGTGTGTTTTGTTAGTCTTTAATCATAATGTTGATACTTGCTTTTGTTATCTCCTGGATGCTTTACATTACATTGATACACCTAAAATATAGTTTAATTAAAATATATCTATATCATAGATATGCGTGTGTGTATACGCAAGTTATTTGTAATATTAGATTGAAAAAAAAAAAGCAAACCTAATTTGATACATTAACTTTTGTCAGACGCCAATAGTGCTGGTTGTTTGACACATTAGTGAGGTTTGTTAATATATTTCTATGGGGTGGGGAGGAGAGGATTTGCCCTAACATCGCCGCTGGTGTGGAAGGTAGTGTCGCAGTGAAAATACAATTTTATCGCCGGTCAAATCGCATCACATCCAGTGTGTCAATGTCCTAAAGCCAGAAATCCTTTTCCAACAAAAGGAGGATATCATTTTCTGATTTGAACTAAAACACAAGCTGCTACTAGATGCCTGTTGTCACGGAGCATATATTACTGAAATGAGAGCGAGGGTTATAAAGCCTCATCAAAAATATTCATGTTATAATTCAAGCATATGGTTGAATCATTCATGAGGTCTGTTCAGCTAGTCCATGTTCACCCCATAGTAACTAACCAACCCATTTTTGTTCCATTTTTTCCCCCTCAGATTCGATATATTTCGCAGACCCAAGGCTTACCTGGGGACCAGGTTTTGAATGTGGGGACAAAGACAGCAAGGTTTTTTTGTAGAGAGTCAGATTCACCATATTCAAAA
The DNA here is from genome assembly GCF_017654505.1 of Polyodon spathula. Classification (NCBI taxonomy): domain Eukaryota; kingdom Metazoa; phylum Chordata; class Actinopteri; order Acipenseriformes; family Polyodontidae; genus Polyodon; species Polyodon spathula. Next base: position 363,899 of record NC_054550.1, on the reverse strand, counting down.
TGGAGGTACTTTAACTTTCTTTTTTCTTTTTTTTTTTTTTTTTTTTTTTTTTTTTTAAAGTTTCTTAAAATGGAAAAAAAAAGCTAGACGCTGCTTTATCCAGTGTTTAAAAACATTCACTCTGCTTCTGGCACTTGGACTTGAATCACCAACTTATTGTTAAGCCACAGCTGTTCCATTCCAAGCACAGTAGTTCATAAGAACATGTCCCTTGATTCCCTTCAGGCTGTTATAATTTACTGTTCCAAGGATCCTGGCCAGTTACCCTTGTTAAACTTTTGATGTTTCTTTAGTCCACAGAGGAACACGAAACAGAGACAGGGATGAAGTCAAAGGAAGCCAGGAAGTATATCTTCAGCTGTTTGGATGATGTTGCGCATGTAAGTGAAGGGATTGCTCTGGGTGCTTTTTTGAGTGAAAGCATGCAATTACTACAGTGTGTAATACTGTATGTTGTATAGGCGTGAACCCACTACCCTTTCCTGAAAACGTTACGGTTGTTATAGTTGGTAAGTTGCTGTTATTGCATTTGCTTTAACCGCCTGCCTTATCCTTTTTACTTCGTCTTGTTTAGGTTTCTTCCACCTGGTATTGATTGTACTATTATTGTTGTTGTTGTTTCTTTCGCTAGGTGAACATGGTGATGGATTTAGAAGGAAGTGACTTGCTAGCAGAGAAAGCGGACCGCAGAGAGTTTGTCAGTTTGTTGAAGATGATGTTGTTGATTGATGCAGATAAAAGAATGACTCCGGCAGACAGCATGAACCACCCTTTTGTCACCATGCATCACCTTTTAGACTTTCCTCATAGCAACCAGTAGGTTCCTGGATCATTTGTTTTGTGCGATTGGTTATCCTGTTTGTAGTTTGCTCAGCATTTGTGTTTTTGGGGGGTTTTTTTCTGCTTGATTCCTCCCATGTTTTTAAACTGTGGAAGCACAGATGGTTGGTTTTTAAAAAATAGATTCCTCTATGTGGTTAGAAACCACACTTTTTGCCAACTGATGACTTGCACAATTGCTAAAGACAAGTTGCATGCTATAATTATACTTTTAAGGAATGAATGTAAGGCTAGGAGTTCCCTTGAGCCAACTACTAATTTCTGATTGTTATGCAAGTAAGTTTAATTTTCAGTAACTTGAAAGAAGGGGTGGGGGGTGGGGGGGGGGGGGGTTATTTCTCATATGTTTTAATTGTTCATTTTGAATTGTGCTACACAAATGTTAATGCAGTTTTTTTTTATTTTTTTTTTTTTTTTTTTTCCCCTCCCAGTGTGAATTCATGTTTTCATATAATGGATGTTTGCAGAACACGGTCTAACACATATGATCTAAGCAATCGCAATAAGATACCATTCATGAGACCAGTCACATCAGGCAATGCAGCAAACCTGACTCTGGCTTTTAATAAGATGGGAACTGTCCACACTCAAGTAAGCATTGGGATCATGTTTCATTTTGCTTGTGAAATACCGCTTAGTGGTTAGAGCTGAGCTACAAACCCTTGACTAGTTGCATCTTCCCCTATGCCTCTGTTCACTCTATGTAAAATTGTACATAACTCTTGCAATGGAGATAAAGTAAAACGGAACTGCAACATGCTATCATCCATCACTTCCTTAGTAGTGTAATTGTTTGGTCACTTAAGTACGGTTTTCTGGACTAATTGTGGAAGAGATAAAGGATAGTGACATCACTCTAGCAGAACACAGTTGCAACTGTCAGAAAATGAAATGCCAGGTAGTTATTCTTAACTGTTTTCCTAACAGTATTTGTGGTCTGGTTGGCATATACCAGAATAACTCTACACTATCTGCCCAGTATGTATAAAGGCAGCCATAGCCTCATTAATATGTTGATAATTAGGCAGCATTGTTTATTATATAAAATGTATTTTACTATGTAATAATCATTTCAAAATGACTGACTATTCTAATCAGTCATGGATTTTATTCATTTTTATAATTGTATCAGGAAAGGAGTAGGGCTCCCTGACAGTAGGACCTTGTATGCCTTTTAGACTGAGTCTTTTACTATGATCTTTTCTGAGACTCTAGGCTGAGGTCTGAGTATTTCCACTAAAAAACGGTTTAGGTTTAACCCTGCTACTTGCATGATTTTATTGAAAAATTAGGCAAGCTTCTTCAAGATTGTCAATAGAAACTTGCTTTAATTCATATGTAGTAATTTGTGTGAAGTAGTAATGCCACCTAGTGGGAATATATTAACACACTTATTTTCCTTTCGGTTATTATGAGACTTTATGAAGACTGCATTGGCTAAACTGTACAATATACCATTTAAAGTGACATGAACACAGTGTAGTTTGAGACGTGGCTGCTTCTGTCGTTTTTGTTTGGAGTGTTATAGATGCTCATCCTCTTCTGATTGTTCCAGGCTTTAGCACCACCTGTGATGCACTGTGGGATGTCGCTGCAGACAGGAATGGCTCCGTTTGGGTGCAATGATTCTTTTCAGCAAACATTGATCCTCTGTCCCCAGGGCATCCAAGGTATGGTGGAATATGGCCCTTGCTGTTTTGTTTTGGTCTGAAATTTAAGAAAAGGAAGAGAATAATTTTAATGGTAAAATATAAGCATTGATATAATTAAATGGATAAACATGTATAACCTCTTACTTCAATTTCAGCACAAAATTAACCTATGTAACTGATGTTTTTAATACCAAACTGGGTGTGTTAAGTTTTTAGGTGCTGAATTGAAGATTCATTCAGTGTGTGTGCTGTGTATTTACGAAGGTATAGCATACACTAACTCTTTCAATATTTATATAGCTGTTTTCGTTCACATTTTAGCGGGAATTCCCACTAACCCAAACAAGCCTGCTGTATATGCTGTCAGAATGGACAATACTGTTCCGCTGGTGACACAAGCCCCAGCAATACAACCTTTACAGATTCGCCCAGGAGTTATCACTCAGGTCAGAGTCTATCACAGTGATGTCGTGAATTTACATTATCATTTGGTATATGTGTATAACAGTGCAGCATAAGGAAACAGCTGTCTTGAATGTCTTGTATGTTTCAGCAGACATGGTCCAATCAAACTGGGCAGATACTAGTACCAGCCTGGCAGCAAGTAACCCCTGTGGCTCCTTCTACAACAACACTGACATCTGACACTGTGGCGGGTCCACAGAGACTTGGTGACTGGGGGTATGTGGTCTTGTTGTGGTTTCTTTTTTAATTTTTTTTTAAAGATAAAAATGATTAATACTTAAGAATAATTTAATTGCTGTGAAACCTTAATTTTTTTTTCTGGCAGAAAAGTGCACCACCATGGCAACCATTATAACTCCATGATGCCACAACCTCTTCTAACCAACCAAATGGCTATGTCCACCCACCAGCCAATAAGTATAGGCATTGCCCATGTCATATGGCCTCAACCTTCAGCTGCTAACAAAAGAAATAAACCTTGTCAGAACAGGTAAGTAAGGACACAATAGGCAATCCTATAATAGTTTGCGTTATTTGTTGTTTTTTGTGTGTGTTTGTTTTATTTTTTATATATAAATGTTACGCTCACAAGGTCTGATTTTTTTGGACACACTTATTTTTTCACCTTGGAGTGGTTCCCACAGATGTGTGTTGCTTTTTTACAGGAGTAATTTCTTCCACAACAGCAATACCCAGAACTTGGTACGCCTGTCTCCAAAGATTTCAGGCAATGTAAAGAATGATGAAGCAGAACGTTGTACAGGAGAAAGTCAGGGCAATCGCAGCCCACAGAGAGAGGAGAGGAGCTGCTGTAAGCCGTCTGTCATGCAGGACGCTGACTTGGCCATCTGTAACAAGCAACGTCAGACTATCGTCATCGCTGACTCTCCAAGTTCTGTGGTCAGCGTCATTTCCATTAGCAGCGATACAGATGAGGAGGAGGTGGCACAGAGACACTCTCTGGGAGAGTGAGTATCGGGATCTCAAATCATTTTCAGTGCATTGTATTTTAGAAGAACTTGCAGAATAAAACGGACCAGGTTTTTAAGCAATGAAGATCCACAATATTCTTTTTTTTTTTTTAATGGAATTTCTTGCTTTTTTAGATGTAAAGGCAGCCCGGATTGTGAAGCTTGTCAGAGCACACTGAACATTGACAGAGTGTGTTCTTTAAGCAGTCCTGACAGCACCCTGAGTACCAGTTCATCAAACTCTGCCCAGTCTAGTCCATCCCCCTGTAAAAGGCCAAACAGGTAAAGTGTTTCATTAGGAACAGTTTGAAACTAAAAAAAAATAAAGCATTGGAAAGCCAGAAGACACTGCAGACCTCCAGTGTTTAACTTTGAGCTTCATATTTCTTTTCACATTCCAGCATGTCCGATGACGAGCAAGAAAGTGGTTGTGACACTGTGGATGGCTCCCCTGCGTCTGACTCTTCAGGACAGAACGATAGTCCGTTCATGGAGCGCCGGTTTCTTGGGGATGCCAACCAAAACACTGAAGCAAGAGCTCCGCTGGAGGCAGAGACCATCCAGCCAGCTGTCCGCACCATGGTGGTGCCGCCAATGAGAGTACAAAACAATAATCCAGCTGCTGAGGAGCGGATGGCAAATACAGGTAAAAAGAAGAGTTTTCTGTCACGTTGAAAAGGAGGTGTTACATAGATAAAGACATTTTTGGGCCCTAATGATCAAGAAGGGAATTGTCTATTTCAATTCCTTTTAAAAGTAGCAAAACATTAAACTGTAGATTTTTATTGTCAGGGTCACTGTTCAAAAAGTGACTTCTACAGAGAAGTAGTGACCATTGTATAAAAGTGTGTCATTTCACAACTAACATGACCCTACTTTTAATCTTAGATACCACGTGTCAGTCCTTATTCAAGGGCCGGTCTGCTCCTGCAAGATTAAACCGGTACTCTTCAGCAGTTAACCGCCAGCAAAAAATGACATCAGCATTCCAGCAACAGCACATGAACTTTGGACAAGTATGTTGTGTTCCAGCAATGATTTATCTTGTATATTTTTTTATATAATATTATTATTTTTCAATTTAATTACGAAGTCTGAGTGTAATGAAGAGTGAGTTGTGACTCTGGCTGTATTTTATTTTTTTACATGACTTTTAATAATACATTTTCATTTCAGTTACCAGCTTCTGACCACTAGTTTTTTGTTTAAAAAAAAAAAAAAAAAAAAAAAAAAAAACTGTTTTATTGATGGATAATGTATTCACAAAAAGGAAAAACTAACAGCTTGTTCAAGTTATTCTAACACAAATTCAATCTGAATTGTTCTTGAACAGGTTCAGCACTATGGTTCTTGCCATCAGGAATGGAATGGAAATTACGGCCACAGGAGACAGCAGGCGTATATCCCTCCCACAATACATGGGCACACCTTCACGCTGCCTCACGGGAGCCCCAATCACAGTGCAGCTCACCCTCACCTGCCTGGAAGTACTCACCTTGGGGGCCAGCCCATCTTGCCCTACCCTCCACCAGCTCCACTTTGCACTGCAGCTCCTGTTGCCCACATCTTGGCTTCACCATGTACTACAAGGCCTGTAATGCAGCCGGCAACCTACAGTATCTCTCATCCTAACGGCATTGTTCACCAAGTAACTGTGGGCATCAACCATCGCCTGCTGCCATCCCCTACCATTCACCAGAACCAGTTCAAACCAATATTCCCGGCTCATTCGTACATCACAGCCTCACCTGCTTACACAGGCTTCCCTTTAAGCCCAACAAAACTTAGCCAGTACCCTTACATTTGAGTGTTCGTGGGGTTCATTAGCATATAAACACTTGGTTTGGAAAGATTAAATGAAAAACCTGGTGTTCTAATAAATTCTAGCCATGGCACAACAGATAATTAAAAAAATAAAATATTTTTGTGAATCATGTAGACTTGGGTGCAATTTAAACTTTGAGCTTTAAAAAGAATTGAAAACTCACTTTTAATATGTTTGACATTTGATATATTTCTCATCGGAACTTATATGGTTACTCTAACAGTTGAATTATGGGAGTGGAAGTCTAGTTTCTCTCCTACTATTTTTATATATTGCCTTCTAACTTGTGCAAGAGACATCTTCATTTGTGAAGCCATTCAGTATACAAGTGTATAGGGAAACAGAACAGCCACAGCACAGCGTACTCATGATCTGTTTGTTTCTTCCTGTGTCTCCTTGGTGTTTTAAATGTCGAGTCACTTATCTGAAAGGCTGTTCTTCACACTGCATGTGTTCTCCTTGCATGAGCAAAATTGAAAGTTTCCTAGACATTGCTCTTAGTGTTGTCCTAGGAATCTCAGCTGCATTGTAAATCTTTCCCACCCATAGTGCCTTAAATATTTGAGGTTATTAATGTTACTACTTATATTAATGTAATGGACTGCAGCACTTGAAATTCCAATCTGCTGATTTGGTGTTATATCTATATAGATCTAGCGCTATATAGAGAGATTGAGACTAATGCTTATTTTGGGTTTGGCGTGGTAAGTTTGAGGACTAGCAAGCTTTTCCTTTACTAAGAACAGCATGCTTTGCTGTAGTGGGTCTGCTGTTCAACTTTTCTGAATGTCTAGTGTAAAGAACAAGTGTTGAGTATTGCTTACAGTTTGATAATCAACTTCTATTTGGTATACACTTAACTAACAGTATTTGTACTGTTTTAATGAAACTGCAATACAATCAAAGTCGTTGTTGATTTTGTTTTCATGTCTGCCGATTTTTTTTTTTTTTTTAAATGTTTTTTATGAAATATTTAGAAATGTGGTGGGCATGGCTTTGACTAGATAAAGAGAAAATGCAAATATAGTTCATTTGATTGTTATGATAGGGCTTCATCTTCGCTTGAGCGAACCATTCAGTATTTGATATGTATTTATAGTAATAGACTATTTAGTACTGAAGCTTGGCAAGGTGCGAGTTCTTTGTGCATAATTCTCATTTATGCATGTGATTTTAAGTTTTACCCGTTTTTACTTTATTATACCATTTGTTTAAACTTGTGTGTCGATTTGCATATTTTATACATTCCGTCAGGGAGAAAAGTATATGCTGTGTTTTTTGTGTTTTTGTGTTTTTTTTTTTTTATTATTATTTTGATAGTATGTGCGTCAGGTTGCTTTTGCAGCACCAAAGACTTTGTCATCCATTTCCTGAGCAAGGTAGCAATTTTTTTGCATAGACATCAAGTATACTATAATTATTGTGATGGGGTAAAAAAAAATAAAAATAAAACAAATTAAAAAAAAGTATTAAAGTGGTTGAGGCTATGTTAAGCTCTTGGGGCGAATACTTTGTATCATTTATATTGAATGTATCATAGATAAGCTGCTATATAATGGTTGCCACTTCAAATAGCTGTGAAATTAGGTGATTTACTTAGTACTCTCTTAGCATTCTTCTTTCTGTATAAGTCTAATTACCTGAAATAGAAGTGGGTTTTTTAATTGAATTTTTGCTTTAATGTTTGGAGTGTCATTGTGACTACTGTATTGCAAATAATGGAAGTTAGTTGCGTTTGTTTTTGGGGTGTGTGCGTGTTTTTTTGTTGTTTTTTGCATCAGTATTTATCTTCATTAACTTTGAGCTCATCACTGCATATAAATGGATGTCTTGATGTAACTTACTTTTTTTTAATGTTTTCATATTAGCATTTTGTAGCCATGTTGAGCTGTAGCTTGCAAATTTTACTTCACTTTTTTTCAATAAAGCAATTGGGAATGGTGTACTAACATGCAATTTTGCAACTGAGTACTGTAATTAATGTATAGTACAAAGTTGTGTAAAAAAAAAAAAAAAGTCAAGGCATTATCACGTTTAATACGCCACTAAACAGCACTTGTATAACTCTCAATAAGCTATCTGTGGAAAGGGCTGGTGGATGTTTGTTAAATAGCCTTTCTTTCTACTTGGAACTGAAATTGCAGTGTTCTGTTCAAACCATTGTCAAGAACGTGACTTTTGTGCTTGCAATTTGTTTCTACCCCTAAACTAGTTTAACTATTTTTCTGTAAAAACTACAAATTTTAATGTTAAACGCTTTTACATGTTTTCACACAGAAATGAATCCAAAAAGTGTCGGAAGACATTAAACATTGCTATCTGTCCTTTGGAACAGTTCAATGATAATTTCTTGCTTCGTCTGGAGAGTCGTTTTCAGTGATAGCTAAGAATAGAATTTTGAGAGTCCTAATGTTGCTTTTATGTACCCAACTTTTGAAAAGCCCTCTTGACTATTGCAGTTCCTTATTAGTGAGGACAGTGCGATTTCACACTGGGTTAGTGCCTTGAGGAGCTGTGCTGACATCAGGGCTTCAAAAGACTGAAGCTTTGCTTGCCTGTTCTCCCGGATGACAGCGGGGTGTTGTGGAGCTCAGTGTAGGGTTATAAGAGTATCAGATAAAATGAATGGTAATGTATAAAGCGACTTGATGTGGTAGCTTGACCAAAAATTGCTTTTTTGTGTTCCTTCATAATTGTACCAGGGATCGACTTTTATACTTACGTGCAACCAATTCCCGGATCAGGCCATGCCACTTACCATGCACATAATGCTGGCTGCTGCCACATACTGTAGCACCTTCCTCTTGGGGTTGCATCCAGAAAGGGTGTAATATTTCACCATTAAAAATAGCCATGAACCTCTAGAAAATAGATTTTATTTTTTAAGTGAATGCGGTTTTTAAATGTGAATCCAAAGGTTGGTAGTTAATATTGAATTCGCTACAGTTGAAATACCTGTAGACTCTTCGTTTGCTGCCAAGTCTTAATCTTAAGCACCACTGATCTTATGGGTTGATCGGAGCAAACCGCCTTCAACCTGACAGTCGCATGGAATACTCTTGCAGAGCAAGATTCCGCAGTGATCCAGGTGATTAGCACATGGGATGCTAGGAGTGTAGCAACAATCATGGAATGCTGTGTGTTCTATTTATTATTATTATTATTATTATTACTATTTTTTTTTAAATGGGTCGTGTGTGACTCGATTTTGTAGTGTTGTGCCCTACAACACACAAACAGCGCATTGTTTTCCTACTGCTACATGAAAGTCTTTTCGACATGCCTTTTTCTGAAAGTTTTGTTTTAAATATTTACTGTACTTCAAACTGCAAAGGGGCCACAGTGGTAGTTGGCATCATGGAAACATTAATGGCGCTAGTTACTAAAGCTTTTTCATTTGACAGCGCAAAGAGGTCTTATGGTAGTGGATTTACATATAAAAATGCATGGAGTCATGCAGTTGTGCATGCATTTTCTATCAACCTTTTCCAAAGTGCATGTACAGTTAACAGTATTTCGATCCCTATGTGTTGTAACTTACCAGCAAATATGCCTGCACAAAATGTTAGCTAAATGCATTTATTTTGGTTAAGTTTTCATGAAATCAGTTTGCACAGACAACTCATTTAATCTACCAATTTCATCATTTGAAAATCGATGTTTTTAACATTTCTATTTTGAGAATTTAATTGTTGTATGAGAAAAAAAAAAAAACACTGCAGTTTTTAACTTCCATATAAAATATTTCATTTTGTTTTGTTGATTTATTTTATATCTGATTGGTGGTATAACTTTAGAGATGCTTACGTTTTATTCAGGGTCTTTGTATTAATCAAATGTGCTACTGTATTAATCCAAGTCCTAATTACTTGTTTTGATTGCTTCTAATTGTGTTTCATAATGATTTCACAAGTTAATTCACACTGCAAGTTATAGAACAATCTGTTTAGATTTACACAGCAATGTAGAATTGATTTACTAAGTTTGAACTGTTACTGTTTTAATATTTGTAGATTTTGTGGCTTTTTAATTTTAGTTTTTTTTTTTTTTTTTTTTTGCTTTTGATTTTATGCTACACTAGTTTGCCATGTAGCAATTGCACTGTGCAATATTTACAATATAAGGACTGGGAAAATGTTTATGGATGTAATGTCTCTTACAGTTTGCGATAGTGTTTCTCTCTCTAGTTCTCAGTGATTTTAAATGTGACCAAGCCTTCTGTACTTTGTCACAAAAAGCGGGTTTTCCAGGTGACTATTTTGGTGAGTGTCAGCATAAGATTTTATGGTGTATTATTGTCAACATTCACTCTGAATTAAAATATCTATTGCTGCAGCAAATGATTTGTTGTTTCATTGATGAACAATTGGTGTGTGTGTGGTATGTATGTACGGTATGTGGTGTGTGTGTGTGTGTATATATATATATAATATATATATATATATATATATATTAATATATATATATATATATATATATATATATATATATATATATATATATATATATATATATATATATATATTACATATTACACCTGTTGATCTTATCGGGCAGTCTTATATTTTTGATAATAGCTCCTTGTGGTTTACTTCTGAAGTTTAAACAAAGCTAACTCCTGACAGGAGTGATCAGCACCAAGACTTCTGATTCGCCTCATAGAACCTGCTCTCAAAATAACCTAGAGAAGCATAGAGTGGAGAAAGTGAAAGTACGAGAGAATTTATCTTGTGCAAAATCATCCATCACTGAAGTAGAAAAAAAAAGAAATGTATACTGCTACATCTACAACTGTTACAGCAATTAGTGTTTCACATTGAGAACTGTCACTAGCTTTAGAGGCCTGGATAGCACATTTTCATCTGCACATTTTCATCTATTTTGAACATCTTGCAAATGAATCTACATCAATTGATCTTTATTTTATATAGCACCTTTCATACTGGAGCACCATCAAAGTGCTTTACAGGATGCAGTAACAAGAAAATCCATAAAACTTTAAATACAGAGAATTGTACAGTAATACAGTAAAAAAAAGCAATACATTAAATAGTGGAAGTGCATAATACTTGTTGTACATTAAATACAGTGGAAAGTGTGTAAGACATGAAATAGTAGAAGCAACACAGCAGCTAATAGCAGATTTCAGACTTGAACTGCATGGAAAGAAAGAGAGAACAGGTACGTCTTGAGAGTTGAGCGATGGGAGCATAGCGTACCAAAACTGGGAGAGTTCCAAAGAGTCAGAGCCGTGAAGCTAAACGAGCGTTCTGCAAGTGTGCTGCACTTTTGCCTGGGGATATAAAGCGGGCCAGAGTCGGAGGACCTCAGCTTGCGGGCAGGGACACAGCGGGTCAGCAGGTTGAGGAGGTACTGGGGGGGGGGGGGGGGGGGACCTGTGGGATGTAGGACATTGTAGGCGAGCAGGAGAGTTTTGAAAATAAATCCTAAATTTTACAGGTAGCAAGTGCGGTTGGACAAGACATACGTGCTGTTTATAGAAGAGTAAATAATTGATTTATCTTCAACACAAGCACACCTAGTTTCAAATTGATCATGCAAATAAATACCCAATCAACATTTATTTTTTTGTCATTAAAAAAAAAAAAAAAGCACTTGCTATGTGTATTCACTAGGTGGTGTAAAATCATGTTCGAAAGTGCTCAGCTACAGTATATTGGTCAACTGCTTAATAGTGACTGAAAATTGACTAAATCAAACATGTGTTGCTGTAGCTTGGTGACCCTGCTTTACTAAATCTATCACAAATTGTGATCTTGCAACGACTGATGTCATTAAAGAAACAAGGAAACATTGTTCCGGGACTGACAGTGTGCTTACATTGGGACAGTCCTAGTACTAGTACCTAGCTGCGACAAGAGAAGCTGATTACGCAGTTATAGCTGACATTCTGATAACCAAGTTAACAGCAATATTGATGTTCCAAGCCTTATTGGTTTCTTCAATAGCCCATGTGGTAAAGTGAGTCCAATGACGTGCATATGACTTTCCACTAGAGGTCGCCTTATCATACTTTATTGCAGAATCTATACAATAAAGGCATTAAGCCTTGGAGCCCAGTATGTATTTTTGAGGGGGTTTATTTTTATTTATTGAAATGACGTTTTTACCTGCAATAACACTTGCATCCCACAGCAACTAAGCACGCCGCCGACCACACCTCCAATTTCAAATACCGGTGACTGAAACAGGGATAAAAACAACAAAAACGAGCAGCGTTTCTGAATATTTTTATGCAATAAAAACCCTGCTCCTGCATTGGCAGACTGATGTAGATCGTATATACACAGATGCAGCTTATTATCTTTTCCTTAGCACTGCTGAAATGTCTGCTAGCTAGGAGGAAACGGTTGATGGGGTGTAATTTTCTGTCACCGTTTTCTGGAGTGATCAAATGCATTTTATGGGACAACGGAGGCTATATTTGTTTTGGATACACAAATGGCTTTTAATTTGAGGAGTGCACATAACTATTTTTGCATCGCGGATTTCTATGCAGTGGACAGAGCCTATGGATTGTGGATAGATGTTAGCGGCACAGGGTGCTGTTTTCAGAAGAACTGGAAGACACCTGCCCTTATCGGAATGATCACAAAGTGTTTAATGACAATTGGAATGGTTTTATTTTTATTGCAACCTGTCCTGGCTACGGAGGGTAAGAAAAGAATATTACAAAGATATTGTAAACCCATCATAATTTTGAACACGCACTATGCAGGGAGAAAAAATAATGCAGTATAACGTGGTCATTTTCATTAGAATCAAAATCTACTGCGTAGGAATCCTTACGATCTTCATAGAAATTAAACGAAATAAATTAATAAAATAATAATAATAATAATAATAATAATAATAATAATAATAATAATAATAAATGATTATCCGTGTGGGGTACATTTTGAATTAAGCTTAAATGGTTTAGAATTTGAACATTTAAAACTAGTCTCCTAAAACAGCACAATAAAAATGCTATTTATAATTTCTTTACTTGTTATTTATAATTCCTTCACAGTATACTTGAATTAAATGAGACTGTACCATTATTGTGCATTCTCTGAATACATAACCTCCTCTGCCTCAGAAAAGCCTATAATTAAAATGTATGTGTTTGCAACTTGACTGCTCCAAACCTAACCTAATTTCATTACCTTCAGATCTCACAGCTCTGCAAGTAGATCGAGGTCTTACCCAGATATCACTTTCCCTCTCAGGAATATACTTTATTAAAACGCCCGACAGGCTAATTGTAGATACTAAATTGGTAGTGTTTGAATGCACCAGTATTTGAATGCACCAGGGATGAATTGCAGCTGTGTTTTTAGTCCTGAGTGTAACATTCCAGTTTCTACAAAATACAACACGTTAGGTGGCTTCTAAATTGATTAGTAAACTAAGTGAGCGACCCCAAGGCACATTGAACATGAGTAGCAGGCAAGAGATGTGCCAAAGCTGTGGTGTATATGACTTTTATATATCTGTTCGTTATGATTTAATCACTGTGTTATACATCAAATGAGCTGGCGTTCGCGTTGTACTGTCAGCGCGCTCCTTGTTTTCTATAGATTCAGGTACATGCTGTACTGTGTGTAGTGTTTTATTTATTTTCTAAGTGCCAGATGTCTGAATGTGCTGAGACAGGATGAGAGCACTGTCCTTGGTAGATGGTGAAATGCTGTGCAGGGGTAGAGGAGTATGGGACTGTGAGTGAGATTTCAGAGCACAGTGCTTGACTCCGTGGGGTTGTGCTGGAACTAGGGCATGGTGTTGTGACTAGAGATATAATGTTATCATTTCGCTGAAGAAAACGAGAGAACTAGAACTTCATTTATCTCAGAAAAAAGACTTGCAATAAAGAGCAAAAAGATTTAAAGGCACGGATTTTGTTTTTATTTATGCTTTAAGCGAACTTTGAATTGTTTTCAGTCATGTTCTTAGACTTTAACGTCTATACACGTTCTGTATAAATCAAAACCATCAGGGAGCTAACAGTTCTGCATTCATTTACTGTGTTCAAAACGCTGAGGATAGACGGGCAATGGGCACTGCTATAAAGATCTTTCTTTTTTTTCAAAGGCTACAATAAATAAGACAACCAACATGAGGTATAGAGAGGCTTTGATTTGTGTTAAACATTCATATTGTATATCAGTGTTCACTACAGGGTCTCAGATTCATTTTAAATGCTGCATTCTGATATCCTAGGGTCTTTCTCAGTTTGCTGTGATCTAAAAAAAACAAAACAAAACAAAAAAAACACTATTTAACTCAACCAGTAATCTACTCGTTCATTTTGTCACCCGAGGTCCAATAGCTGCATTATCCCAGTTTGAAAAATGTTTAGTCTGTAAATGTAACCGTTTTTCAATTCACTGACTGCATGAACAGTTCGCTAAACAGCAGGAGCAGCTCCAGTTCCATTGGTTGAGTCTGTGGGAAGACTCTTACCTCTCCTGGCCATGGCCCTGTAATTATCTAGTCACATTCTCCTTCCTGCCAGTTAGATGAAATTAGAAAGGTCAGCCTGTCTCCAATTCCTTTCATACCTGATCAGATCAGGTTAATCTAAGAGTAGCTGCATATCTGCATGTCAGTATTACATATGTGATAGGATATATGTTCAGAACCATTTCAGACTATTTTGTTAAAGTCTTCTCTATTTTTATAGTACTTAAAAATAGTGACATACAAAATAAACCATGTGACCTTACCAAAATATTTTCAACCTTCGTGTGGATCCTTTTCCTATTCCTAGCAGATTCCTTCCCCAGGAGTTCACAATATTAGGTTACTCCCTCTCTTATTCCTTTCTGTTTTGCTAGTTTTGTAATAAAATCTCAATTGGGATAAGTACCATACAGCTATACATGACACAGCATCTTTCAAGGCACAGTATTTTGCATTCCATTTAGAACATGTATCCATTAAGTGCTCGAAAGCACGAAGATACGTACCAGCGATAATTTTTTAACTGTTACTGGAATACCAGTGAATGGGACACTTTTCCCAGTGTGTATGTGTGTGCATCAGTGCCTCCTAGACGCCACATGTGATAATGCTTGTCTGTTTTTACCAGCAACGGGCAGTGAGGTATTACATATGAACATACAGGTACATGTAGGCATGTGTAGAATCACTCGATTTAACTTCCTGACATGTACCCGACATGCTCCATAAACTACTGTCTACACAATATGATTTGCTGATATTAATAAGCACTGCTGTAAAATTGCTCACAGTGGATGTGACGAGTCATTGAATGAAGAAATGTGGCTCTATTGATTCAAAGGCGTGTTTGTGATTGTCATATGCAAATATGATAACCCTGTTCAGAAAGGAATAAAAACATAATTAAATAAAGACCTTTAAATCAGCCCATGTGTGGTTTCAAACCTGTACTGACAATATGAGTGAAGTATGTATACAGTATATACCAGAACGAAGTTCCTTATTAATGCATGGAGTAAGCCTTGTGGTTCAATAATGCAGTATTATTTAGTGATGCTAGCAAATATGCTTCATAAGTAATGTATCTGTATAAAACCTGCAAAATCTTTGAGACATTTTTAATCTATAAAAGTCTCACCATTGGAATTTTAGTTGAGATTCCATTTGCATTGTGACTGCAGACTGTAAAAAGTCTCAGCTGTACATATCAAATCAATGTCATGCATTTTTATAAAACTGTAGGACATTTTTGCTTTGACCTAAATAGTCTATTGAAAGACCATGCAAAAGCGTTGAATGCTACTTCCATGCACTCCATTAGCAAAATGATGTCAGTGTGAAAATGAATTAATTTACTGAGATGCCTGTATAATTGTACTGAGGTTATTCACATTATTGAGTCTGAAATCATTATTTCAACTTGTTAATGAATTGCGGATTATGATTCTCTCTTAAGAATATGATGTAGAGCTAATCATAAATCATTTGTTTCTTCAATCTGATATTGAAACAGGTTTGTAATTGTTGTGTTTGGATTTTTTTTTGTGTTTGTCGGTTTTAGGCCAGGTTGGCCCTAGACTTGTAAAACAATTAGCTCACTTGCAAGTTTTCAAATAAGGATGTAAGAGGTGGCTTGGCCATAACCAACAAAGACATCATTAATAGGGCTAGCTGTTGAGTCAATGGATTGTTTCATTCATCAGAGGTTTCAGGTTTATTCGTAACAAAAGGTATTTTCTGTATTATATTACAAGAAGAATCAGTACTGTATGCTTTAAACTTTATCAGATATAAGGCAAATATCAGAGATAACGTTAGAAGCTAGAATTTTAAAGCATTGAAGCTGCTTGTCAAAATGGTTATTTATTCAACTTTCAGCATTGTTAAAATGTTGCCATTTGTTCTTTAGGACCTAATTGGAAAGAAAAAAACACACAAACAGCCCAAGCCCAAACAGGTGTGTGATCATCATGCTTTAATCTACATCAAGCAGCATAATGCATGGGTTCAATGTGTAAGAATGGGCTAGGAGGAAACTTAGACTTTGTTGTATTTGACAGTTCTGGAAAACTACTTTGTATTGTGCATGGAGAGCCTCTTAGGCTGTTGCCAGTGTATTCCTTAAATACATGTTTCTTTTTTCAAAGTGTAAGCACATATAATTACTACCTGGTAGTTAAGAAGCTAGCGCACATACTGAGACACAAAGAACAGATAAGAGATGAAACTAAATTTTCCCATCTGCAGAGAAGCCCAAAGCATTTTTAATCCTTAAAGCACTGAAAAGCAAGTTGGAGTTGAGAATATCATGCATTGCACAAGCCGGAGAGACGTGAATGCTTCTTAGATGATTCAGCATTTCCAATTTCAATGAAACCTCTCTTCAACCGCAGCAGTTTGTATATTCCGTTTTCAACACTGAGCACTGTTCTGAAAATGATGCATGGAGCAGCTTAGTTCTTCCATGAATGAAGATGGGCAAACAACCAACAAGAATACTAAACATATTCATGTTATAATAGTTCACACTGGAATCTGCCTGTCTGACACTGTGATTTGGAGCTATAATAATCAATTACAGTATCGTACTTTGATGCATATTGCTTTGCCTTGACACCCTGACTCAAACTGCTATCGCCCTGCCCTTACTGAAACTCTGCTGGCATTTGGCTGGCCCTCCTTTCTTCGGAAACCCCTCTTACCCATTTCTGTCTGTACTTAAAACCCTAAGTCTCTCCCTTACCATTTAAAACCTAACCGACGTTGATTTGTAATGAAATGTCTTCAGAGATATGGAAGGTATTAAAATAAATCAATAGTGTGAAGTGGTTTCTGAGATCTAGGAGAAATAATAAAGAAAACAACTGTGAAAGTGGGGTCAACCTCAATCCAACCGCAACCAACCAGGTTTTACAGAGATTTCCTCTCTGCGGATGGCCTATATATAGTGCGATTGGTTTTTGACTGGGGTCTCCCCGGGGAGACTAAGCAGACCAGTGCAATGAACCTGATGTTTAGATGTGTACTAAAAGTATTGGTAGTGGTAGAAGAATCCCAATAGCACTACTGGAAACAGCTTTTGTTAGCTTTTGGTACTGTGCAGTGTACTTTGACAAGCTAACGCAGGTAAGAATAGAAACAGGAACAGTTCCTTGAAACAGCATCAAACCGATTAGGGCTGCTTGTTTGGAGAGTGAGTGGAACCTTCCAGTAGTTATCTCTGGTTCTGTCCCGTCACAATGACCCTGTGCTCTCGAGCGTTCCTTCAACAAAAAGTAACAAACAATTTTAGTGCTGTCAGCTTTTTCAAACCGCTCCTGAAACTGTTAATTAACTCACATGAAAGCGAGTTAGGCTAGTGCTGAAACCCACTTTATCATTACATAGTTGTTTGCTATAGGACCCTTACATTTACTTCATGCAGGGCTCTTCAGCTTTCTCATGAGTGTAGCAGAGAAAGCTCCTGGTTAATGCTTGATGTCTGCTTTGTCTGAGCAGTAAACTCTGCATGCTTCTTCACAATCATTGATTTTTTCTGGCACAGGGTTTTTTTTTTTTTTTTGTAGCCTGACTACCCAACCATTCTGTGTAGCCAATAGTTTGGGTGATTCTCTCTTCAGCTATGCCGCTAAACCTACGCCTTTTTAATAATGTTATCCATATTTGCCAAAGTCGTACTTTGAATTGGTTTCAGACTGCTGTTGGGCTTGGACAGATCATGGCAGTTGCTGTTTTAATTAGTACAAGTATATAGATTAGTGGGATTTCAATACATTGAACAGGCTCTAATTGTTCTGGATATGTGCGGGGTGGTTCACATAGCTTTCAATGCTGTGAAAAGGAAGCTGTGAGAGGGACTGACGTCACGGACGTGACATGAAAAATGAACATGGTCTTTAAAGTGATCCTTAGAAATAGAATACAATAAAAAAATTATATGCTGCTATATCCAACTACACAGTAGTGTGGCATGACAATGGGTTCTTTCTCTCTGAGAGGATTTCATGGTAAAAGAATGCTTTCTGTCACTTTTGTTCCCAGATAATATATTGGTTGCTTCATGAAGCAAAATTTGCCTATGCTAAAATTATATTATTTGATACAAGAAGGCGTTACAACACATTTTGTCATCAGTTTCAAATTGTTTGTTATTCTGTTATTGTCCTTCTTCAATAAATGACTGCTATTAGCATGGACCCTTTGTTAACATGTCTTCTTACATGTAAAGTCGCTTATTTCCCCGGTTAACGAATAACATATTGAATTATGATATATTATATACATATATATATATATATATATATATATATATATATATATATATATATATATATAGAGAATAAATTTTACTTATGTAATATATATATATACTTAAATGAAATGATGGCAAAAACGTAATGGATTTTTATATATATATATATGAAAATGCCTAATGCTCAGCTGTTGGCTACAAATGGTAGAAACAATAAATAAATAATAATGGACACAATTCACTGGAGCTGATGTTTTCTGCTCAAATGGCATACCTTTTTCTGGTTCATTAGACAAAGACTAAACAAGTCTGACCAGAAGACACAAATTGCTGTGTGCATGCTCATGGGACACTTGGGGGAGTTTTGCGGTTCAGTTTACCATGTGTAGTGTTCAAGTTGTTGTCCTTTTGATGAGGTGTCTTCATCT